>NC_091466.1:63386525-63754025 GCF_027789765.1 Dendropsophus ebraccatus
GAAAGAGCTTTATTAGTTTTATAAATTTATCAAATAATATTATTACAGACAGTCACAGCGTAGTTCTGGTCGAACACCAAAGAGTCCTCTGATGGGCCTAGATTTATCATAATAGGGGCGCTTTATATAGCTGTAGCCCCCCCCCCCCCCCATTGTCATTACCGCAGAGTACCCAGGTCTCACAAATGATAAAGCTGAGAGCAGGGTCTGCAATAGTTTCCATGGACAAAGGTCTGTTTATTGTAGTATATTGCAGCAACAGGTAACAATGGGGTAAGAGCTCTGGAATAAGAAAACCCATGGGGGCCACCAGAAGGAAGAGCAAGAGACGGAACAAGCTGGACATAAAGAACGCAAATAACCGAACCATACAGTGCCCCCCAAATAACAGGACCATACAGTGCCCCCCAAATAACAGGATCATACGGTGCCCCCCAAATAACAGGATCATACGGTGCCCCCCAAATAACAGGACCATACAGTGCCCCCCAAATAACAGGACCATACGGTGCCCCCCAAATAACAAGACCATACGGTGCCTCCCAAATAACAGGACCATACGGTGCCCCCCAAATAACAGGACCATACAGTGCCCCCCAAATAACAGGACCATATGGTGCCCCCCAAATAACAGGACCATACAGTGCCCCCCAAATAACAGGACCATACGGTGCCCCCCAAATAACAGGACCATACGGTGCCCCCCAAATAACAGGACCATATGGTGCCCCCCAAATAACAGGACCATACGGTGCCCCCCAAATAACAGGACCATATGGTGCCCCCCAAATAACAGGACCATACGGTGCCCCCCAAATAACAGGACCATATGGTTCCCCCCAAATAACAGGACCATACAGTGCCCCCCAAATAACAAGACCATACAGTGCCCCCCAAATAACAGGACCATACGGTTCCCCCTCAAATAACAGGACCATATGGTGCCCCCCAAATAACAGGACCATACAGTGCCCCCCAAATAACAGGACCATATGGTGACCCCCAAATAACAGGACTATACGGTGCCCCCCAAATAACAGGACCATACAGTGCACTCCAAATAACAGGACCATACAGTGCCCCCCAAATAACAGGACCATACAGTGCCCCCCAAATAACAGGACCATACAGTGCCCTCCAAATACCAGGATTATACTATGCCCCCAAATAATAGAATCATATGCAGCCCCCACATAACAACCATATGGTGCCCCCCCCAAATAATAAGACTATACAGTGCTCCTAAAATAACAGGACCATATGGTGCCCCTCAAATAACAGGACCATACGGTGCCCCCCAAATAACAGGACCATACGGTGCCTTCCAAATGACAAGACTATACAGTGCCCCTCAAATATTAGGACCATATACTGCCCTCTAAAAACCAGGAGCAAACAGTGCCTACCAAATACCTGTGTCCTGTGTCCCCAAATACCAGTGTCCCCAAATAACAGGACCATACGGTGCCCCCCCCCAAATAACAGAACCACGTGGTGCCCCCTCAAAAAACAGGACCATGTGGTGCCCCCCAAATAAAAGAACCATGTGGGGCTGGCTACTATGTGGGACACTAATGGGAGGGCTGGCTACTATGTGGGACACTAATGGGAGGACTGGCTACTATGTGGGACACTAATGGGAGGGCTGGCTACTATGTGGGACACTAATGGGAGGACTGGCTACTATGTGGGACACTAATGGGAGGGCTGGCTACTATGTGGGACACTAATGGGAGGGCTGGCTACTATGTGGGACACTAATGGGAGGACTGGCTACTATGTGGGACACTAATGGGAGGGCTGGCTACTATGTGGGACACTAATGGGAGGACTGGCTACTATGTGGGACACTAATGGAAGGACTGGCTACTATATGGGACACTAATGGGAGGACTGGCTACTATGTGGGACACTAATGGGAGGACTGGTTACTATGTGGGACATTAATGGGAGGGCTGGCTACTATGTGGGACACTAATGGGAGGGCTGGCTACTATGTGGGACACTAATGGGAGGACTGGCTACTATGTGGGACACTAATGGGAGGACTGGCTACTATGTGGGACACTAATGGGAGGGCTGGCTACTATGTGAGACACTAATGGAAGGACTGGCTACTATATGGGACACTAATGGGAGGACTGGCTACTATGTGGGACACTAATGGGAGGACTGGCTACTATGTGGGACACTAATGGGAGGGCTGGCTACTATGTGGGACACTAATGGGAGGACTGGCTACTATGTGGGACACTAATGGGAGGACTGGCTACTATGTGGGACACTAATGGGAGGACTGGCTACTATGTGGGACACTAATGGGAGGGCTGGCTACTATGTGGGACACTAATGGGAGGACTGGTTACTATGTGGGACACTAATGGGAGGACTGGCTACTATGTGGGACACTAATGGAAGGACTGGCTACTATGTGGGACACTAATGGAAGGACTGGCTACTATGTGGGACACTAATGGAAGGACTGGCTACTATGTGGGACACTAATGGAAGGACTGGCTACTATGTGGGACACTAATGGGAGGACTGGCTACTATGTGGGACACTAATGGAAGGACTGGCTACTATGTGGGACACTAATGGGAGGACTGGCTACTATGTGGGACACTAATGGGAGGACTGGCTACTATGTGGGACACTAATGGGAGGGCTGGCTACTATGTGGGACACTAATGGGAGGACTGGTTACTATGTGGGACACTAATGGGAGGACTGGCTACTATGTGGGACACTAATGGAAGGACTGGCTACTATGTGGGACACTAATGGGAGGACTGGCTACTATGTGGGACACTAATGGAAGGACTGGCTACTATGTGGGACACTAATGGGAGGACTGGCTACTATGTGGGACACTAATGGGAGGACTGGCTACTATGTGGGACACTAATGGGAGGGCTGGCTACTATGTGGGACACTAATGGGAGGACTGGTTACTATGTGGGACACTAATGGGAGGACTGGCTACTATGTGGGACACTAATGGGAGGGCTGGCTACTATGTGGGACACTAATGGGAGGACTGGTTACTATGTGGGACACTAATGGGAGGACTGGCTACTATGTGGGACACTAATGGAAGGACTGGCTACTATGTGGGACACTAATGGAAGGACTGGCTACTATGTGGGACACTAATGGGAGGGCTGGCTACTATATGGGACATTAATGGGAGGGCTGGCTACTATGTGGGACCCTATTGTGAATTCTGGCCACTATGAGGGACACTATTATATCAGACAGAAGCATCAACAATAAATATCTGTAACCCGTTAATATCACGATATAGTGGCCGTTATTATCACAATATAGTGGCCGTTATTATCACAATATAGTGGCCGTTATTATCATAATACTATAAACCGTTATTATGATAATATTTTGTTCCATTTTGTATCCATTTGAATTGCTCTCGCCGTGCTGTAGTAACCAGTGTCCGCCTCCAGATGGCGCCCGACACACTCGCCTGCCCCTGTATATCTGACGCGCTCCCTCGTCACATCCCCTCCCCCTCCTCTTTCTGTACCAAACCATTCAAACCTCGCAGTAAGAAGCCAGAGCAGGGAGCTGGCACCTCCAGGAGCTGCAGCCTGTGCCCCCCTCACCACTGCTGCAGCTGCCAGCCAGGACCCCCCTCCCCAGGATGAGGACCCTGTACACACAGTCACTATAGGGGTAAGTAACGCAGCATCCTGTACTAGTGACTCCATATTCCGGATGTCTCTGCATAGACCCCTGCACTGGGATAAAGGGGGGGTCTGGATCCTGTCTTGTGCCCAGGGGTAGGGGGTGCCAGGCAGTGCCCAGTCCTCCTTGTCCTTGTTGCTCTTGCTATTTGCTGTATTGTAGAGCCAGGCTCACAGAGCATTGCTCAACTACACTGACCTGGTTCTATTCTTCTTGGCTTATACAATAGCTGGCATTGAACTGGTTAATGCACCCTCTGGGTGCACCTGGCTTTGATGGAGGAATTGGGGGGGGGGGGGGGGGGGGGGGTGTTCAGTTTCTTCCCCCTCTTTGTGTGGCAGTGAAGGGGTTAACTCCTGATTACATAGGTGCTGGCAAATGCAATCAGAGCTGGTGAGGAGGTAGCGCAGCTGGGGTTTTGGAGCAATGTGTTCCCCTTGTCCCCTTATGTGGAGAAAGCTGGTGGATGATTGACACCCAACTTTTTTTGACCCCTGAATAACAATTGTTGGGGGGAGGGGGGGGGGGGGGTCTGGTACTGTACTATACTATTCAGGGGTCTGAGAGAGCTGAGTGAAAATATAATCCCAAGCCTAGAAGGGTTGAAATGGGAAGGGGGGGGGGGAGTGGGGGGAGAACAAGTTATCCATACTATTCAGGGTCCTAGGAAAGCTGGGTGACAACAAATAAAGAGAGGGCCTAAGTAATTGCAGATGTGCGGCTCTTGAGTGGTTGCAAAACTACAACTACCATCATGCCCTGGGGATGATGGAAGTTGTAGTTTTGCTACTAAAGAAAAGTCATATGTAGGGGAAGAGGTGTTATTGTATCACTAAACCATTCAGGAGTCTGGGAAAGCTGAGTGCTAAATCTCTTTACTTTCTCCATAGGGGCGACACATCTTTCCCAGAATCCTCAGTATCCACTATCCACTATGAGTAGTGGTTGGGTATCGCCATCATTCAGGAGACTGGGAAAGCTGAGTCAAATCTCATTACTTCCTCCAAGGGGGGGATTTGGACAGACACATCTTTCCCAGAATCCTTGGTATCCACTTTATAAGTAGTAGTAGGGTATTGCTGTATAACATAACCAGACTGTTTTATCATTCAGAAGTCTGGGAAAGCTGGGGAAGGCACACAGCTTTCCTAGCGTCAACTAATAAAGGCTCCTCGGAGTATCTGTATTGGGGGTACTCAGCTTTCCCAGAACCCTCAATGAACAATATATTGGGAGTGAGAGTCTGTTGCTGTATGACCAGCCTGTTATACCATTGGGGATTCTAGGAAAGCTGAGTCATACATCTCTTTACGTCCTCCATAGGGGGTGACACATCTTTCCTAGAATCCTCAGTGTCCACTATATGAGAAGTAGTAGGGTATTGCTGTGTGAACAGATTGTTATACTATTCAGGAGTCTTGGAGAGTTGAGTCATAAATCTCTTTACTTTCTCCATAAGGAGTGACACATCTTTCCCAGAATCCTGAGTGTCCATTATATAGGGTATTGCTGTATGACCAGACTGTTATACCATTCAGGACTCTGGGAAAGCTGGGGGGAGGCACACAGCTTTCCTACAGTCTTCAATATTGAGTGACAACTAATAAAGCCTCCTCAGTGTATCCGTATTGGAGGTACTTAGCTTTCCCAGAACCCTCAATGGTAGAGGGACTGAGAGTGTGCTGCTATATACTGTCATCCATATTGACTGTCACCCAGCTTTCCCAGGGACTGATATATGGATGATGCAGTGAGAATTAGATTCAGGATGGCAATGGCTGCTGCTTGGGGTGGATGTCAGTCTGGACACGCCGCCTGTCATGTGCTGGCTGACAGCTCACAGCCTGGGGAGAAACAGCCGTCAGCCGGCAGGTGGTGTTTGTTCTGGGGCTGGTTGCCCGGGCTTGTGGATGAGAAGATTCTTGTACAGATCCATGATTAGCATTTGCTCCATGCTCAAGTATTTTTCTCCTATAATAGAACTACAACTCCCAGCATGACCTGTTACTATAATTCTGCCATATAATGACGCCTGTCATGTCCCATCTGCTATAGAGGTCCCAATACACTCATAGTTAAAAAGGTTAAAGGAGGAGTGCCACCCTTGTGCTCAGGTTGCATCTGGTATTGCAGCTGAGCCGTATTCACTTTGATTAAGCTCACTTGCAATACCAGTCCCAACCCATAGGCAGGAGTGGCGCTGTTTATGCAAGATAGCAGTCATGTTTTTTTTTTTAAGCTTTGAAAACCCCTTTAAATTGTCTTAATAGGGCAGGGAAGGGGAAGCTTTGGCCCTACAGTTGTTGCAAAACTACAATCCCCATCATGCCTGGACAGCCTTTGGCTGTCCAGGCATGATGGGAATTGTATTTTTGCAACAGCTAGAGGAGCAAATGTTCTCCTTCTCTGTCATAGGGTTTGAAAGAGCGCCACCTTTTCACTGCAGGCTGTATCTTGTATTGCAGCCTTATTCACATGGCACTTAAAGGGGCGATGTTAAGAATCCCCATCGATGTTAACCTGAATGACAGTAGTTTTGTGGATACTTTTGGAGTTGGGATCATTCCCCCCTTTAAGTAGTGTGTGTTTCCCTTTAAGGGCGGGTTTGGGACACGCTTGTTGCTGTTCCTGTAGATTTGGGTAACATGTAGCACACAGTGAGCTGAGCTCCTGACAATAATAGGCGGCTTATCTGGCTGCTCTATAATTACGGACGGTATAAGGCTGCGGTGTGGCCGCCCCGGGCTGGGTGGGTATTGTTTGTGCTGCATCTCGTGCTCTTGTTGTGTCTCGATCTCCGGAGCATTGCTCAGTTGCTAGGGAAGCGGCTGGGTGACATGGTCTGTGTCCCATGTGCCTGGCCTGTGTACTGCGGCCCTGGCTGTGATGTCAGACCCCGGGGGCCCGCCTGCTCCTCAGGTTATAGATGACATCATTAGAAGCTGGGTCAGGGATAAACTCCATACAGGGGTGTAGTTATAGGGGCCCAGACCCCAAAATATAGCTACCAACTCTCCTGAAGTGCCGGAGTGACTCCCATATGCTTCATGGTTAATAGATTATACTCACCTCTCCCTATGCCTGCACCCACTCTGCTACTGATAGAGAAAACATCTGTACTGGATGAAGAAGAGGAATATATGGGGGAGGGGGGGTGTCAGTGTTTATAGGGGCTAGTAAGTTCTGTGATGGAGGTCGTAGTATATGGGGGACAGTCCGGTCTGCGTTCTAGATGTAGAGGGGGAGTGATAGTGGTATGTGTATAGAGGGGGGCTATCTGGTCTGCGGTCTTAGTGGTCTGTGTATATGGGGGGCAGTCTTTTGTATATGGGTGATGGTGTGTGGTCTTTGTATATTGCGGGGCAGTCTGTGGTCTGTGTATATGATGGGTAGTGTGCGGTCTGTGTATGTGGGGGCAGTCTGTGGTCTGTGTATATGATGGGTAGTGTGCGGTCTGTGTATGTGGGGGTCAGTCTGGTTTGTGTATATGGGGAATAGTGTGCGGTCTGTGTATATTAGGGGTAGTGTGCGGTCTGTGTATGTGGGGGGGCAGTCTGGTTTGTGTATATGGGAGGTAGTGTGCGGTCTGTGTATATTAGGGGTAGTGTGCGGTCTGTGTATGTGGGGGGGCAGTCTGGTTTGTGTATATGGGAGGTAGTGTGCGGTCTGTGTATGTGGGGGGCAGTCTGGTTTGTGTATATGAGGGGTAGTTGCTGTCTGTGGGGGGGCAGTCTTTGTGTATGCGGGATAGTGTGGGGTCTTTGTATATGGCGGGGCAGTCTGTGGTCTGTGTATATAGGGATTAGTGTGTGTGGTCTGTGTATATGGGGGGTAGTGTGCAGTCTGTGTATGTAGGGGGCAGTCTGGTCTGTGATCTGTGTATATGGGCATTAGTGTGTGGGCTTTGTATATGGGGGGCAGTCTTTGTGTATGGGGGGTAGTGTGCAGTCTTTGTATATGGTGGGGCAGTTTGTGGTCTGTGTATTTAGGGGGCCAGTCTGCAGTCTTTGTATATGGGGGGGGGGCAGTCTGTGTGTTTATGAGAGCCAGTCTGCGGTCTGTATATATGGGGAGGCAGTGTGCAGTCTATGTATATGGGGGGCCCAGTCTGCGGTCTGCATATATGGGGAGGCGGTCTGTATATATGGGGAGGCAGTCTGTGGTCTGTGTATGTGGGGGGGCCAGTCTGCGGTCTGCATATATGGGGAGGCGGTCTGTATATATGGGGAGGCAGTGTGCAGTCTATGTATATGGGGGGGCCCAGTCTGCGGTCTGCATATATGGGGAGGCGGTCTGTATATATGGGGAGGCAGTCTGTGGTCTGTGTATGTGGGGGGGCCAGTCTGCGGTCTGCATATATGGGGAGGCGGTCTGTATATATGGGGAGGCAGTCTGCGGTCTGTGTATGTGGGGGGCCCAGTCTGCGGTCTGTGTATATAGGGGGCCCAGTCGGCGGTCTGTGTATATGGGGGGCCCAGTCTGCGGTCCATATATATAGGGGGCCCAGTCTGCGGTCTGTGTATATGGGGAGGCAGTCTGTGGTCTGTGTATGTGGGGGGCCCAGTCTACGGTCTGTATATATGGGGAGGCAGTCTGTGGTCTGTGTATGTGGGGGGCCCAGTCTACGGTCTGTATATATGGGGAGGCAGTCTGTGGTCTGTGTATGTGGGGTTCCCAGTCTGCGGTCCATATATATAGGGGGCCCAGTCTGCGGTCTGTGTATATGGGGGGCCCAGTCTGCGGTCCATATATATAGGGGGCCCAGTCTGCGGTCTGTGTATATGGGGAGGCAGTCTGTGGTCTGTGTATATGGGGGGCCCAGTCTGCGGTCCATATATATAGGGGGCCCAGTCTGCGGTCTGTGTATATGGGGAGGCAGTCTGTGGTCTGTGTATGTGGGGGGCCCAGTCTACGGTCTGTATATATGGGGAGGCAGTCTGTGGTCTGTGTATGTGGGGTTCCCAGTCTGCGGTCTGTTTATATGGGGAGGCAGTCTGTGTATGTGGAGGGCCCAGTCTGCGGTCTGTATATGGGGAGGCAGTCTGTGGTCTGTGTATGTGGGGTTCCCAGTCTGCGGTCTGTTTATATGGGGAGGCAGTCTGTGTATGTGGAGGGCCCAGTCTGCGGTCTGTATATGGGGAGGCAGTCTGTGGTCTGTGTATGTGGGGTTCCCAGTCTGCGGTCTGTGTATATAGGGGGCCCAGTCTGCGGTCTGCATATATGGGGAGGCGGTCTGTGTATATGGGGGGGCCCAGTCTGCGGTCCATATATAGGGGCCCAGTCTGCGGTCTGTGTATATGGGTTTTGTGACACTCTTGACAATCTTTGTCCTTTCTCAGTCGTTAGTAAATATGCCCAGATTCACCTATGACCCCACTAATATCAATGGCAGATGGATGTTGGGGACCCTGGTGCATATTTTGCATGTGACTGGGGTTACTTGTATCTATATCATGGCCCCACTAGGCTGATTTGCTTTGCCGGTGTATGGGAAAGCTGTGTGTTGGCCATGTATATGTATATGTGGCCATACTGATTGCCGGCAGATACAACACTATAGAGCCTATATGCCCTCTTGGGGATTGTTCTTAGGTGTGATACTGCTCATGTACTAATGCTGGAGTCTCACTATGGGTAAGAGAAGTTTCTACAGAGCAGTGATCTTCATATGTATTGTGGGACTACAACTCCTACTGAGGCATGGAACTTCTGGGAATGTGGAGAAGTGATCTTTAGTAGCTCTGATGTCTCAGGATGCCGGATTATTACTGAATGACCTTTTTATTCTAGGATTTATTCTAGGTTACATAGACGACGTTTCCTGGCGCCCTCTGTATTGGGTGGATGGGAGTTGGCGTTATTTGGGAACGAGATTATTTATGTACATGGCGACAATCGGGATGCGGTATATAGGGGCACCTGATGACTGACATTGAGTGACGGCACCAGTGTTACCCCGGTAGTTTCCCGGATGCGGTGTAGACAATGGCTGTCAGTCTGGATGAATGGCGGGGGTGCAGAATTCCCGCTGAATTCCTCTGATTATTTCTGATCATTACATTGTGTGTAAACGTGAGATTGGCGCCAGTCACAGCGCACGTTCTATCCCATCTACATATTCACCGCGCCATCCCGGATCATTATCCTCCGGCACCTGGGTAATTGCCGTTTAATGTGTCACATCTCATTCATGATGGCGTCTATTGTACGGCTACGTCTCCCTTTTTTTTTTAATGGTTGTGATTACCTCGTTCAACTTTCCGCGTATTTTCTCCCAGTTTACAATAGCGACAAATGCGTAATTGTCGCATCGGGAAAGCTGCGTCACGGCCTTTGTTATGGTTTCTATGGTGTTTCCACCGCTTTCCTGATGTCCTGAATGGCAATTCTCTGCAGGTTTTTCATATTGTTGGTTGATGGGAGGACCAGAGACTAAAAGGTTTTTAAAAATGGCGGCCTTTATCTAAAAATTTAAAAAAATTAATAAAATTTAATCGGCGTTAAGCTTGGACAAAGAGCATCTGGATGGGATTTGGAGAGAAGAGGACGACGCTTGGGTATCAGTATTTCCTGTAATACGGGGCGAGACTGACGGGCGACGCTACCTATCTCCGCTTTGTGTCCTCGTTTACCGGTGGCGGGGATTCTGACACTGATGGATTTGCTGAGTTATTTGTGTCTCAGGCTCCGACGCGCTTCAGTGGCCTTAATACGTTTCATCATGCCGTGCACAATCCTATGGCTTGTAGCATCCTAGACTATGGAGGGATCAGTCAGCTGCACCTATAGACCATGGCGCCATGTTTATCCTGCCATGGAGATCTAGACGTGCATCATAGCGGCCACTGCTACCATATGGGGTGTACGCAGGTTATAGACAACAATTCTAAAGAAGTGGGTGTCCATGGGATGGGGCATAACTTGTCAAGATGGGAAGATCTCCTTTAAAGGGTTCTCCTGGGATAAGGGGGTGAAGAGCTGCTTTCTTCCACAAACAGCACCATTCTTGCTGTATTGCATCTCTATTAAAGTGAATGGTCCCGAATTGTAATACCTCACACAACCTGAGGACAGGTGTGGAGCTGTGTTTTTTTGTTTTTTTTTTCTTCCCCCCCCCCCTTAACCTAGGGAAGCCCTTTTAAAGGGAGCGATTTTTTTTTTTTTTTTTTTTTTTTTTTTTTTTTCTTTTTTCTAATCATGAATAACCCCTCTAAAAGGCCATTTGTGGGTAGCCTTATGAGTAACAAAAATTATAAACAGGGTGTAAAGTGAGACTGGCCCAGTTGCCCCTAGCAACCAATCAGCTTCCACCTTTCATTTTCCAAAGAGTCTGTGAGGAATGAAAGGTGGAATCTGATTGGTTGCTAGGGGCAACTGAGCCAGTTTCACTTTACACCATGTTTGATAGATCTCCCCCATAATGTTTACTGAGTGGTCACTAGAGCTGTCAGTCAGAGCCAAGGCGAGACCTGGACACCTAACCACAAGAGCCCGCCTCCTGGACACCTTTCATAGCGGACAGCATTAGATGGTGGCAGCGCACAGTATCATTACTGGGGTTAGAAAGTTATAAAGATTTGCAATTTACTTCTATTTAAAAATCTCCAGTCTTCCAGTGCTTATGCACTGCTGTATGTCCTGCAGGAAGTGGTGTATTCTTTCTAGTCTGACACACTGCTCTCTGTTCTGGACAGTTGCTGACATGGACATGACAGCAGAGAGCACTGTGTCAGACTGGAGAGAATACACCACTTCCTGCAGGACATGCAGCAGCTGATAAGTACTGGAAGACTGAAGATTGTTTTTTAAATAGAAGTAATTTACAAATCTATATAACTTCCTGACACCAGTTGATCTGAAAGAATCCCTTTAAGATCCGCCATGCCTGCCTCTGTGTTTCTAACTGACAGCTCACCCGGCTGATTTCCGCGTTCCTCCGCCGCTGCCTCCCTGGGACTCCTCTGCTTATTGTTGGATGTGACAATATTTTCCTTTTATTGACACTTTCAGTTTAATCCATAATTAGATTTTTTTTTTTTTCCTTCCATCCCTCGAAGCTCTTTACATCTGACTAATTGCGGTGGCGGCTGGAAGCTTGATGCCGCCGCCGCTCAGGTTGCAATTATTGACTATAAATATTCACGTGATGATTATTTTTTTTTTTCTTTTTAATCCACAATTCATATTCTTAAGGGTTTTAAATATTCAGGAGTTTGCGGTGTAACGGCTGCCATTAGCGCTCGCTCACAGCTGTTTGTTTTGCTGTTTGGGCCTCGACTGCCGAGGGGGTAAATCATTTACAATACTTCCCTTTGTTGCGAAAACGTTTTGGATAATTTAGCTATAAACGGAGACGATAATTTGGTTCTTAAAGCAATTGTTGGTCGGGGGGGGGGGGTCTGTAGTACCCTGAGTAGTTTAGTGGGGAAAGGTTATTGTCGCTCTATGGCTGAGTGAGCCTTGTGAACCTGTGCTCAGTGTTTACCTACCTGAGCTGCAGTTTGTGCTCCAGAGCTGCCCTTCCCTGTGATCTCTTTACACACTCTGCCGTATGGAGCTATGATCTGACACCATAGACGTCCATGAGCATTATTCATGCCTTGTTCCATTGGATTCCAGGATATTCTATTCTACAATAATTCATTGGGTTCTGTTATGGAGGTACACCAGATGGTTACAGCTCTGTAGTACCTAGGGGTCTCCGAGGACATGTCTTTGCCCGCATGTCTTCTGCATAATCTCATAGAGCTAATATCAGGCTCCCCTCCTCCAGGCTGTGCTGCCCTGCTCTGTGGTGAGTCTGTCCATGAGATGGCTGACATGGAGGCGCATGTGACCACATCCCGTCTCCAGTGCCCTCTATAGGCATATACATAGTAGTGGACACTGGGGGCGGAGCATGGTCACATGTGCCTCCATGTCGGCCATCTTATGGACAGACTCGCCACAGAGCAGGACAGCCCAGCCTGGAGGAGGGGAGCCTGATTTTAGTTCTATGAAGCATACAGCTGCTGTCGGTATATACAGTGAGTACACTTAGTAATACTGTACACTGAACTATTTTACTTGGTGAACCCCTTTAAATAACACTGAATGCACTTGTCTTATGGAGCCTTGAGTGCTGGTTTATAGATATTGTAGCTATAGTATCTGCGGCTGACAAAGACCCTCAGATTTCCGCCGAGCTGAATGCATCTGCCCCTCCCCACCGCGCAGACCCCCGTAATGTCTTCATTTCTATTCCGCTCGTGTCAGTCATTGCTGATCCCTCCTGTTGGTTTCTAATCTCTGCAAATGTCACTTATGCAAAGAAAATTGCCGTCTCCATAAATGTTTGATGCTGCGGGGCTTGTTTGTGTTTGTAGTGCGCTGCGCCTGTCGTCGTGGCTGCTAATTGATCTGGAGTGTAAAATCTGCAAATATGAATGGAGCGGGGTGTCCAGGGTGCGGTCTGATGGCCGGTAGGTGGCCAGGCCGGACCCTTCTACAGTCCCAACCAGTCCAGTATTGGAGGGGGGGGGGGTGGTGGAGATCTATGGTCCCCTAGACCCCTGGTTCAGAGCTACATCTCCTGTTCAACTCTGGTTCTGGAAAAGCTGGATGATGGAGACTATGGTTGTCACCCGACTCTCCCAGAATCTTATAGCATCAACAGACTCTCTAAATTGTTTCTTTTTACAGGACTTGCCATTGTTACTATAGATAGATATATGTTAAGAAAGTCTAAATATAACTGCCCCCTCCTACCCCCCCCCCCCTTGTGTCGTCACTTCTCGATTTGTTACACACAATCCCTTTGTATTTATCGCGCAGGACCTTCTTGTCCTTGTGACCGAGTCACACGGTTTCCCATGCACCTTCCCCATCTCGCCCTGGGGTAACAGTAACAAAGATGGTGTTGTGTTCCGCTCATGATCCTTCTCTTCAGTGTTGCAGATTTAAAGGGATTCTTAATCTATATAGAACCAAAGTACACTTCCTTTGCAACCCTTCAATTTACAGTGATCCCTTAACTTACAATGGCCTCAAGATACAATGTTCCTTTCTGGACCATCGTAACTTGAGACTCTGACTCTGACTCAACATACGACAGACAGTCAGGCTACAGACAACATGCTACAGACGGTCAGGACCTGCGGCACATGTAAATAACTAGATGATAAACCAATGAAACTGGCCATTTTACTGGTAAAACCCCATTATTAGTGAAGTGCCTGCACTGGTTGGCTGTCTAGTAGAGAGAGATTCTCCAGAGTATACTGTGATACTACATGTCCGGTACTGCTCTCTACCTGGGCCAGTTTTCCATAGAATGCCTGTAGCCCCTATAGACTGGGTCCTGGTATAACCCTTAAAGGACATCTCCGTTTAAAAAAAAAAAAAAAAAGTATTTATTTTTGTCAAATCAGCTGGTGTCAGAAAGTTGTACAGATCTGTAAATTACTTCAATTTAAAAATCTTCATTCTTACAGGACTTATCATTTGCTGTAAGTCCTGCAGGAAGTGATGTATACTTTCTAGTCTGACAGTGTTCTCTGCTGCCATCTCTGTCCATGTCAGGAACTGTCCAGAGCAGGAGAGGTTTTCTGTGGGGATTTGCTACTACTCTGGACAGTTCCTGTCATGGACAGAGGTGGCAGCGGAGAGCACTGTGTCAGACTGGAAAGCATAAACCACTTCCTGCAGGGCATACAGCTGCTGATATGCACTGGAAGAAATGAGCTTTTTTTTTTTTTTTTTTTTTTTTTTACAAATCTGTATAACATTCTGACACCAGTTAACTTTTTGATGGAGTATCCTTGTAATGATATTTTCCCATAAGCCATTCCCCTTTTGGTGATGCATAGTGCCTGTGTAAGCTGGGACTGTGCTGGTGAGACATGTCCCCCACCATATAAACCCATTGTGTGCCGATCCGGTGGTCACATCCATTTGAGCGTCCAGCTTCGAATATCAGATATTTCTGGGAAAATTAATAAAATTTCTTCTTTTTATTTGTTTGTTTGCCTTTTAGCTAATAATTATTACATTAAGCCCCGGACAGGATCACAGACTTGTTACAGGGTGTTTGGTGACAATGACGTTACACAAAGACTCTGCTATTCCGGGACAATGACTTAATGGTGATCGCTAATTACATTGTGCACGCTGGCAGCAGCTCAAGTCTCGCTGGCAGAGAGCGGAACGCAATCACCGGGGGAGAAAGCCAACAAACATTGTTTCATCATTCCTAATGGAGATGCTTAGGTTAACCCCTAAAATGCCACGTCCTGGACCTTTTAAAGTGACCCTGTGAATGGTTGCATCTTGTTAGATAGCAACATTCAGAAGCAATAGAAAGTTGGGTGTAGGCCGACGCATTTCCCTGCAGCCTTAGAATACAAACATTCCTGCCATTGAGGGAACTGTGGACTATAGGGTCTTGTTTGGTTTGCGACCCCCCCCCCCCCCCCTCCCCATCTGTAAGAGGCGTCTAGTCTTCGTCCAGGTTACTAAGCAGATTATCATACGTGTTAAGATTAGGATTTCCCTGATGACAAAGTGCAGGTTAAAGATTATGTAGGTCTGGTGCGGCGCGTGTGGTTTACATGTCGTAAGTTTATGATAGGAGACCGGTCATTACGTATAGTAGCCTATAGATCTAGGCCCAGTCCTGGCATATGTTATTTGTAATACTAGTTGCACAGGTAATGATGATAAATGGCTGCTTCAATAGGAACGTTTATCAGGATGGAGTCTAAATGAGTCCTTGTCATGTGGAAGGACCTTGACCCCCTCTTAATAGTGGTTAAAATTGGTTGATGACATCACAGCTGTAATGGTATACCGTAAATATTTACACCCCTGCCTTGTATGTTCCAGGACACAGCGGTGGCTATGGGATGGAGCAGGACCAGTATGAAGCTCGTCTCAAGGAGCTGTTTGATAGCTTTGACACTACGGGCACGGGGTCTCTGGGACAGGAAGAGCTGACGGACCTCTGTCACATGCTGCAGCTGGAAGAAGTGGCCCCCTCATTGCAACAAGCTCTTCTTCAGGATAACCTACTTGGCCGGGTAAGAAATCACATGAGAAGGGGGAGCGGCCGACATACCAGGAATAAATCGCTGGGCGTGTTATCTGTTGATGCCCGGCTGCATAGCATCGTCACAGACTGTGCCAGCAGTGTCTGCAGTTACATATAGGGGGGGAGTTAATCATTCCCTGTGCCAGCGTTGAATGGCAAAATTGCAGACTTTTTTGTGCTCAATCTCCATTTTTGTACATAGATTTTTTTTTTTGGACAAGATCTTTAAGTAAAAGTTCGTACAACAATTTGCATAAAATATTTGCACTGTGATAAATTCCCACCATAAAATTTATTGCAACCGTGTATGTTTGTATATAAGGTTGATAATACAGAGTAGAAGGAAGGCTCACTGTACAGCAGTATATATGGCGCACTGCATCAGATGTCCAACCTTACAGCATTGTTGGTTCAGATTTGGCAGATAGTGTGGGTGTTGTGTTTGGCGTTACGAACAGGTTGCCACAAACCCACCTTAGTACCAAAGTATACAAAGACTTAGGGATGTAGGAAATCATAAATCGCAGATGTCTGGGCCTGTCAAGCTACCTCTGCACTGTTGCTCAGTTGTTTGGGGGGGGGGTTCAGGTATATGATTTTGAGGTTTACATCACGTTTTGGCCGTACACCACAGATATACATTAGGATACTGTCAAATTGGGAATTCAGCATATACTGTTGAAAAGCTTTAGGGTTCAATAGACTGAATTTCTCACGAATACATATGGTCTGCTTTACACACAAAACATAGACAGAACGGGGATCAGGTCATAAAGGAAAGACTGGGATCTATCCTCTTTTTAAATCCATTCCTGGCTTTGGCTTCCAAAATCTGTCAGATAAATCTTTCTGTGTAAACGCACCCTAAGGGTGCCTAGTGTGGTGTCCCACCACGGGTGTTTCTAGTTTTTACACCCTTCGCAAAAGTCTGTACTCTAAAGTAGAAGTGGTAATGAAGTGGTACCCAAGTTTTGCCACTAGATGTCGCTGTTATGTGTATCGTGTACCTAGGTATTGTACGGCTGGATGTAACAAAAGGGTTATTGTTTTAGGATCTGTGCACCAATGGGAGGTCTTTCTCTTTTCCTCCTATCTCTATCCTACTCTTTCTCTTGCAATCTCTTCTCATCCACTCACAGCACACCTTATAGCTATTGTAGAATGAAGTCACATGGGGAGAGAAAGTGTAGACACACCTTAGTGAGTCTTACTCTGGCTTTTGTAGAAGAAGGACGCAAGCCAGATCTGTCTCTGTAGTAGCCAAGTAGGGCCCTGGCTCCTGCAAAGTCCCCCTAGGACAGTCTTACTCTGGTCTCAGTAGTGAACGGATGCACATGAGACACCTTGGCACTCTTTTCTTGAAAGCACTCTTAGAGAGGACAAGTCAGGGATCATCCCAACCCATGCCGAGAACCAGTCTAAAAAAGCAAGATAGTATCCTGAAGAAAGAGCAACTGATCCTAGCAAAGTTGCTAGACGTCTACATACTCTGTCTCGCAGAGCGGGTGTTAATCGGAAAATTCTGACCACTCTGCTCATCCCAGGTAACAAGGTCTGGGGCTTGTGTCACCCTCTACGACGGGTCGCCCAACATGCACTGTATTGCAAAGACCAAAGAGTCAAAACACTGGTACAAGTATTCTCTCTACTCAAGTGTTCTACTTATTCTCTTTCTAAAGTTCCGGCAGAGGACACTTCTACCGTGGGTTGGGACTCTCTCGACATCCTCCTCTCTACTTATCAAGTCAATCACTGTATTGAGTCTTCCTACAATAAAGAAGAGTTAATTTATTTTAACTGGACTCAGTGGTTAGTCGCTAATCTGTGGGTGGCGGTACCAATAGTTCGGGTGGGTCATAGCTCCACTCCGGACAACCGTGATAAGCACCCAAGGGACCCCCTCACATACCGGCAGGTCACCGACCACAGGGGAAAGGATATAGCCAGCCCCTTTAAAATAAAAGCAGGTCTGCCCCCATACCTGTGTGCCCAACCGGCACTGGCGTCACGACAACCTAACATCTGGCTGAGCTATTTTCCGACCAACCACCATAGAAGTGGCGTCACACGTTACCACCTAGCAAGTGACCAGTCGAGCGTACACCACACCAGGAGTCAGACCCCCACCAATCTAATATTGATGACCTATCCAAAAGAATTTTTCTTAGGATGGATTCCCCTCTAAGGTGGCTTTTCTGTGCCTCCATACATGTGCGCGGCAGACAGTCTTGTGTATTTCTCTACCCCATAGAACAAAACAGAACCAGTCTTGTATCGAAGCTTGGTTTTGGTGCACCAGTCTTTATGGTGGCAAATCGCTATGCAAGTATGTATATACAATAAAAGGCAGCCCCTCATTGGGGGGGGACCCCATCCTCATAGACAACATGGGAGCAAGGGATGGAGGATGGGGGCGAGGGGCCTGTGTCTGCCTGGGGTTAGGATATAATGGGACAAGTAATGACAATAAAGTGGCTTAGGTTACTCTAATGTAGCGAACCCATAAAACCGTAAAAGGCTAAGGAAAGAACAAAGTCTGGGGGTCTCCATACAGTGCTTCTGTGAGAACTCTGCTGTCAGGTTTCATAAAGTTGATCCCTAAGTGAGAGAAATAGGGAAGGGGGTCTGTAAATTTATAGCCAAGCTGAAGGGAATGAGAAGCGGCATGTTGGAGGAGAGTAGCTGGGTTGCTGATTTAGGTGCTGGGCGGCAGCGAGAGGCCGTTGTTTCACTGTCTAAAATGCCTTTGAATGGATGCAGCCCCTCTTCCTCCCCCTCTTCCCAGTGTCCTCATTGTGTTGTCTCCAGTCATGATGCATATTCATGAGATGTCATGACAAATGCTAGTGGTCTCCTTCCTGGAGGGTGACATGTCTGGAAACAAAGACGTGAGATTGCAGACTCAATTGCTAGACGGGCTGAATATTTTGACTCGCTTTCGGCTATCTGGTAATTTTAGTCGCAGGCGGGAAAAAGAAGAAGAAAAAAATTACTCAATATTTAGGTGCTGCTGCCCCTTTAAATTTGCTAAACGGTAAAAATCATTATATATATTTTTATTGCTCCCTGTTTTGGCGCGTAGGGTCTGGGTCGGTGTGTAATGAGGAGCTCAGGGACTGAGGATCTGTGCAGACTCTTGAAGGTTGTCTGGGATTGGGAGGACTCATAGGCCGGACTGCTCGGGGTTAAATGACTGGTAAGAAGCTCAGGAGAAGGAAGAAATTATTTTTGAACTAAGAAGAGTGTGATAAGACGTCTTAGCCTGGAAACAGATGGATTTATGGCGGACGCTACAGGGATCTCTCATTTATAGCACAATGACATGACTGCTTATGTGACAGCAGCGTGCCAAGCCTGGCCTTAAAGGGGCCATTCAGATCAACCATTGACATGGGTGGGCTGATGGGCTATTATTGTAAAATCCAGAAGAGGACTGTGTGGACTGAGACCAATACTATGGATAGGGCAGGAGGACCTGGCTGTATATAGCATCTCCATCTTCTTTAAAACTCTGTTCATTGTAATGCACAAGGGAGACAGAGCCTGAGGAAATTACAGGACACCATAGTGAGAACTACATAGTGTATGACTATATCAGAGATGGGGAACCTTCGGTCCTTCAGCTGTTGCAAAACTACAATTTCCATCATGCCTGGGCAGCCGAAGCTAAAGCTTCGGCTGCCCAGGCATGATGGGAATTGTAGTTTTGGTGGAGGTTCCGCCATCCCTGGTCTACATAGACATACACTAAGTTTTGCAAACTGCAGCAGGTTTTCTGTATTGTACTGTGTATAATGGTGGAGAACTCCCCATAGGCGGCTGCTTAGGCCCCATTCCTACAGCCATAGCCATTCCCATAGGCAATTGTTAATACATAGCTGTACTAGACCGGCGGGGCCATACCAGTAATGGTTGAGTTGTTTGCGTAATTCATCAAACTTTCCTTATTTAATGTACAGCAAACAAACAAGACTGTGAGGGTTACTGCCCCTTTAAGAAGCTGTATCTTGTTGCGTAGGGTAACGACAAAACTCAATGGGGGAGATTTATCAAACATGGTGTAAAGTGAAACTGGCTCAGTTGCCCCTAGCAACCAATCAGATTTCACCTTTCATTTTCCAAAGAGTCTGTGAGGAATGAAAGGTGGAATCTGATTGGTTGCTAGGGGCAACTGAGCCAGTTTCACTTTACACCATGTTTCATAGATCTCCCCCATTGTTTTTGAATATTCCCCCCCCCCCCCCCAAATATTTTGGTAATGGAATGTTTTCCATTTTTGCCCAGGCCCCTCCCCCGCCCTTCAAGCCCTTTTTATTACTTATTAGCAAAAGAAAATGCTAATGAGAACCAACAGAAACAAACGGCGAGTTCCGCTAATTTGCCTTAATTTCCTGTTCAGGTTCTGCCGCGCTGCGCACAATTGCATCTTGAATTAAACTGATTAGATTGCCGGGCTAATTTATGACCGCCACCACTTTTATCAGGCTCCTACCATGTAGTATAATCCCTTTGGGTTGTATCTGATCTGGTCACGGTGAAATTGCTTCAGGACTCGGGAGCTGGCACCATCTGTCTTGCTATGCAGCTGTGCGCCCCCTGAAGATGAGCGCAGATTACACCAGAACAATGGCCGCACATTCCTGCATCACCGCTCCTGCATAGGGTTTATTTACACTTTATTCTATTTTATTAGTTAGAAATTAAATAAAAATTTAAGGTACAATTACACACAGCTCCCCTTATTGCTAGTGGTGAGCGTAATTGATGCCCTGGCCCTCCATATTTTAAAAGGGTTATCCAGGATTGAAAAAAACATAGCTGCTTTCAAAAACGGCGCCAATCTTGTCCTCAGGTTCTGTGTTGTATTACAACACTTCTTTTTAACTGAGCTGCAATACCTTACACAACATAAAGATGAGTGGCGCTGTTTGCAGCGATGATTTTTCTAATCTTAGATCACACAATGTGATTTTTGGCTTTCTGCTGCCACCTCTGTCCATGTCAGGAACTGTCCAGAGTAGTATCAAATGCCCATAGAAACCTCTCCTGCTCTGGACAGTTCCTGACATGGACAAAGGTGGCAGCAGAGAGCACTGTGTTATACTGGAAAGAATACATCATTTCCTGTAGGACATACAGCAGCTGATAAGTGCTGGAAAATATAAATAGTTTACAAACCTATATAATTTTCTAACACCAATTGCTGTGAAAGAAAAAATTATTAGCCGGAGTACCCCTTTAAAAGTCTGTCATTTTATCAATACAGCCCATATGCAGAACTATGTCAGCAGCATGGAGGTCTTATCATTGATCTCTGTTCATATTGAGCTGGCAAGGCATGAGGCACCTAGTACCTTGCACCTCAGTAGCATCACTAGTCGTTGTATAGACTGGATGAGGTCATGGTGTTGTATCTCTATGGCAGAGCCTCCTGTGTATAACTTACCTTGTTCCCTCTTGGTGATTGTTACTACTTTGTATTACAGTTAGGACTCGGGAGGTTCAGGTTATTTCCACTGTGAGGTTTTACGGCTTCGCTTGTTCTCTGGAGGGAAATTAACGCACAATATGTTGTTGTTCTCTCCGTAGATTCACTTTGACCAGTTTAAAGAAGCCCTAATCGATGCCTTATCCAGCACCCTGACCAGTAAGGAGAACGGTCCGGAACCAGGTACATGAGCGGCTTGTTAACGTCTCCATGCCTAAAGCAAATGGTTATAAACCTACTGTTTTGTGTCGGTAGCTCCTGTGTAGAGATGTCTGTCTCCATGGTAACAGACTACAAACACACCTTGTGTAGTCTGCTCCTCCTGCCATGTGTTACCCCTGTCTATCTGATCTCCCTTATACTGTCTGTAGGTTACAGAGTTAGGGCCGATTATCGCTCCGTGGAATAGACAACGATCAGCCGATGATCGTGTCATCGGCTGATCATTTATTTAGGTTCAAACCTAAAATCATCGGGCACCGACCACACATCGTTGCGTGGAATAGCGATGCGCAGTCGGTGCCCGATTTCAAAAGCACCATACTTTACCTAGCATGTCGCAGGTCTTCTCCTGCGCTCCTTCTTCCTCCCAGTCCCGTGTGCAGCAGCAGCTTCAGTGCGGCCTGTCCTAGCTGACAGACCGCTCAGCCAATCACTGGTCAGGGCTGCTGCGGCCAGTGATTGGCTGAGCGGTCAGTCAGCTCAGACAGGCCACTCCAAAGCTGCTGCTGCGAGCAGGACCGGGAGGAAGAAGCAGCGCAGGAGAAGACCTGTAACATGCTTGGGTAATGTATAGTGTTGAAAACAAGGTCTGCAAAGACATCGGTAACTATGTCCCTGGAATAGGCCCAGTAAACGAGCGCCGATCTAGCAGATCGGCGCTCTTTTACATTATTGATCGAGCCCCCATCGGTCTGTGGAATAGGACCCTAAAACATGGCCACTGTATAGGATCTAAGGCACTGTGGCGATACAGCGTATCCAAGCACTGTTACACTGCAATGACTCCCGCGGTTGTGTTAGAATAAGTTTCCTGGAATAAAGTTGCATTTTCTCTACATTACAAGATGTTTATTACTCTGTTGCTATAAGTGGCCGGTGTGTTTCACGGTTGATCAGCGTCCGCTGTTTGTTGGATAATTATTGACTTTACCAGGTCGACGTAAGATGTTTGCTCTGCTCCTCTGTGCAGGACCTGTTTCGGCTTGGCGTATGCCTGTTGCCTGGAGACGGTGACTTCTCAGCTGTCACCGAGCGCCGGCGATCACACAGGGTTTTGTTCTCTAAAATGAATTGCATAGATTTAATCTCGTAGCTGTTGGATTTGTTGGGGACAGTATGAGGAAGGATCCGGTGTCTGCGGTGTCACACTTATTGTTCTGTTTGCTTTGTATTCAACTTTATAAGGACCCTTGTAGCTGGCCAGACAATTTCTTAATAAGCACACCTGTCTTGTAAATAAACACTGGCTCACCTGCAATACCTTACACAGCCAGGTGTGGTGCTGTTTTATTTGTTACTTGCTATACAAGAGTAAATGCACAATAGATTTGTGGAAAATCACATAAATAGACAGCAGAACTTTCTGTGTTCATTGCATCCTATGTGTGTTTTCTCTATTTAAGACATGATTCATTCACTCATTCATTCACTCATTCATCCTGTCTTCAAAAATGAGTAAAACTGTCTGTCTTCCAGAAATGATTTGTAGATCACTTGATTCACCAGAAATTACTCCTTACCCCAGAAAAACTGCTCTAAACTCTTGGCCACTAGTTGTCTCCCTTCCTTGCAATCTGCTGTCCACTGCCTGTTGCTAGAGGAATTCTGTCTCTAGTAACGGCTAGATCAGGAAAAATCTATAGGAAATGGTGGTTTGTCTAGCATATTCTGTGGGCTAAAGAGAGCAAGAGCCCAATGCCCCTATTCCACGAGTCGTTTGGAGGAGCAAACGAGCGCTATTAGCGCTCGTTTGCTCCTCGTTCCCCGCTCGCTGCCGCCGCTATTCAACGCGGCGTCAGCGAGCGGGTGAGTATGGGAGGGGCGGCGGGGAGCTGCGGGGGGGGCTGCCCGGGGGATCGCTGATCGTCCGGGCAGCCCATAGGATATAGCAGCGCCTGCTGCTGATGCTTCTATTCAACGGAGCGACGGCAGCAGATCGCTGCTATATCAGTCGCTTGTTTTTCAACATGTTGAAAAACAAGCAACTGCAACGATCAGCCGACATGAACGATGTCGGCTGATCGTTGCACTCTATTCCACGGGACGAATATCGTTCGTAGCGGCCGATATCGGCCGAATACGAACGATATTGCTCCTCTAAACGACCCGTGGAATAGGGCCTTAAAGGGAACCAATCACTGGAAAAAAGCATATAGAGCTTTTGAAATGTGCTGTTAGAGCACACAGAACACTTGCCACACGTGTTTCCATAGCCTCCGTGCCTTCCCCGTGTAAGCCGCAAAGTAACTTTATAAAACTGGCGCCCTGTATGCTAATTACCTGAGGTAGTCACCTGGGCGGTGTTCGGCTAGCAGGTAGTCACGGTCCCCTGGGCGTTCTTCCGCTGTAATCACGCCCCTCTGGGCGTGATTCAAATGGCAGAGTGGCTGTGGCGTCACTCGGGAGCGCGCTGTGCCCAACGTCGGCGCGCTTACGTACTGATGCCGGACGCCGCCGCACATGCGCAGTGCAGCCGCTTTCATTCCGGTTGCGCCTGTGCAGAATAGCCTCGAACTCCGGCTAACAGGCTATTCGAGGATATTCTGCACAGGCGCAGTACCGCCGGAATGGAAGCGGCTGCACTGCGCATGTGCGGCGGCGTCCGGCATCAGAATGTCACAGCTACTCGGCCATTTGAATCACGCCCAGAGGGGCGTGATTACAGCGGTAGAAAGCCCAGGGGACAGTGACTACCTGCTAGCCGAACACCGCCCAGGTGACTACCTCAGGTAATTAGCATACAGGGCGCCAGTTTTATAAAGTTACTTTGCGGCTTACACGGGGAAGGCACGGAGGCTATGGAAACACGTGTGGCAAGTGTGCTGTGTGCTCTAACAGCACATTTCAAAAGCTCTATATGCATTTTTCCGGTGATTGGTTCCCTTTAAGGAAGACTGGTCTATGCCTGCAAGCTGAACCAGTCTGATGTTAAAGTTGATCCACACTTTTCCTGAAAGGTAAATAAAGGCTTCCCTTTTGGCAAGTTGGCGCTGGGTAGGATACCAGGGTAGCTCTGGCAATGTTTTGGCAGCTAGGTAAGTGAGGGACACTTAGGCATTTGTCATGGTAGCCTAGAGTGGCAGCATTACCCACCTCTGGTCAGACATGCTCCGCTTCCACAGGTTTAGGTAGCCTAAGCATACGCTGGTATGTTGATGCAAATAAGTCAAAGAATTAACCAGAATAGCATCCGTTTACTTTATACTTCAGTGCAATACACAGAAATAGGTTTTTGCTTCAAGAACAATAGTAGGTGCAGACAGGAGAGCGATGAAGTGTTAAGCTGTGAACTAAAGAGCGTGGAGTAGTGGCGTGTCTTGAAGGCCCTGTCCAATGTAGTGCTGTACTTTGCCGGGGATAGCGTAGCTGGGTATAGCTGAGGAGAAAAAGAGAAGAAACTCGTACTCTGAACCGCCTAATGCTCTGCATTGTCGAGGTACCCGTCCTGTGAGGGTAGTACGAAGCCCCAAGTCCGCGCACTGGGTTGAGCAGACTTCCCGAAGCTTTCCCGGATAGCCGTGCATTACGCAGTGGAATACGTAGGCTTAACTGGTGCTTTGTTCCACTGGGGTCAGTGCCTAACTGGATTCTGGTCACTGCCCTGTTCTGTTTGGCTAGTATCCCTGGTGTGGGCAAGGTGTTCCTCAGAGGATGTCCGTTTACTTCTGAGGGAGTCTAGCACTGCATTTTAGTGGTTGCTTACTGTTGAAGAAATAAGTAAGTCTCTGGGTCCCTGCCAAGGGTCCTGGCTGGAGCCAGGCCCTAGCTTGACTGCAGCAGGAACTATGTCTTGTCTTGCTTTCTCTCTGACTAGACTGAACTGGAGAACCCGTCTCTCCAGGAACTAGACTCCTTTTCTAGGGGCATACTAAGCTTCCCTGTTATGTGTGTGTGTGTGTGTGTGTGTGTGTGTGTGTGTGTGTGTGTGTGTGTGTAGGAATAGGACAGGAAAAGGAGGGAAAACAGTCTGCACCTACAACTGCACAAATGAATGACCTATGACAAAAAAAGAACAATTAACCAAGCTGTGCACAAAATGTTACAAAGAAACACAGTAGTGACACCCAGTGGGGAAAACATAGAATACACTTTGGCCATCTTCCACTCTGTGAACCTGAGAGAACTTTACACAGATGCATAGGAAACTTAGTGCAGTACCTTGTGCTGGGGCACATAGCCCTCTCATATCTGACTACTCAAGATCAAGGGCAGCTGTCTCCTGTGATGTCCTCCAATGGATGTGAGCTTAATTGAAATGCCACACACAACCTGAGTGGGCAGGGGTGGCGCTGTTTTATTAATCCATGATAACCTTTTGAATTTAACAAAACCATATAGGTCTATAAAAATATTCTGAAACAACAGGAAGGGTTAAGCAGCTGGGTCCTAATAGCCGCCACTATACACTGTCATCCATAGAAAGCTTTATAGTAGTCCAGGCTGTATTTCCTAATGGTGATGTATGTCCTGATGGCTGATCTGCTCTTCTCCCCCCCCCCCCCTCCTCCTCCTCCTCCTCGCATTAGTCGTACTCTTGATGTGAAGAGGTCATTTAGACCCGAGGAGACTACAAGAAGGGGAGAGATGGATTCAAAGAGACTATTGAGCCGATCGGGTGCTGTGATCCCGCACAATAGGCCGCCCCATTAACACAAGGCTCTCGGGGTTCTTACAAGGAGAAGACTAATCATAGGGTCCCAATTAAACTCTGCCAATGCTGCTGCTGCGGGGACTACACAATGGCAGGTCTGGTTCCCACCGAACCATTTGTACTGTGTGTGAAGGGGCAGGAAGGCAGCTGCGTACTCCATACGAGGGGCTGCAATGATGACAAGTGCAAATCCTTCTCAGCTGCTCTTTCTAATTTGGTGTAAAATGTCAAATTTCTTAAAAGGGAAATACACTTAACAAGACTTACAAAGCATGTAGCTCTATTAATCTGCAGATAATCCCTGAGCAAATCCTCAGTATACAGGGCGAGTGGCAAATCTCAGGAACAAAAGGGAAAATGACAGATCCGATAACCCAGGAAGTCATGGGTGAGGGGGGCCCATCTTTTAGGGTAGGTCCAAAACATGGCCGCCATCTTGAAAGCTGCCATATTGGATCAAGGGCAAGTTTTTCCAATGGGAAGGTGGTCATGTAGCTATCAAAAGAAGACCAGAATCCTGCTGTTTTTGGGAGAAGGCGGGCATGTTTTTGAACCTGAATAACCCCTTTAATACGTGGTTACATTTTATTACTCTATATCCCTGGTCTATAGTCCTGAGATTTCAACCCATGATGTTTTAGTAGATGACACAATCTTCTCCCCTCTTGATCTCTGTTCCCCCTGACGGGCCATATGGCGGATAACATCTCATTTTTACAATTAGCCTTCTGAGTAGTGACAGGATCCTTAAAGCCCTGGTGACGCTCGCCTTTCATCGTTCCCGCTTCTTCTAAACGTTGTAGACTTACATTTGCTAAATTAGCTTCTTGGGATATCAAGCCGGAAAATTAATTTTAAAATTTTTATTATATCTTGTACGGTTTTCTTTTTTTTTTTTTTTTTTTCTGTACATCTCTGGATGCATCGTATCCTGACTCCCCGCCGTGCGCCCTTGTATAATGAGCGCTTAACACGGTTACATTTATTTACCCTTGCCCCCCCCCCCCCCCCCCCCCCCCCCCCCCCCCCCCCCGTCTTCTGTGCGCGGCCAGATAGGTGGCCATGATTAAATTTGTCCCTCGCTAATAAATGAAGGCGATTAATTTAAGACCAAGGCCAGAGGTTGGAGCGCCTGACCCTGCGGTAGCAGTGCCGAATGTGAGATTGAAGTGGTAGGCTGGGGAGGGGGGGGGGGGGGGGGGGAGTTAGAAAATGGGGAAGATTTAATTTTCGTGTCCTATAATTACATATTTGGATTTGGCGCAGCTGCACTCGGGATTGTTTGTCGCTGGCACGTGTGACCTTTACGGAGTCTTCGGGTATCTTAATTGGTGTCACTGTGTTACAGAATGTTATTGCTTTGTAGGATATTTGCATATTTGTAGGTAATACATGGATAATAGGAGAACATGTGAGGGGAGCAGGCAGGTGAATGATTACTGCCCTATAAAGGTATAACTTTATTCTCCAGGGTCCTAATGCTATATCCTCACCTTACACGTGCAATTTACTTTACTGGAACCGAACGGGTGATGTTTCTCCTTGAGAAGAGCATCATAAAGATGTGTGTATATGCCATTCATGCTCCACTAGGAAGAAGGATATGTAAAGCAGTTCTCTGATACCACCTTCTTGGAGGCTTTTCCTTCACGTTAGTGTTTTGAATTTGGTTCCCTTTAAGGCCTGTAGTCAATCGGCATGGTTGTTCTGATATGATTCCGAGCTGTATGGTATAGATCTACTGTGCAACTCCCCAGCCGCGTCTGTGGCGATAGCTTTACATTGGGCGCACAAGGCTGGGAGAGAGGTGGCGACTAGTCATCTGGGTGGGGAGCCACCTGTAACTAGCTACGGCTCTCAGCCTTTCAGTGTGCAGTGCAGGGATGACTGACAGACAGAGAAACCTGTTAGTGGCCTCTCTGCCTGTTAATCATCTCCACAGAGCACACTGACAGGCAGAGAGCTGTGACTAGTCACAGCTGGCTCTCCGCCCACGTGACTAGTTGGCTCCCCTCTTCGGGCCACACGTGCCGGAGTAAAGCTTTTTTCCCTCCAATGTAAAGCTACTGCCACAGACGCGGCTGGTAGCCTCGGGGAGCTGCACAGTAGATCTATACTCTTGGTTCCCTTAAAACATGACTTGGGATCTTGGCCAAGCCAGAGCATCCTCCAGAAGGAGAGGTTACTCATTTGTACAGTTTCAAGGTTATTGCCACATATCCTTATTGGCAGTGGAGCCTCCTTGACGCTCTCCTTAAACATCCCTTTTGGACCTATGACTATTTGACCTCTCTGCAGCTAGTGCCCTGATTCTAACCCAGTAACAGCTGTCTGCAGATGGGTAACCCTTCTGGAGAGTTGTCTGGCTTGGTTAAACTCCCAACTCATGTTTTAAGGCTTCTATTCTGATTCAAATACTGATTGGAAGGAAAAGCTGCCTCCAAAAGATGACGTTAGAGAGTGTATTTTTTTTTTTTTTTTTTTTAATTTTTTTTTTTTTTGTGCTGGTGACTCAGGTGGTGTTGGAATATGATGGTGACTACTAACTCCCTGCCCCCAATAGCTATAACAGCCCCACAGTTGCTTCTCTCTAGAAGGAAGCAAAGACTGTGAGTTGGTAGTATCCAGTCGGATTCTCCTTGTAGAGACAACCAGCCATAATAAGGAGTTATACAGACCAGGCAATGCTCCTTGGCATATAAGGCAAGCAAATTAGCGCCTCTTTATTATGCAGAAAGCTGACTCTCTAGTGCCATCTATTGGAGGAGCGGAGAGTGAAGCATTTCCCTTGACTTTGCCAATCAGTTGGGGGGCCCAAACTCTTGGACTCTGGCCAATCAAAACCTTTGAGCTGTCTCAGTCAAATCAAAAGCTTTTGGTTTTAAATGATAGGCCCCGTTTAAACTTTAATGGTGCGTTCACACTTAGAGGATCTGCAGCTGATTTTCTGCAGCAGATTTCATTTAAATAACTGAACACAGCATCAAATCTGCTGCAGATCCTCTAGGTGTGAACGCACCCTTAAGGGGTTATCCAGCGCTACAAAAACATGGCCACTTTCTCCCTACTGTTGTCTCCAGTTTGGGTGGGGTTTCGAAACTCCGTTCCATTGAAGTAAATGGAGCTTAATTGCAAACCACACCTGAACTGGAGACAACAGTAGGGGGAAACGTGGCTATGTTTTTGTAGCGCTGGATAACCCCTTTGTTTGCATACAGCAATCCAAACGTTCCCATATTGGTGTAAAAAAAACAACAAAAAGTTGCACGACAGTTACTACAGCCTTGGAAAACATAAAAATTGCACTAAGGTCTTGTTGACCCATAATTTTACTCCCAGACTAGAACTATATAAACAAAATATATAGGATCCCCCCCCTGGTTCCTCCTTCCAGTGATCTCTTTGCCCAGTTTTGCGGTTCACACCATGGTGCAATTAGATAACACTGCCGTTTTGCAGCTCAGACTTTGTTTCTGTGTGATTTGCTGCCATGATGAGTCTGGATGAGAGGACAGCACACATCAGCACACATCTCACACAGAGATCAGGCACTCGCTCCCTGCTGCTGCTGATGAATTTATGGGAGCGATGTATTATTACAACCAAATAAAATAGTTCTCAGGGCTGGATATTAAATAATGTATCTGGAGGGTCCCCAGATAATAGACTTCAAGCCTCTGCTCTTAAAGGAATACACCGGCAGGAAGAGATTCGGGAGCTGTTTTTGAAGTGTTTGACTCAAAGACGACTTGCCATTGATGTCAAGGCTGAAGATGTTTTTGTGAATAATTTTTTTTTTTTTGTGATCACAATCAACACTTTCTGCCTTCCTACCCCTGCACCTCCGCTTTTCATCCAGATCTTATTAATTTCATGTCGTTCAGACATTTCTTTTGTCCTTGAACCACATGATGGAATATAAATGAATGGGACCAAATCCAATGACATTATAAAAACAGTGAGGAACACGCGGGGACCCCCGACCACCCAGGTTTATATTGTGCCAGTTGTAAGATCCTCTTTGTTCATTTATATAATAAACCTGCCATGTGCAAATAGTGGGGGGGGGGATGTTGGCAGCGTGCAAAACTGAGAAATAACAGCAAGAATGGTTTTGGTGGCTGCCATTGTACGATGGTTCTTTGGGTTCATCTATGGTGCACGGTGAGAACCATAATGTGATCATCATTTCATAGTACAATGACATTTCCCATAATCCGGAATACGATGGCCAAAAGAGAGGAGTCGAATGGGCAAAAATCATTGAGTCACACCAACCGGGGTTTTAATACTTGGCAGCTTTGATAAGGAAATACGTTCACATTGACAACCACAACCTGTCATCTAAGATGGATTACTTGTGTCAGATCGCGGCGACTTGTTGTTTACAAAGTGACCCCATTTGTTGCCGTGCATTACAGTCCTCCTGTGCAAAATAACAAAATTGCCATGTAGCCCCCACTGTATTGCACAAATTGATCAAGAAAAAGGTCCGTCAAAGGTTTTTGCCTATTCATCATTATGATGGATTGCGGTTGTGGTGGGCTTGACAGAAAAACCTTCCCAAAGGGTGAGGTTGACCAAACCATTCAACTCTCTTAAAACAACTTGGATACTCATGCTAAGGTCTCACCTATAGATCATCATCTTGGTGTTGGTTCCTCTATGCAAAGAAGTCCACCACTTGGTTTATGTTCTTGAGGGTAATTGAATTTGTTGGTTAAGTGACTGTAGTCATGTACAGCACAGCCATTGCCAGTCATTTTGCTGGCATTGCCTTTACTCTTTAGCTCCTTTTTCCCCTAACACAATACTTTTGAGAAATGTTGAACTGTCCCTGTAAACACTTGATTGTTGGTCAGCAAATATCTGGTATGGCCTTATCCAAAGATGGTCACACAGATATGATGGCTTTTGGCCGAGTGCGTGACAACTGTCTCTTCCACACCTCTTCCCTAAAAAGAAAAGCGAGCATGTGTTCTTGATGGGAAAATGTGAGTGAGCCACTGCCAGAATCCTGTTGGCATTAGCTAGAACATTATTGGGTTTGGACTAACTGTACCTAATGTAGTTTTCAGCTTGGCGTTAGCAAGAGCTATTTGGAGCTAGAGTTTCAAATCTTTGGCCTCCGTGTCATGGTAGATGACAACCAGTTGACTTGTGGGTAAAGTATTTTATGTTGGATTTGTTGGAACCATTGCAGATATTAGGTTGGTAAAGTCTTTGATTAAAAAATCCAGTCCTTTTGAGGGTGAAGAAATGTTATAGTAGAACTGTGTTCCAGAATGTTACAGTAAGACTATTGATCGCTGCCACTCCCAATAACTTGAGGATCCTGCTGGTACATTGGAGGAGCATTTGAAGGTTGATGGCTCGGCCATGTTCCTAAAGTTGCATTTTGTATCACGGCTTTAATTAAGCTTCGTCCTTTGAAGGCATTTAGCTTCATTATCTAAGGTTTCCCCTTTCGAAAGCCCTGTTATCACAGGAGGCCAGAGGCGCTTCTATCGATCTTTTCGCCGACAACTAAACTACTTTTTATTTTGATTTTTCACACCAGATTGCTCCCCCGAAGCCCAGCCGAAATACATCAAAGATGGCAAGCGGTACGGGCGCCGCTCTGTGCCGGAGCTTCAAGACTCACTGGAAGAGTATGATGAAGAGACCGTAATTGAACCTGAAGATGAAGGAACAAGGTCCTCACAGGTCAGCTCCAGAAACTGTGAAGAGGTAAGAAGATAAATTAAGCTTAGGGTTGTTTAGGGGGGGGGGGGGGGGGGAAGTTATTTTTCATTGCCACCTGGTGGGTGACCTGATGCCTGCTCAGCATAGTCTATAGCTGTTCCTTGTTATCTTTGTTGAGTCATTTCCCATCTGTGGGGTTAAGAAACCAAATTGATTGCTTCTTGGATACTGCATAGTTGTGCAGAGTTATGGTGCCAGGATAGATAGGCTATATAAACCTGGTTTCATTACGTCCTCGCCTAAAGTGACTCTGAGAGGATAGAATACATACCGTGTGGTGCTAAGTCATCTCCGTTTTATTGGGCATAGTGGTAGCTTGGTGGTTAGTTGTAGGGTCACAGCCAGGTAGGATGAAGACAGCTTGCTGGTTTTAGGTAGGTTGGCTTGTAGGACCTTGCCAGCCCCCCCCCCTCCCCCCATTGACATGCTCCTGGTTAGTCCTGTTGTCTTGCAGAACTGGAGCCCTGGGTTCAAATCTGGCGTGAGCTCATTAGGGTGAAATATGTCTTCCGTGTTTTTGGCAACTGGAGAACAGGGTTTTATTCTTCATCTAGGGTATTTGGAAAGTACGACAAACAATTTTTACGACCAGTTAAATGGATGGATACACTAGATGCGATGGATAGATACCATTTTCGGTAATGGTGGCTTTTACGACCAGTTATATAGATAAATGTGTTGTAAAGTCCTAGGTAAGTCCCTGAAATCGTCCCCAGTGTGTGATACGATAGGGAAATGAGGTTGTGAGCCCCACCGGTTGCAGGGATGGAGACGAGTGTGTCCCCAGTGCAGATGAATAATTTAGCGCAGTATAAATAGCGAATTATAAATTGCCCTGTAAAATGTACCAAGGGTACGTAGAAGTCAGTACGGATGAGGCAGATGTGGTCGTTCTCTGCAGATCAGGTGAACACCCCCCCTAAGGACTTGAGATTTTTAACAATGTACAATGAGCAGCAGATACACAGGTGGCGGCGGGATGTGAATACTGATCGTCGTCTCCTCGCAGCGTGACACGCTCCATTTGACTTCCAGGGGTTTCTAGATCATAGTTTTTTCTTCTCGGGGATGCGCTACATGGCTGCTCCAGCTGCTCCTCACAATATGGTTAATTATGTTTCCTCTCCCCGTCCGCGGATTGTAGATCACGCTGTAGTAGGCAGCGCTGCCATCACCAGAAGGCTCCTACCATGCCGCCAATTGCTCTAACTATGTGCCGCGGCTTTTAATAACCTTAATACTCCTGAAGTAAATTACATTTTGACATGTGTTATTTAATGTCTCTCATTGATGTTATGCCGCGTAGGGCTCTCCCTGGTGATTGATAACTCGCAGGCGCATTCATCTACATTCTAACTCATTAATATTTTAGGGTCTGGGAGACTATGAGATAAGTAAATGTTCCAATGGTGAGAAATCTATAGGGCTGGCGGATGGGGATGCAGGGTAAAGCGCTGTCTTATCATGTGGACGTCACACTGCGTATATGATGAATGTGAAGTCTGCAGTCTCGCACTGGCATTATGGCCAAGTGTCATTGCCCGCCCCCCGGTGCCCAGCATCATAGGGACCAATGATGGTGTGAGGTCACGTCAGGACACTAAACCCTGAAAAAAAAAATAAACAAATGCATCAAGAGTACAAACTGGCCTAGATAGGAAATAAACCTAATCCATCTTACGTTATGCATTGTGTGGGATGATGTTGTACAGAATGTACTAATATGCTTTATACTTTATTTTTTTTAAGAATTGTTTAGTTTTATATTTTAATTCCACAACTTTTTTCAAAATTAATGCTTGCGATCAATGAAAACTCATGCAGACCCAATAAGTATCACCCCTCTTATGTCATGCTGCCTATGGTGGCCCTTTAAGCGCATTTTCAGGCCAGTAAAACCAGCACTCCGTCAATGTCCAAAACACTTCCACCACCTCTGTGAGTTAAAGGGGTACTCTGACCACACTGCTAAATGTCTTATAGCTGGGGATCCACTTAGGGGGGCCTAATGTCAGCACAAAGAACACTTTACCGTCATCTGGGTACAATGGGATTGTTTTCACTGGTTGTACTTGGGATCATTGTGGGTCCTTGTTGCTGCGTCCCTCCCTATGACAAATCTGATTGACCCTCTGGAGAAAGCTGTCTAAAAGCCTAATGCTTTGTTGCCCATAGCAACCAGTCATTGCACGTGTCTCATTCCATATAGCTGCCCTGTGATTGGTTGGTAGGGGAACTAACATCTGCCCCTTTCTGTCTTAAGGCCCTATTACACAAGACTATACACGGCCAATAATCGTCTTTGTAATAGCTGACAGCGATCAGCCGACATGAACGATGTCTGTTAATCATTGCTGTCTTTGTCTTTCAACATGTTGAAAGACAAACGACTATGATAGCAGCGATCTGCTGCCGGCACTCTGTGGAACAGTAGTGGCGGCAGCAGACCTCCGCTATCCTCTATGGGCTGCCCGTCGCTCCGTGGAATAGGAGCGGCAGCAGCAGACCACCGCGATCCTCTATGGGCTACCAGTCACCCAGGCAGCCCCCCCCCCGCACTCATCCGCACGCTGCTGACGCGTGTAGTAGAGCCGGCATCGAGCGGGGAATGAAGAGCAAACGAGCGCTGACGGTGCTCGTTTGCTCCTCTGTCACCCCGTGTAACAGTGACTTTAGGTCAGGCAACATCCAGGAAGTGTTGCCCATAACAACCAAATGGTTAACTTTTATTTGTTGGCGATTCCGCCATGAGGCTATTAATGATTAGTATTTGGCCTTATTCACCCTACTGACAGGCGCTATTGGTAGTCCTGCCATATTTGACAGGAAGGAAAAAGCGTCATGCAGCGCTATTCCTGTCTATGCGGCACACTCCCTCAGAGTTCCTGATAGACTCCATTATAAGTCATTGGGGTCCACCATTTGTTGGGTCAGGCACTGTTGTCATGTTTTTTTTTTTTTTCATAATGGGAGCCATTATACATCTGGCTCTATTTAGCGCTTTTTGGTAGGAAGCATGTAGTTCTGCAAAAATGGTTGGACACAATGGACTCCATTATACAGTAGGTCCTTGGATCCACCATTTTGGTGTTGACGGCTCCTGCTTTCCATAGTGGTTTCAGTTATAACCTAATCCATGATGGCAGATTGAACGTTTGTCTTTGTTGACTTGTTCAGCTCTGCTACATCAGCATATAATATGTTACATGCAAACATCTGTAAGCTGTAGAAAATGACTAGCGTTTATTACGTTTCCTTAAGACGACTTTGAAGTAAAACATCTCGTAAAATCGCTTTGTTATAACATAGTAGTCACCAGGAAAGCGGCTGTGCTGACACACCGAACCGCACTTCAAACAATGTTGGCCCCGCTCCAGAATGTCTCCTGCCCGCCATCATTAATATTTCAGGAGCGAGCGGGTTCTGTGCTCATTAAGGTGCAGCCCCCCCCCCCCCCACTCCCCCCTGATCACTACAGAGTTGGTATTGTGGAGTAGACGAGAGGATAGAAGCCAGGTCTCTCCACCTCCAGCCATGCGCATCCCAGTATCCTCCATACAATGGGCCGGTAACACATGAGCGAGCTCTCCCGAGACCCGTCACCGCAAATTATCATCTCCTAATTATATCATTCATCACCAATGCGTTTAGATAATTCTTTCAACTTGGAGAAAATTACATTTTTACCCATTTTTCATCTTGGTAGAAACCATTTCTATAGCGGTACAGTGAAATTCCTTTAATCCGCCATTTGATAATCTGGCACAGTGTTTCAGGTTTTCAGCTAGCCTTTATTATTGTGCTTGAATTTTAAGGTTTTCGTGCAGCCCGGCAGCTGTAGGCTGCGTGTAACAATATGATTGATAAGTGACTCCAGTCCCCCGTGGGTATCTAGTCGCTGGCCGCATAATGAATGTTGGGGCGACCCGCTGTTTAATATTAATAGTTCACCCAACCTTATTTAATCAGCCATACCCGGCCCGTGTTCATTATGGAGCCGCTTCGGATCTCCGCACCCATGGGGGAAGATGCTAAGTAATAACTGGCTGTGCTCTGAGATGCCTGTTCCGGCCTTCGGTGCATCCTAATTGCTTCTCGTTTTTATTTAAGGAATTTTTTTTATAGCGGAGAAGATTTATATGGTGCATGTGATTAATGACTACCGAGGCCCATAAGGAACATGGCTGCCAGAAGAACCCTCACTTATGCGGCCTGTGTCTGTATATCGGAATCGGTAAATCGGAACCTAGGACAGACCCCTTTAACTCTAAAGGGGGTGTTCACTTTGGACCACTGATTTTTGTATTCGATTCCTTGATAGCTGGGACAGCCTTAGGCTAAATTCTGTTGGCTTGTTCTTCATGCAACAAACCTATAAACGCTTTCTCGTCAGTCATCCAGGGTGAGGCGTAATCTCTCCAGGGTGTAGGATCACTCCTTCAGATAGCCAGGGTGAGACACATGCTCGCTAACTTGCTCCTCCATTCTGAGAGGTGAGGCGTATGTTACTACTACAGAGGCAGCCAGGGTGAGGTGTATGCTAACTACCTCACTTCTTCAGATGGCCAAGGAGAGACGTATGCTCGCTAACCACCTTCTCCAGACAGCCAGGGTAAGGTTTTGCATGCCAACTTGCTTCCCCAGACGGCCAGACTAAGATGTATGCTCTCTTACTTGCTAGTCCAGACGGCCAGACTAAGATGTATGCTCTCTAACTTGCTCTACAAGACGGCCAGACTAAGATGTATGCTCTCTTACTTGCTAGTCCAGACTAAGATGTATGCTCTCTTACTTGCTCCCCCAGACAGCCAGACTAAGATGTATGCTCTCTAACTTGCTCCCCCAGACAGCCAGACTAAGATGTATGCTCTTACTTGCTCCCCCAGACAGCCAGACTAAGATGTATGCTCTCTAATTTGCTCCTCCAGACGGCCAGACTAAGATGTATGCTCTCTAACTTGCTCCCCCAGACGGCCAGACTAAGATGTATGCTCTCTAACTTGCTCCCCCAGACAGCCAGACTAAGATGTATGCTCTCTAACTTGCTCTACCAGACTGAGGCATTTGCTCGCCAACCCTTCAGGCAGGGTGAGGCGTATGCTCGCTAATTTACTTATTCAGGCAGCTGGGTGTAAGCGTATGCTCACTACCTTAAACCTCAGCCAGGATTAGTACGTTCATCCAGGCAGCCTGGACAAGGGGATCCTTGTCTTAGAGGGGGAAATTGTCTCTGAAGGAATTTCTTGAATTCATATAAGGGGTTGTGGACAGTTCCTTTAAATGAAAGGTAAAATAGTGATCAGAGGGGTAAAAATTTTTCTTCGACTGATGAACACTACAATGACCCCTCCCATAATTTGGGGATCCTAGGTCTGGTGCTCTTATAAGGTGTCTTAAACTAAGTGAAGCAGTGTAGGTGATCTTGAAGCGCGCATGTAATGGTGGAGGAAGTGTAGAAACCATAGGAGGTGCTCCTCCGGTCTGTAATGTAGACATCAGTGAGTGGCGCTGACCCCGCTCCACATAACCAGCTTGTGTCCCATCGCCATCCTTCTAGAAGTGATTCCCGCACTTGAGAAGAACAAAAGTCTGCTCCTTGAAGCAGATGGCGGAGCGCAGGAAATCGCTGGGTTATTAGATGACATGAGTTACAGATGCTTCTGCGGGGTCCTGAGGTGCCCAGAGTAGCCCCATGACCATCTGTTGGTAAGGCCCCCATGAATAGAGCCAGCAAGCTCTCTTTCGGACCACTGCGTGTTAATAGGTGTGACCCTCCCACCCCACCATCCAGCTGCCGCACAATACAAGATCTAGAAGACAAAAGCTCAGTGAGACTGATGCCCCCGACCTCCGCCTTGGCTTTTATGTTCTTGGAAGCCATCTTTACATAGTTTTGACCTATGTTAATCTCTTGGTCAAGTAGAAAAGCTACAGTCAAGGCTGCTCTATAGGAGGGCGGGGGGCTGCTGTGATTTGGTGGGCTGTCAGCTGATCTGCTAGAAGTGAAGAAAACAAAGTATGTCCCAGCTGTAACCTAGCAGTGAGTGATCAGTTTCCCTGCAGCGCCACCACAGGATTAGTAAAGCATTACACTGCGCCCCTTCAAATCAATGAATGATCTATATCATGCTGACAAGGAGACTACTCCATAGAGACAGACTCTCTTGGTAAGTGCTCAGTATAAAATATTAATGGGTTCCCTTTACATTTCTATAGGTGTCAGTACTGTAGATGTTCTGGGGCTGACATGTCTGGTTTCTCACGTGATCTGTTTTCTTCTGTTTCAGCTTTGGAAAAGTCAAGAGGGAGAAGAATATGAGGCGGAAGGTAAGTAAAGGGTTAATAAGATTTATAAATATACAGTACATGGCGCAATGCACGGAAAAGGGGAAGTTCATGGGGTCTGTGTCACGCTAGGACGTCATCGATGTGGGGTCAGATATGTAGCGTGTGACACTGAACGTGAGAGTCATAGAGTTCATACTATACCTCAATGTTGTATGTGGTCACTGGGTGGTAATGCGGCCTGCTGTGTCGGTAGCCACATGGTCGGCCAGTGAGTAGTAGCCTTCTGGCAAAAGTAGAATCACTCTATAGAGATATGTGTATGACACTTAGATTATACATGGGAGTATAACATGTCCGGTCACTATGCAGCTCGGGTTATAACGCAGCGTCCTGTGCTGTTATTACGGAGCTTGTGTTATATAGTGTCACACGTTGCTGGGATATAATTGTCTGCATCCTCGTCCTCACGGTTCCCGCAGGGGATCGGCTTTCATGTGTCTCCTGTAATCCTGCATTGTCAGGAGCTGGAGACTAGTCAGCTGTTAGAACATGTATTACATCCTAATAGAGGGCGTAGAGTTATGTTTCCTATTATTCAGATGCAAAGCTGTGTATTTGATCATGTATTGTATCTACAAAAAGGGCAATGTGGGCACAGCCCAGGCTCTCTTTCTTCCAAAAACAGCGCCACTTTTGTCCTCAGTTTGGGTGAAATGTTGCAGAAGTGAATGAAGCATAGTTGTAATACCCCACACAACCTGAGGACAGGGGTGGTGCTGTACTTGGCAGAAAGCTGCTATGTTTTTCTAAACCTGGATCACCCCTTATTAGGAATAGAATGAAGACTGACACTGAAGCGGAGAGCCCCAGTTACTGATATAAAGGGGGACCCTTGTCATTGTACCGAGCCCCTATGATCCCAACACTTCCTGGCGGCTCGGATGAGGATCCTGCCCACATTACACTGATGAGAACTCACATGGTGTTTGTGGGTTTTTGCTTTCCTCTGCAGTGACGCTTTATTAGGTAGATGATGAATTAGCGGATAAGTGTTACCCCGAGAGCAGACGCCCCAGAGCAGAGGGACGCATACAGAAAGGATTAGTATTACAGTGCAGGGTAATGGAGCGGAGAATGATGGCGGCTCTGGCTGCAGACTCAATGTTTTTTTATTGTTCTATGCAATGTTATTATACGCTGGCTCGGATATATAGTGTATCACATCTCCTCCATGTCTTCTTCACAATTAGGGCAGCTTCGTTTTTGGAACCCCGATGACCTCAGCGCTTCACAGACGGTGCTGTCTCCAGATCAGGACTGGATGGAGGAGAAGTTACAGCTGATATGTGAAGATCTTGGCATCACCCGCGATGGTCACCTGAACAGGAAGAAACTTCTGTCCATTTGTGAGCAGTATGGATTCCAGAACCTGGACAAGGAGGTGAGAAAATGTGGAGTTCCCATTCAGTAGGGTTGTAAATGCATAGCTGCTTCCGTTAGTAAACAGCGCCACCCCTGTCATCAGGTTGTGTGTGTTATTACAACTCTGCTCTATTCACTTGAATGAACCTGAGCTGTAATACCATAAACAAACTGAGGACTAGAATGGCACTGTTTTGGAAAGTTATGTTTTTCTAACTCTGGATCAACTCTTATAATATATCAGGAGCCTTCCTAAGAAAACATCAATGACACCCATACTGTTTATGGAACATACAAAATATGTGAACCCTTAAATTCCAATCACCCGACCACTTTAAGTAATGGAAGTCCTAGATGCAGAGCTTTATTCTAGAATCCATATGTCTGGTATTGTATCTCAGCTCAATTGAAATTAATTAATTGCAATACCAAATACAACCTGTGGACAACTGTGATGCTAGTTTTGGAACTTGGAGCTGCCATGTTTTTCTACCCTATACAATTCCTGTCTATATTGAAGAAAAGTGTGTGCTTACTTTCTTATGCAGTTGAGTACGGAAAATGTTGCAGCTGCTTCTTCTGCTTTTTGTTTCTCTTCTGACTTCCGTTTTGAGAAGATGGTTAAAAGTAGGATTTCCCCATCACAGAATGCTCTGTGCATTGTTAGTTTTCACTTTTTTAAATTTTTTTTTTTTTTGCTTTCCCACATCTGCCCCCTAGTGTTAAAAACAAGGAATTGCATAATATATTTTTCTCCTTTTTAATCCATTAAACTTAGTTGCTTCTTATAATATAATAAAACATAAAATATATTTCAAATGTTTTGCAGAATCTGTTTAATTTGTGAAACATTCTGCAAATATCTTTAACTCTTTACTATTTCCAAGACCTCTGCTACTTGTAGGTGAATGGAGACCTTTCTCTTATATCCATACAGCTGCTGGGTTGTTACAATGTATTGGCTAAAATAAATACTGTTAGTTTAGTGTCTTAGATGGGAGAAAGATAAGTATTAGCATTGTCTGGACTAATTAAATAACAAATAAATACTAGGGGGTTGTAAAGAATTTAAAAAAAAAAAAATCTTCATCTGGCAGCAGCGCCATCCTTGTCCATAGGTTCTGTCTGGTATTGCAGCTCGGCTCCATTGAACTATATGCTTTAGTACCAAACACAACTTGTGGGCAGGGTTGGCCCCTAGTACTGGATAACCTCCTTTTTTTTTTTTTTTTTTTTTTTTTTTGGGTCAAAGGACCATGAGGAGAATACAGAAGCTATAATACCTCTTTCTCTCCTACAGGCCCTGGAGGACGCCTTACAGAACCTGGACCAAGATGACACCATGAGCCTCCAGGATTTCTTTTATGAAGTCTGTAAAAATATTAAACCCCTCACTCCGTCCTCCTCCACCCCATATCGACAGCTGAAGAGGCACCTCTCTCTGCAGGTATCATCAGGGACTATTTAAAGGGGTTGTCTGGGATTAGAAAAACATGGCTGGTGGTGTACACTGGATATGTATGCCGCCATGTTGTGGGGAGCACTACAGAGAATGTTATATAATGGTAGCCAATCAGGATGTGAGTCTGTGTCTGATTGTGTCTTGATATCCCAATATGGTGGTTAATCATGATATGAGACCCATCATGGACGCCCACCGCCACTACAATAAGCGTTTGATCCATACCTTAATGTAAATCTCCTTACTTGCACTTTCAGCCTTACGATGAGAGCGGGAGGAGGACGCTGACCCCATCAGCCATGACAGGGACAATCGGCTTCCGCTTATTCTCCAGACTAGATGATGGAACTGGCTATGGATCTGTGGAGGACATCATAGACTTGTGGCATGAAGAAGGACTGGAGAACGGACCGGCAATACTCAAGGTAATACGGAAAGACCTGGCCTGCTGTGATCAAGTATCCTGTATGCCTCCTCCATTTTCTGCCCTTCTCTCATAGTCCATGAATGTTCTTCACTCTTCTCTGGTCTTCAGGCTCTGGATTTTAGCTTGGAAGGGAAGCTGAATCTGATGGAATTGACCATGACTCTGGAGAATGAGCTTCTTATCACCAAAAATGAAGTCTATCAAGCGGCCCTGGTCAGCTTCCGGTCTGAGATCCGACACTTAATGTGAGTCTGCATCCTATTGTCTGCCTCTAAAGTGGCTTCAACCAGTAGGAGCGCCCCCTAGTGTCGTGGTTTCCAGATGACCCAGCAAGTGGATCCCCAGATTGGACACATAATATACATGGTGGAGTCAAATTATTGTGACCGATTTCTACTTCCGTTGTCTGCAGCATGTATATTTATTTAGTATTAGGCGTTTCCCAATGACCTGAACATTTTTCTTGGGTTGTCATCATCTCATTGCCCCCATTATACTGCACTGTTCTTCAACGTGCACCTAAACTTTTATGTAACTTCTGACCTGTTGGGGTTTGGCTGCTAAGACCCCACTGATAGAACAAAGGGACAGAATCTCTTGGCCCTGTCTCTTTGTTCTTGTGGTCGGTGGGGGGCGTCTCTGGACCCAATTGATCGAAACTTATGACAGTTTACACAATTTTAAGACTAAGCAATGTGTACTCTCTATAGAGAACGGGCCGACCAGACCATGAGAGAAAAAGAGAAGCTGCGAATGGATCTGGAGAAAAATGAAAAGCTGAAGAGTCTGATGGCAACAGAGGTGGACGACCATCATGCCGCCATTGAGCGCCGCAATGAATATAACCTCCGGTTCGTACTTCTTTTTTTTTTTTTTTTTTGTGGCTTTTATTGTTTTACAGTATTTTAAAGGTGTGTTCCCATCTCAGCTTGTGTCCCTTTTATACATTGGAAAGGATAACAAGCCGATTGCTTGGAGTCCGACTGCTGGATCCCTATCAATCCCAAGAACGGGGAGGCAATTTTTGTAACACTCGCTGTGTCTTGTGTTCCATTCTCTCTGACCCTGCTGTAAGCTTCAAAGCACTGAACTCTTAAATATTTAGCGTCCCCATAGATAGTGACTGTAGCGCAGGATGTGATGGTCGCACAAGTGTAGTGAGTGCTCCATTTATGACAATACTCATTTTTAGGATCGATGGGGTTCTTGGTGGTTAGACGCTCAGTGATCCACTTGTTTTCCCCTATTCTATGGAGAAGGAATTACAAGCTCAGATGTGAATACCTAAGGATAAGCTACAGCAAAGGTCTCAGCAAGGAGATGGGAAGATGAACATGTGTCCTTGGTGACCTATGCCTTCAATTGCCTGACCTCTGAGGGTCCAGTTGGAGATGCTGAATCCTCCTGAATAACTTTACACTGGAGCCCAATCCCTATGGAGTATCATACCATACGTACTATCAGATCTAATTGGTTTTAGGTTTACTCAATGCAGTTTTAGTAGTGATGATTGGACCATAGAAAGTTAGGACTTTGCATGGAGAGCTCTTTCTTTAGAGGTCTTAAAGAGGACCTGTCACCCCCGGTGACGGGGTGACAGGCTCCTGACCCCCCTTTAGAGCCCCCTATACTCACGTGATCCCACCGGGTCCCGCTTCTGGAGATGGTCGGGTCACTGAGATATCGGCGCCCGAAGCCCGGCGCTCGCGCTCCTTAGATGAGTCCAACACTCAGAGAATGACAGGAGAGTCCAGTGCTCCGTCATTCTCTATGAGCGTTGGACTCATCTGAGGAGCGCGCGCGCCGGGCTGCAGCGGCTGAGATCTCTGTGACTCGACCATCTCCAGAAGCGGGACCCGGTGGGATTAGGTGAGTATAGGTGCTCTAACGGGGGTCGGGAGCCTGTCACCCCAGCACGGGGGGTGACAGGTTCCCTTTAAAGGAGAAGTCCGGCGAAAAATTTTATTTAAGTTTTGTATTGCCCCCTAAAAGTTATACAAATCCCCAATATACACTTATTACTGGAAATGCTTATAAAGTGCTTTTTTCCCTGCACTTTCTACTGCATCAAGGCTTCACTTCCTGGATAAAATTGTGATGTCAAGACCTGACTCCCAGAGCTGTGCGGGCTGTAACTGCTGGAGAGGATGATGGCAGGGGGACACTGAGGGACACAGGGCACTGGAGGGACACTGAGCATCCCCCTGCCATCATCCTCTCCAGCAGCCAAAGCCCGCACAGCTCTGGGAGTCGGGTCGTGACATCACCATGTTATCCAGGAAGTGACATCACCATGTTATCCAGGAAGTGAAGCCTTGATGCAGTAGTAAGTGCAGGGAAAAAAGCACTTTATAAGAATTTCCCGTAATAAGTGTATATTGGGGGTTTGTATAACTTTTGGGGGACAATACAATACTTGAATAAACATTTTCATTGGACTTCTCCTTTAATATTGGATACGAACATAGTAGAGCTGCTCTCATGTCTTGGTGACTCTTATAGGAAGCTGGATGAGGAGTACAAGGAGAAAACTATGGCTCTCAAAGCAGAGCAGAGAAAGGAAAGGGAACAAATACTACAGCAAGCCAGCCGTCAGCGACTGGAACTGGAGCAGGAGCTCGATAAGTTGAAGCTGGAAGAGAATTACCTCCGGGATCGGCTTACCTTATCTATAAAGGTATAAAGAGGGTTGTTTTTTTTCATTTGGTTACTTATTGAGAAATGGGATAGTCTCTGGGAGCCATTAAACTTATCTGTTGCATTGTTCCTTTCTTTATAGGAGAACACCCGTATGGAAAATGAGTTGTTGGAAACATCTGAGAAGCTGGTGGACTGCGAGGCCTTGACGGCAAAGCTGCAGAGGACTCTAGACAACATACTTCGTGAGAAGGTCAGTTTTGTGATCTTGCTCAAAAACGCCAGATATCTCAACCTCACATATAAATAGAATTGGGATCTCGATGGTGTTCAATGGATAGGTGGTCTCATTCTTGTAGTCTCGAAAGTCTATTGAAGTTACAGCAACAGTTGAACAAGCAGAGCTCTTGTTTTTGTTGTGGTCACCATTATGTTCAACTCTTTTGACACTGGACTCTCCCTTTTCTTGATTGCTGTGGTGCCTCCTCTAGGACCATCTTAGAAAACATCATCTAGATTATAAATTGAAAGCGGCTTGTCAAAAATTAGACCTGTATTATTGAGTGCAAGTTAATTCTGTACTACTTCTTTGTGTAGTTTGGGGATTTGGATCCGAGCTGCGTTGAGTTTTTCCGCCATGAGGAGAAGTTGATGCAAGTGCGTAATGAATATGAGAGGCAGCGCAGGGTGAGTGCGCGGATCAATAGATGCCTGTTCCTTGGCGGGAAAGGTCAGTGTGTAAATCCTCATCCTGACCCTTCCATTCGATTCTCCCAGGAGCTGCAGGATCGCATTGATGAGTTACAGCTGGAGCTGGAAGATTATAGAGCACAGGGTATTCGAGGCTTAAGAACATCTCTGAAGACTTCATTATTTGATGAATTGGATAATAAGAATGCTGTGGACTATGACCAAGGTAAAAAAAGAACATCTTCACAGTAATAACCAATGGGTGTTTAACCATATAAAGCCTGTGAAAAAACAGAACCTTTCACTGTAGTATATACAATATACAGTCAGAAATCAGGGCCACCTTGTATTGAAAGTCTCTCCCATTTCTAGGACGCTTACATGTTTAAGATGAACCTCAACCTTAGGAAGATCATGGAGTTGTCTTGTAGATCAGTGCTTCTCAATTCCATTACCATGGCCCACCAACGGGTCATGTTTTAAGGATATCCCATACAAAGAACACCTTTGATAATACCTAATGCATCGAGTATAATTATATAATACTATAAAATAATACTAAGGAAATCCTCAAAACATGACCTGTTGGTGGCCCATGAGGACTGGAATTGACTGGAATTGAGAGTGTTGTTGTAGATGTTATTATTGTAGTTGGAGATGTATGATCAGCAACGTTTCCCACCCAGACGTACAACCCATAGACTAAATCAATAGTAAAACCATATTGGTTATTGCCTGTTTTATGGTTACAAGGACAGGTCTGGAGTCAAGGTATTTATTTTAATGTTTTACAACTTGACTCCATTACACTTTGACTTGTCTAGAGATGAGCGAACCTCAAGCACGTTCAGGTTCCTCTGAATCTCAACTCTTGGCATTTGATTACCGGTGGCTGAATAAGTTGGATTCAGCCCTAAGGCTATCTCAAAAACGTGGATACTGCATATGGCTGCATCCAACTTCAGCCACTGCTAGACAAACGCGGAGAGTTTGGGTTCGGACGAACCCGAACATTCTTGAAGTTTGCTCATCTCTAGACTTGTATGGTCAACCTCTTTGTAGCTGCCATATTGGATGTGGTGGGTATTGAAATCTCAGGTTGGGTAGCTTGATGAATGAGGTGATGAAAATAATGTCCCTGGCCCTATTAGACATTTACCTCCTAGATGCAGTCCTTGATAGGAGAATATGATGCATTGTTGATGCTACCCAAAGTAGCATAGAGACTTGCAACCTGTTGTCTTGAAATATAATATGTAATTAATAAAATTAATATGTAATTGTCACCATCATTCAGGTATCGGCTCTGAGGATTGTCCTCCGCTAAACATGAGCATTGAGGCTGAGATGGCCATCGAGCAGATGAGAGAGCAACACCAAAGGGAAGTGGAGCAGTTAAAGATGGAACTGGAATCTAAAGTAAGACTTGGTTCTCTTCACCTGGGCTGTAGCTATAAAAGATTCATAGACAGCAGGGGGTGGAACGGACTACATCACAGTAGACTAAATACTTATGTCTTCCTATTGATAAGGTTGGTGACCACCCATCTAGATTTAAACTTGTCCTATCTGTTTCTAATACATTATAGGTAACACACTATGAAGGGAAGCTTAAGGAAGCAAAATGCATGTTTGAGAAAGAGCAAGATAACCTAAAGGAAAAGCTGAATGGTGAAATTCACAAGGCGGAAGAGCAAATCCGGGTCTACAAACTGAAGCACTTAGAATTAGAAGCTGACATCTCGTGGCTAAAAGAGGAGCAGCAGAGGGTGGAGTTTGAACATCGTGACCAAATGGACAAATTAGAGGCAGAATTTAATGGCCAGAAACATCAGCTAATGGAGCAGGAAGCCGCCCTTCGATCACAGTTAGAGGAGGCCAAGGAAACCTACCATAAGGAGAAGGAAGAGCTTGTCCAGAGAGCGGAAGAGCTGGAGAAGGAAATGGAGAGCAAACTGGTGGAGCTGGTAGCGACATATGAAGAGAAGAGGAGTGAACTGGAGAAAAGTTTTAATGACAAAATGTTGAGTTTTCAGGAAAAACATGAACTTGAAAAAATGGAATTAAGAAAGCAGCTGCTTGATGAACATCATAAGGAAGTCCAGGAGGAAAGGTGAGGACTAGGTTTTGTTTATGGCTTTTAGCGGGCAAGGAATCCATCTTCCTTTTCAGATTAAACCTTATGGCCACAGGGCAGACATGGCTATGGTTCAGATGAATGGCTTAGACGCGATTCACATCTGGTTTTGGCATTCTGTTGGAGGTATTTATCAGAAGAACTTCTAACTAGAGATGAGCGAACCTGGAGCATGCTCGAGTCCATCCGAACCCGAACTTTCGGCATTTGATTAGCCGTGGCTGCTGAACTTGGATAAAGCCCTAAGGCTATGTGGAAAACATGGATATAGTCATTGGCTGTATCCATGTTTTCCAGACAACCTTAGAGCTTTATCCAACTTCAGCAGCCCGAGCTAATCAAATGCCGAAAGTTCGGGTTCGGATGGACTCGAATCCGAACCCGGTTCGCTCATCTCTACTTCTAACATAAACTTCAACATGACAGAAGGTTGCAACACTCAAATGATGTACAGTCTCACACTACCGGAAGTAATCCTTGGGTAAGTTCTTATGAGAACTTTCTATATAGGTTTCCTTCAGAGCTTCCTTCAGGGTGGTGGTACAGCTGACAGCTACCAGACACATATATTCAGGACAATTTGCTGTGCGGTTGACTGCGGCAGCACCAGTGCTCAGAAGGAGAAACTACTTCCTGGTTATTTTTCTTGGGACGTTACAGTAATGGTGTCCATACGCAGTGATGTTACTAGAAATCCCCCGGGGGAATTCGTTATATTGATATCTATGACAGATGCCATACTTTGGCATCCATCACACATATTCTTAGGTTTGTTATTTTGTGTCCCCCCCCCCCCCCCCCCCCCAAGTTTTCAAAGGTATGGAACAGAGGCCAAGAGGATACTATTTATTGGCCACCATCAGACATTGAACCCTTATAAGACACTTTTAGCTTGTATCCAAGGAACTTTACTGATGAATTGGCTAAATGTAGTGAGAAATGTGTTGTGAAAAGGACATTACATGTAGTACATGGGCTTTTTGAGTATGTAGTAGTGATTACTGCTCTCCAAAAATTGGGGTCCTGAGCAAGAGGATTCATTATTTTTCTTGAGACAACCCCTTTTAATGGAGAAGTCGGAATATTCAAAATGTATTTATATGGTATTTTAATGTGACTTTTCTTTAGCTTGCCGATTTTGCTTCTCAGCTCTACGCTTTCTAAAAAAAAAAACTATCTTGTAAATTGCTCTTTTTCTCTTTTTATTTTGATTTGTTCCTAAAATATATGGCCCCCACTAATTTCTGGATATAGAGATCAGGTGAACAGTTTTGATTATGTCTCTTTTAAGCTTATCCTGGTAGTTTCTTCCCCTTCATCCAGAAATTATTGGGATTTTGGGACTTGGACGTCCCCTGACCAAAACATTTGACATGTCAGAAGTTTTGCAAAAAACAGTGATCTTTTAAAATTTAAATTTTCTTGTAAATGTGACTTGTTAATTGAACCCCAATTCCACAATACACTCATTTCCTTACATGATTGCATTTTATATCCTCTTCTGTATTAATCACATTTAGGAAAAAATTGGAAACGGAATATAATAGAAGAATCTTAGAAAAAGAGGCAGAGTTCAAAAAAGACTATGAACTAGCTGTGAAAAAGTATGAAAAAGACTTGATTAATTTAGCAGAGAAGTTTGAGGTTGATCTTCAAAAGCTCAGGGATCAACATGCAGAAGAAAAAGCCCAGTGGGCTTTTGAAAAAGAGCTTGTTCAAGAAAGTGTGGAATTGCAGGAAAAACTAAAAGAGGAAATAGAAAAACTTGAAAATGAGAAACAGCGGTCTTGTTCTGAGATTTTCCAGCAGAAGGATCTATTGGAGAAGATGTACAAGGAATTGGTTGATGGTTTAGAGTCTGAAAAGGCTCGTTTGCAAAATGAGCTTGAGAAACAAAAAATCGCTGTACAACAAGTCGAAGTAGGTCTCAATGAAAAGATCCTTCAACTAGAAAATGACTTGCGGGAGGAGTTGACAGAGCAAGATGAACAGCTTCTTCAAGTAGAGACCCAAAGGAAGCATCTCCAAGACACACTAGAAGATCTGGAGAAGAAGCACAAGAATGAGACAGAAGAACTCAGCAGTAAATTGTTAAAGTCTGAGGCTCTTTATATGGAATTAAGTCATAGTAATGAGAAGAAAAGGTATGAAATGCTGGAGGAAATCACAAGGCTTCAGGCAACTATTGATGAGCTGAAAGATGAACTTGAGTCTTTAGCCAAGGTTCAGACTGAATTCAAGTTGGTTGTGAAGGAAAACTCAGACCTTAAAAATGTTGTGTCCCAACTACAAAAGAGCTTGGTAGTTCTCGAAGAAGAAATAAGCCAAAAGAAGAATCTACAGGTTGTCCATGAACAGATTGAAAAAGAGAATGTTGGGTTATTGTCGGAGATCTCGAGGCTCCAGGAGAAGCTAATTTCAGCTGGAGAGGAAATGAGTAATGCATGGGAAGAAGAAAAGAAGCGATACACAACAGCATTGGAAAAGCGGCTAAAAAACAAGAGTGATGAGTTGTTTGAAGCAGAGCAAAGTATCCAGCTTCTTCAAGAAACCATACAGAAGGTAGAAAACCATCATGGGGCCGAAAGAGAAATTCTTAAAGCCAAACTGTTGGAATCAGAGGCACTCTACAAGGAAATGTCCGATAGGACAGAGAAAAAGAGACAAGAAATGCTTGTAGAGATAAGCACCATCAATAAACTGCACAGTGAGGTCACATCTTTATCAGAAATCCAGATGGAATATACAGAAATGAAGAAAGAGAATGAGGACTTGAAGAAACTTGTGGCTGACCTACAGAATAGTTCAGTTCTCCTGGAAGAAGAAAGGAGCAATCTCAAGAATTTACAAAAAGCCTATGAACAGACCATCAAGGAGAATGTTCAGCTGTTGTCTGAAATTGCTAAGCTTCAAGAGACATTAGGGGCAACTCAGAAGGATGATAAAAAATTTACTGGAGCACATAAGCCAAATACTGAAGAGTTAAATCATGGCGATGCTCAAACTCTTCAGGAAACCATGGAAGAACTAGTCAAAGTCCATAAATCTGAGAAGGAAGAACTTAACTTTAAACTTTTGCAATCTGAAAAACTTTACAGAGAAATGTGTGATAAGGCTGAAAAGGAAAGCAAAGAAATAGTTAGACTTCAAGGGACAATCAAGGAATTAAACAAGGAAATTGCAACTTTAAGTAAGACTCAAGATGACATGAAGGTGATGGAGGATGAAAACGAAGAGTTGAAACATCTTGTAGCTCAACTTCAGAACCTTATGGTAGTTCCTGAAGATGAAACTGACGTCTTAAAGAGCCTTCAATCTGTTCATGCGAAAACTGTTAAAGAAAATGTCAGGCTGTTATCTGAAATTTCTAGGTTACAGAAGAAGCTTTTGTGGCTCGATGGCAATTCCAACAGGAGCAACCTCAAAAATTCAATGGAGGAGACTTCATTTATGGCGTCTGGAAGACAAGATGACCCTAAGGTTCTGGATCCTCTGTCTCTTAGCCAGTATAAAGAAACCCTGGATAATGTGAATTTAAAACTTAAAAATAAAACCAAGGAACTTGAAGACCTCACTAAGGTGTTGTGTAAATTGGAACAGAGCTATAATGATGTGAAAACTGAGAATGGTCATCTTAAGACACAGACCATTTTACTTCAGGAAAGACTAAGTGGAATAACGTTGGAGTATGACCAAGTAAAGAAAGCCATCAATCTCGAAGTGATTCCTCTACCAGAACTGGAGGATGCTCCCATATCAATTCCTGGTCTTAAACTGCTCTTGGCCGTTGCTAGAAAGGAAAATTTGCAGCTGAAGGAAAGCTTGACCGTTCTGGAGCTAAACAATTTAGATGCTATTGAGAACAACAAAGTTTTGTCCTCTGAAGTTTCATGGCTGCAGAAAGAAATACAAAATATGGAGGAAATGGCTGAAGCTTCACTGAAGCTTGAGCAGTTATATCAAGAAGCCAAGAAGGAAAACCATGACCTGAAGTCACTTATTCAAGTGCTGCAGGAGAAAATGTATAGTCCTGAAGAAACAAAACACAAGACTGAAGAAAGTTTACAGCCTACTTTCAGACTTGACGAACATTCTCTATGTGGTATGACTTCCTCAACATCTCCCCATCAAAGTCAAGTAAGGAATGTCTTTGTCTCAAGTCAAGCAAAAACATTATGTCCTGAGGAACTTCCAAGAAGTCATTACCCAGAAATATGTTCCCTCAATGCAGTATTAGATCATGGGCCATTGGTCAGAGGTCTTCAAAAAATGAGTCCAAGGCAAAAGAACTTGATTGTGGGTAATGAGCAGAAGACATCCCAGTCTAGCTTGCTGAACAAGGAGCAGGAGATAGAGACGAGTCTGGAACACCTGAGGTAATGGCCATAATGACCCTTCTGGTGATGTCAGCTCCACAAAAACTTTTATCGCTGCTTTCTCTGCTTCTAGAACTAACCTTTTTATAACAGTTCAAAGGAACGTTACAACTTAACAAAGAGACCTTCTATAACTTCTCCACAGACTTCATCCAAAGTCCGCAAGAAGAGACTTACACATGACATACATACTTTGCTTCTTCTGTTTCCAATCATTTGACTTCTGCTAATCAAAAATAACACAAAAAATAACATTTTCCTTTTTTTTTTCCAAAGTGAAGTGGTGGGCAGCTGGTCAGGTAGCTTTGTGGACCTTGCAAACCAAGGTTTCTTCCAAGTGTTTGGCGTGGGCAGCTTTCCACTGCCTTTCTGTCTTTGACATGACATTGTTTATCCAGGTCACCATGGGTCCTGTTGGATACTGCAATTGATCTCACAGTTTGACACTTTAAGAAAAACAAAGATTGAGATCAAGAGACTAGAGACCTGACCCCCCCCCCCCCCCCCCAAAAAAAAAAAAAAAAAACTTCTCGGAACTTAAGGAAACCCAACTTTGGGTGCCAGTTGCCCACCACAGCCACAGAGAATTCTTTGCTATTTTTTCTTCCTTGCTTTTTAATCTGTGTCTTTAACGGATGCTACAGTTTCTTTCTGGTTTGGCTTCTTGCATTGTACCACTTTATTGTGCCACCACCATTATTGTGAAGAAGGATCTTGATATCCCCAATAGTAGTACCTGTACTACTATGAACCTGCAGGGCTACATAATTTAGACAAAGTTATTCAGCTTAAACTGTGCCAATACCATAGAAGTCTGTTGGTAATCAACTCCAGCAAACCTTTTGACTTTAATGGTGGAAACAAGACTAATACACCATCTTCTGGGACTTGGGGAAACTTTTTTTTTTTTTATACCATCAAAATCCTATAGCCAGAATGTCAACCTCATTCAATATTCTGTACGTCGTTCAATACAATGATGGCTTTTGCTTTGTAGATATGAAAATGCGAACCTGAAGGAAGAGAACACTACATTATTAAGCCAGATAGCCTCATTGAAAGAAGACGCAGAGGTCAAAACACTGAAAAATGATGAACTTCTTGAGACTTGTGAAGTTATGTGGTTAGTATCTAATGTCTTTGCTTATTTAAAGTATTGAACCATGCTGGTACCCTAGGTGGAGTGTGGCTTACCTTGACAATTAAAGAGTTTGCCAAATAACTATTTCCCACAACTTTCCCCATTAACTTGGACATCTGGTTTGGCTGCTTAGAAATGTCTTGGCGTGTGAGAGCCTATTCAGTATTTTTCAGACTTAAGAGACTTGGATTGGACTGTTATCAAATTAGCAGGCTCTATGATGGATGGCTGACTTAACTCCCCTCCCTTTCTTCAGGGTAAACCTTGAAGCTGTGCAGAATGAAAAACTTGCTATAGAGCAGAAGATCGATGTGTTAACAAGTGAGGTCAGTTCCCAATTCTTCAATCTGTCTATACAGGCTGGTATTTCTTGAACATGCTCTTGCCTCCAGTTGGACCCAGAAACCTTGTTGACTATCGACCTTCCCTTTCATTAGATAACTGAACTTAAGAGCAAAAATGAGCAGTTGGTTGCAGAAAAGGAAGAATTATTCTCCAAAAATGCCAAGAATCAAGAGGACATTCGGGATCTAAGCCGAAGGATACAGCTGCTTCTCAAACAGAAAGACCGGAAAGACTCCAGTAAAGGCCAGGAAGAATGGAAGGAGGAGATTGAAGGCTACAAGACCAAGGTAAAAATTGGGAAAATTATACTAGTCAAGACCAACTTCAGGCGTGTGCAGATCCTTGGGTTAGTCATAGTGGGCCCTGTTCTTAGCTGGGCAAGTGTAGAGACCCCTGTGCGGTCATCCATGCCTTGTAGGCTGTGACTTCTACTAAGGTGTGCTGGTTGTGTTTAAAGGGGTACTCCAGCGAGGGGGGCACTTTTTTGTTGGGACCGGGGAGGAGGTGGCCGAGGGAAAAGACGTCCACTCACCTCCCTGGTTCCAGCAGCTGGTCCCACATCGCAGCGCTCCTGTCCCCGGTTCCCGGCCGCTTCCAGGTGTCTGACGCGGGCCCGAGACATGACGTCTCAGGTCCGCTCAGCCACTCTGTGACAGAGGCGGGATCTGAGCGGACTTGAAACGGATCCCGCATCCTTCAATGAGTGGCTGAGCGGACCTAAGACGTCACGTCTCAGGCCCGCGTCAGACACCCGGAACCGGGCACCGGAGCGTCGCGATGCGGGACCCGCCGCTGGAGCCAGGGAGGTGAGTGGACGTCTTTTCCCTCAGCTACCTCCTCTCCGGTCCCAGCAAAAAAGTGACCCCCCCCCCCCCCCCCCCACTGGAGTACCTCTTTAAAGACAGTGTTGTCTCCTCTTCCCACATTACTATATAGCACAGAACATTAAAAAAATTTTTTTTTTTTTTTTTAGATGTCAGATGCTCAAAATGAGCTATCCAGAATCAAAATGCAGAATAATTTTCTGGAGCAGGAGAACGCTTTTCTAAAGCAGGAAGTGGAGACCAAGCAGGTGAGAGTCGCTGATTCTCTGACGCTGTTCAAAGAAATATCCATGTAAATTTCTCTACCAGTTCCTGTAAGTCAGTCACTGAGTCCCTTGTTGCTAGCTCCCATTGATCTCTAACTTGCTGTTTTGTACCAGTATGGGAACAAGGTTGGTTGGCCAGCCTAACCTCTATCCACACATCGCTGGATCATACTTATGTAACTGGTAGAAAAACTGTGTCAGAAGTTTAAAACCGTTCCCTGTTGTGTATGACAAACACTGGTTTCTGACTTACTAAAGCCTCACGTAGGGAAGTATAATGTGAATTGTTGCTCCGCAGCCATCGGACCTCCCAGAGGTGACCGAGCTGAGGGATGAGATCTCACTCCTAACCAAGAACAACGAGAAACTGATGAAAGAAAATGAAACGCTGGGCGAGGAACTGAACAGATGTGTGGCCAAGGTACTGTGGGGGTAGCCCCAATTATTTCACGTATTTGTGATCCATGGGACACCTGTAGTTCTGGGCTCAGTAATCGGGAATGGCAGGTTCAGGAAGCTGAGAAGAAGAGTGTATCGATACAGTAAGAGTCATTCTGGTTCCTTGGAGGCTTCTGCAATAAGACACTGGGCTGAGAATTGTGATGTTAAATATTGGTCACTACTCCACCATTAACCTTTTAAAAGGTTATCTGCGATAAGGGTTGTCTCATCACGAAAGACCTATTGGCGCATAAGGAAGTCTTCTTGTAGGGACCAGTTGTCTGTACCAGAACTGAGAATGTCTCCGATGAACTTGTTGGTGCATTAGAAGGACATTTATGCCTTTTGGTTTCCACGATGATAGCTGAAGTGTTGTTGTATAGGAGGTTTTGGCTGTCCTCTACCCTTATAGGCACACCAGAGCTCGGACATTTTCCCGATATTTGGTGGCCTACAGCTTTCACACCGTGTAATCTTCAGTGCTCTAACTTGTGTGTTCTACATGTTTTCTCAGTCTGCTAAAGTTGGCCTCCTGGAGAATAAACTAGCAAGTCTAAAGCAGGAGCAGAAGACGTGGGAGCAGCAGTCACTTACTTTAAAATCTCAGGTCGCCTCATCTCAGGAGAAGGTAAGGACTAGTCAGTGGTGCTGAGGACTGTGATACGACAGAAATGGATACAGAAACAGCGCCCTTCATGCTCTCTGGGATTGCAGTTCAGCCCTATTTGCTTGTAATACCAGACGCAGCCTATGAACTAGGTTGGTGCTCTTTCTTGATTGAAACTCCCTAAATGGACTTGTATATCTTGTCCCCTAGATTCATTCTTTGGAGGAAAACCTGCATAGTGTCAACCTCCAGATGTCTCGTATAAAGTCCGATCTCCGTGTCGCACAGCAGGAGAAGGAGGCTTTAAAACAAGAAGTGATGTCACTGCACAAACAGCTGCAAAACACTAACACCAAGGTAATAAAGAGAACTCCATGCTATAGTGAAGGAGGAAACAGTCAGTATTAAAACTCTTCCCAGTTTGCATATCATCAAATGTACAGTCCTGAGTTACATCCTGTGCTATACTCCAGAGCTGAACTCCCTATTCTGATAATCCCTGGTCCTCTCTTTTGTTTTTGTATATAGAAGCAGGTTCTGGAAATGGCAATGCACTCCTCAGGGCTACAGAACCAGCATAAGAAACAATACTGGGATGACCTGGAGCAGCTCATGGAGCAGGAGCAGAAGCTTCTAAGACAGGAGAACGAGCGACTTCAGAAGGAAGTTCACAATACAAAGAGCGACCTGGCACAGAGCAGGGAGAAGGTACGTATATCAGGAGGGGTCTGTTATCACCACAATACCTTTTCCCCATTTGCTCTCCATAAAGCCCTCCCACCCCACAACAGCAGCACATACAGCTCCTGAAATACTATGTGCTGCTGTTGGATATCAATCCTTCCACTATGAATGATGCACAATAGCTGCCTATGGCCTCTCTGAGCTCAGAACATGATGGTGGACGTATCTGGTGCTTCTCATCCCTGGCAGATACGACAGCTGGAATCCTCCATTATATCCCTGAAGCATCAGAAGCAGCAGAACCAGTCAAGTTTGGTGAAAGCCTTGGAGCAGGAGAAGTCCAGTCTGAACAGGGAATGTGACCGTCTCCAGAAAGAACTGCTGTCTGCAAACAGGAAGGTGGGTTCAGTCACCCGTACCAAGGACCACTAGCCCTAAAGTCCTCATCATACTCACGCGCAGCATGAAGAACACTACAGTGAAACAGCGCCACACCTGCTCACAGGTTGTATGTGATATTGCAGCTTAGCCCTCTAGATCTAGAACAAATATGAGGGAATTTACAGTAATAGCAAAGCGTTTTATCTCTACAATCCGCTCATCAGCCAGCTGCTTTTTAACGTACTGCTGCTCCGTGATGCTCCTCCCTGGGTGCTAGGAAAAGCTAGATCCAGTCCTGGGAAACTGGAAGAAGTTTCCTAGAACTGGATCCAACTTTCCCCAGCACCCGGGGAGGAGCGTCACTGGGGTAGCTATGTGGTGTTGTGGCTGCTGTGTGGGTGTACGGCCACTTGTGCACTTGTCACGGTGGCCAGGAGTGGTGTTGGAACCCACCCCCGGACAAAGGGGCACTGTGCTTGAGGTTTGGATAGCCTAAGTGTAAACCAGTGAATAGTTGCAGTTGCTAGAAATATTTGACTAGAGTCCAGTGACCTAACCAGGATAACATGGTTTACTGGGAAGAACTTCAGTGCAATACAAGATAAATACACTTTTGGTAATTGCAGTTGCAGGCAGACGGTAGTAATAGGAAGAGTAGGGTAGAGTAGAGAAATGTTTAGAGGGCTCTGACCAATGTATTGTAGCAATGTATTCTGCTGTTTTTTAACATAGTGGAGAACAGAAAAAGATAATACTCTTGTATAGATTCACTATCTGACCACCTTTTTGCCCTATAGTGTCGGGTTACCTGTCCTGCTAGGGTAGTACGAGGTCCCATGTCCCTGCGTTGGGTTGAGCTGACTTTCCAAGACTTCCCAGAATAGCTGTGCGTTACAGTAGGATACATTGACAAACACGCTCTTTGTCCTACTGGGGACAGTACCTACCTCCAGGTGACTGCCCTGTGTGTTGCAGATAGTATCCCTGGCGTGGACAAGGTTTTTCTCAGAGGATGTCACTCCCTCCTAAGGTTCTACCACTGCATACTAGCGGTAGTTAACAGCATAAGAAGAAATCTCTCTGGGTCTGTGGTGTCCCTCTCTCTACTGACTCAAGTAGAAGATGGATCCTCCCACCAGGAACAATCTCTTTAATTATAGGGTCAACCTTAGCTAACCTTAGATAAGATAAGAGGAAAAGTGAGTGGAAACAAGCCGGAAAACATAGTATGTGACAACAGCAGTTAATCCCTTTTGTGTGAACCTGAACAAGTTACTTTATCCAGGTGTATAGAACTTTGTGGCACACCTGGGACTCTGGTGCTGGTACTCTACACCAGCACCCGGGGAGGAGCGGCACAGAGCAGCAGTGGGTTAAGCGGCAGTCGGTTGATGAGTGGATGGCAGAGATAACAAAGTGCTTCATTATTACTGTAAATTTGCTCATCTCTAATCTAGATCACTAATACCAGCTGGAGCACAGTATAGGATAGATCTGCATTTCGTGGCTGTGGAGTAACCCGTGTCTCTTTTGGTTCTCAGATTAGTCAGCTAAGTGGCCTAGAACGGGATTTGGAAGCCATCAAGGCTGAAAATGAAGTCTTACGAGCAAAACAGGGGAAATGTGACGATCCTTTCATGGAAGTAAGTGGAAAGGTTTGAGCCCCTCCAAAACACTGATGGAATTAGATTTTATGCAAAGATGAACAAGAAAGTGACCAAAAAAGTTTTGTTGAAGTCGTAACTTGAAGGGGGTGGTAGTAGTAGGTCATTGACTACTTACAGCTCCATGGTAGTCCAAGTCCACAAGCATCATGGGAGCTATGTGATATTCTTTGATTTGACCCATCATTAGTCTGGGCAGTCCCTTTAAGGCTCACTTACATGTCAGGTACCTCTTCTGTAAGGGTCATGTGATTGGTGACTCGCTTTTTGTCTGTCTGGTTATTATTTGCTTGGCTGCTGATGCTTAAAGGTGATTTCACCCTCATGCACTTTGGTACCTGACGTCAGTATGTCCGGACATGAATTCTCTATCACACCACATTATCTGTAGAGATGGTCCCTAGTCCCACTTTTCAGCTGCCCTTATGTTATGTCCAAGGTCCCTGGTGCTCCAGAGTTTCACACTTGTTGTTTATTATATCTTCTTTATGATTGATTGGGTGAATATAAAATGTCTTTTATTTCTGTCCTCTTCACCTTTGCGCTTAGACCTCAGGAAATCTCAGAGATGGGTGCAGTGATTGTGAGCTCTATGGTAAAGTTATCCCGAGTGCTCTGACTCTATCATTGCATGACTGTGGCCATTTTCCTTTTTATATTCCATTGTGTATAAAATCCGTGTCTTACTTCAAATAAGAATGTACAGTATATAACAAAATATACGCAGGTGGATTAAGAAGGTCCCTGCAGAGAAGTGGGAACCTGGTGCCCTATTCTAGTACCTCACCCTGTATAAGGAGGACTGTACCATGTGTCACTCTTTGTATAGCTGTAGGATGGACAACTCACCTACATCCACATATGTTCTAGAATTTTCTTCCGTATCCACATACAGTTTACAGTGCAATGCATCATGGGAATGCAGTGCGCGTTAAGCTGTTACGTTTCATGGCTACAAGTAGATAGAGCGCAGTCTGTTACTTAGACCCCACGTGCAGAATTGCCTGGAGCGTAGCATTAAATCCAGCGATCATTCTCCATGTGAATCTCCGTTTGATGGGAGAATCAAGTGGATAAAGTTATTTGGAGCAAGGCCTGGTCATCGGGGCTGGACTACGCGGGGCCAGGATGTCTCTGCTATCCGTGTGGGGTTTTTGTGTGTAATGGTGTGAAGAATATATGTAGAATGGTGCGATCAAGGAAGAACATCCAGCGTGAGGGGAAACTATGGATGATGTCAACTGGTCACCGAAAGAGGTCAGATGAAGATGTCTGGAATTGTTCTGACGAACGTGAGGAGAAACGGTCAAGAAACAGCAGCTAAATACAAGGCTTGGGACTGACTGATATGTCCAAATTCACAACTCACCGCTGTTTACTAAGAATGATTATATCCGCAGAAGACCAGCTATAGCGCCATGCTGTGCAAGGGGAACAGAAAGGCGAGACCCCAGGGGGCAAAAGAGCAAAGATTGTATTGTTGAGCAGCAGAGAAAATAACATGGCGGTCAGATAAATTTAGATCTCTGTAATAAGGGTGGGTTCACATTGAGGAATTCTCGCGGAATTCCGCCGGCTGTACGCACTCACATGTCAGTTCTTTCGGCGGAATCAGCCGGCCCATAGAATGGTGTCTATTGAGCCGGCGGAAAGGCGCGCGTCCATGAGCGCGTACAGCCGGCGGAGTTTATCCGCGAGAATTCTTTAATGTGAACCTACCCTAAAGAAGCATGGCCGGTCAGATGGATCCAGATCTCTCTAGAGAAACATGGCCGGGTAGATGCATCCAGATCTCTGTGCAGAAACATGGCCGGGCAGATGCATCCAGATCTCTGTGGAGAAACATGGCCAGTCAGATGGATCCAGATCTCTGTGGAGAAACATGGCCGGTCAGATGGATCCAGATCTCTGTGGAGAAACATGGCCAGTCAGATGGATCCAGATCTCTGTGGAGAAACATGGCCGGTCAGATGGATCGGGAAAACACATGGATCGAGATTTCAAAGTCCAATCCCTTCAGGACTCGACAGGACAATACAGCATCCACAAGGGTCGCATAGTTATGTATCGCTCCATAAACATAACAGCGAGTTAACCCCCCTGACCTTCAGTCCTTAGAGCCTAATCCTTTAGACCTCTCTGGGATAAGGAAGAATGGGCTCAGGCCTCCATCTAATGTACGTGAGATCTGTGCCGTGACGAATCACAACAGTCCTGAAGCCAATAGGGAGTTCAGCTCACTACTGTAGGGAACTGTATTAAAGGGGCTATTCCTGTTGTACAGCACGTGGCACAGTATTCAGCTGCCTGTAAAGTCATCGGATTTTCAAATAATAGGACCCGGTCATCACTTTCTTGCCCCATGAGCCTCTTGTCACCCCTTATAGTAATAGTATATTGCATGACGTGTTTTTCCGTGTGTACATTACAGAGCTGCATGTCTGCACCATGTGGGTTCCTGCAGTGCATTGTCTTGTGTGTGTGCATTGGTTCATTCTTCACCTGGACATCCTTGCATAGGACTGCTGCAGCCGGATATTATGCATCTGAAGTCCTATGTAACTACAGCATCTGACCAGTATGATGTCCCCTTACAGATACTGCACTCTTCCTCCAGTGCGACCCATAGCCACTCACCGCTCCAGCAGCAAGCTTGTGCCACCATACCACGGGAACAATACCTGCAGATGGACAGACGAAACCAACAGCATCAGGCATCAGCAGATAACCGCAGCTCAGACAACAGCTCTCCACAGGTCAGTGCAATGCCTCCCCTTCATGGCTCTTACTGTATATGTGACAGTGCAGGGTTCCCTTTCTCTGGTTATGCCAGCTCATATCAACCTCAGCTCATCCCATCATGGCATGCGATCAAGTCAATGTAGCCACATGGTGCATCCATCTATGTCTGTGAACTGCATCTTACCATGCACATAATGCAGCGTAAGTCGCTCTGGTGCTCATCATCCCTTGACCCAAGCTTACAGGAGGAATAGTGCATGTTTTCTAAGGAAAAAAAAAAAGGTTTCTATTAGATGTTTTCCTATTGATTGAAACAAGCGATCTGCCTTTCCTACGTAATGCTTTATTCAAAAGAATTTTCATTTCATTACATTCACCTCAATTTGATGAAATGACTGGTGGCGCTGTTGCATTGTTGTCTATGTAACACACCAGTGGTGGAATTGGGTACTGCAGGTGTAAAAAATAAAAATTAGCCTTTTTTATTTCTATAAATTACCATGGAAATGCAGATCCCTTGCTCGTATATTGTGTAGATAGATTTCTCTGTGTGTTGTGTATACATATAGAATCCCATATATTGTGGGTTTTTTTTATCTCTTAGTTTCTCTTAGTTTATTAGCAACTGTGTAATATTCCCATTGTCCTGAAACAGAGTATAGAGGGGGAGGAGCTGCTACACTGTATGTGGTGACAGCTCCTCTAATAACTGGTATTACATAGCTGGCTGCTGTATTCTTATGATGGTGCCACTAAAGCAGCCATAGTCTTTATTACTTTCCCATGTAACCCCCAAAAAAAAAAAAAAATCGAATCCAATAATTTTATTTAATTATGTAAGCGTAACCTGACTATTAAAGACCCCCGAAGTGACAGCGGGGTTACACTTACATAGCATGTGCACCCAGGGCTCAGGGGAAGAAAGTAATCTAAGTGGTGCCCCCTTCTGGAACTACAGCATTTCTACCTATTAAAGACCCCAAGATGAAAGTGTGAAATACTTTAGTACCAGAAGGGGGTGCCACTAAGATTTCCTTTCTTCCCCTGACCGTTGCGTGTCTCTGTATTACTTGTACTGGTCCCTGGTATAATCCCGCATGTCTCCATGTGCCGCCTGCCCCACTAGTGTGTGTTGTCCTGGTGTGTTAGTAGTTGCTTTTGTGTAGATGTTGTGTAGCTTGTGTGTTTAACCCTTACTATATTAACTGTTTTATGAATGTTCCCTCCGATGTGGTCAACTTCCAAAGGTTTCCTGATGTCTTAGACTAGTATCACAACACGATTTTGCAATCCGTCTCCCTGTATCCGTTCTGGAAAAGATACAGAGAAAAGTGGTCAACCATGTATTTGTGTACGTTACAAAATGTTAGATTGTAAGTGAATGGACAACTGATCATACAGCGTCCGTTTTTACCATGTGTTTTTGCATTGTTTTTTTTCCGATAGAACAGATACATTAAACAGATAGCAAAATTGTGATGTTAACCTAGTCTTAACGCAAATCTGTACTAATAAACCTCCTTTCTTCTTAACCGTTGGTACTGTTTAATTGCTGACAGTAAATCCTTCCTGGTCATGTGACTTAAAATCCACCTGGTGCCATAGTTGGGTTAAAAAATGTTATTTTATTCATGAGCAGCAGTGTCAATGAGGCATGGCTTAGGCTTGCAACGCCTCTCATCCTCCTTCCGCCTCCCCCTCTCCTTATGAGAACATTTTTCACCCAAAGCGTGGCACTAGGTAGATTTTGAGTCACACAACCAGGACAGATTTACTGTCAGAAATTGACTGTAACAATGGCTTGGGGTGGGGGGATTGTAGAGTACACATTTGCTTTAAAGTTAATATGCTCCCATCAGTTCTTTCTTTTCTTTTTCTTTCTTTCCTTTTTCTTTCCTTTTTTCTTTCTTTTCTATCTTTCTTTCTTTCTTTTTTTTTCTTTCTCTCTCTCTCTCTCTCTCTCTCATTATGCTTTAGTGTCTATTCACATCAATGCAATATCCGTGTTAATACAGGACAGGTCCTCTAGAGCTAGAGGCCAATTTGCCATATGCTTTAGTTTATTGAGAACTTTGGTACCTTTTGCCTCATCCCTTTGCAAATTTTTTGCTAAGTCTTTACACAAAGGCGTGGATGACATCAGTACCAGGCACATCGGGGCAAATGGCAGGCCTCGATGGGTGTGTTGGGTCAGGGCCACCATCAGGGATTTCACCTACCTCTATTAGGTGACTGGCAGGTGCCAACACCTCCACAAGCAGCAGTTTGGGGCCAGGGCAGTGGTCTTTTATACTACGTGTAGTGTCTGCACCCATCAACTGTTGATCTATCCTATGGTCAATGGGCTATTAGAGGATTTTTAGGAAAAACCTATTAATTCTTATTGAGCCCAGCCAGTTGGGTGTGAAAATAGCCTTACAGACAGAAGTCCGGCTCTTTACTCTGTGTATTAAAATTCACAGCTTTATTTTAGATCTTTAATAGCAACACCAACAATTGTACATATATACATTTGCATACAGTATGTGTATATATGTCAGTTCTACACAGCACACATACTATGCACATTACATACACTCACGTGCACATTGGATACATGCACACACAGAAATGGACACTTACTTTTTATGAACCAGCTCAAAGGTGATGAATAAGTTGTCAGGCTATCTCTTCTTTCCCACAGCTTGCACTCTGTTCTCCCACTGTAGGCCACAGTTAACCCTTTGGAAGTTGACGTTCCCAGTAGAAATGTTCCCCTGCTTCGCATGTCTCATGCATTTTCGTCACTGGTGGACTCTTCATTATCATGAGGATCCCCAGTGATGGAAGTGCCTCTTGTTGTTTGTTTTGCAACTTTGCTGTAAAGTAAAACTGGGGTGAAAAGTACCAATGACCTTTCTCCCATAGGCCTTGCTTCCGGAGCAACGAGCGCTGCATGCAGACTCTTACCGACGAATTGGCCGCCTCTGAGAATGTCTTCTAACAAGCACCTAACCTCCCCTAACACTGGCATAAGCTGAGAAACACCTTGTTGAGGGCCCAGCGCCCAGCTGCTTGGCTGTTCCTTCCCTTTCTAACCTTCGCAGTATTACAATGCACAAAGCGACGGCCGACATTTTGTACAGGCTTTAGAAGCCATCTTTGTCCGTTCACAGAGAGTCTCACTCGAGGTCTTTTGCACTTTCCTGTAGCTCTTCTTCCCTCCATATTGGGAATCTCGGTAAATGGACAAGTCTGTGGTTACATGTTACAAAATGGCTGCCCCATAGAGTGTGGCTATGAGGCGCACTGATGGGGGTATCACTCCGCACCCCCAGAAGTCACCATGAAATATGTCAAGTTGGTAAAAAGTCTATTCAGCAGATTTAGAAAACCGGGTTCCATGTTATGATGGCAGCCATATTGACTATCACCGCAGCTGTATAGAACGGTTATTGACTTGACCATAAAGGGCTTCATGTAGTGGTGGTTTCTGAGGAGGCGCGTCTCGATCTGTAGACTGTATATTGTGTGTAAAATACTTTATTTAAAAGGAAAAAAAATCATCAGTCCAATGTAAAGTTTTATGTATTTATACTATTTATTAGATTCCTTTCCACCCTCTGGATATATTTATATTTTCTTCCGCCTTTTGTAACGTTTTTGGACTTGGGCAAATGACCTTTTATATGCGGCACGCAGAGATTTATCGGCCTCTTTATACTGGAAATTTGTCAGAATTTGTAAGATAATTTTGGAAGAAAAGAACCACAGATGTTTTGATGCTGGGAAATAAAATTCTTTTAATTACAGAGATTTGGGGGGTTTTTTTAATGATTTTTCTGAATGAATGTGAAACTCGTCTTGTGCGGGAAGGAAGTGAGATCTATATATAAGCTGCTGCTCCAATAGGGTGAGGCAATAATGTTCCACCTTGAAGAGACCGTCATCCTGGTGTGTGGAGTCTTACACGTCATGCAATGCTCTATGGGTAAAAAAAAAAAAAAAAAGCAAAGTAGCTCAAATCCAGTAGGTGGCACTGTAGAGCATATACACAAAGGATTCAGAACGTCTTCAGACCCTTTTATGTTGTGGCCTTGTACAGCTAACAACCCCCCAATATTTCTGCACTCAAAACCTCATATAACATATGATAAAGTGAAAAGTGTTTTTTTTTTTTTTTTTTACTTTTAAACCAAATTAAAACATAAAAATCAGGAAGCCAGGGGTGGGAAAATAATAAACTAAACTTGCCTTTGCTTGTGCCCTGTAGCATCATTCCAAGGTCTAGCTCACAGCCGCCGGTGACCTGTAGCTCTTCAGCCCGGCAGAGTGATTGCCTGCTCAGCCAATCACTGACTGACTGGCTGATTGGGCAATCACTCAGCAGGGCCATCACATTACAGCTGGAAGAGCCGGGTACTGTGATGTACCCGGTTTCCAGCCGAAAATGACTAACGTCAGCGGGACTCTGGAGTAACACAAAGGAGGCATGGGTATGGGTGAGTTTGGGTGGTTTATTATTTTGCCACACCCCCTGCCTTCCTCCATTTTTTAAAATTTGGTTGGATTTCTTTCAATGAAAGTATTCAGATGTGTTTACCCGTTCTTCTTGATCATCTCTAAGATGTTTATGCAACTTGACTGGAGTCACTGGTTGTAAATTTAACCCATTGAACAGGCTCTGGAGAGTTTCCGCCTCCTAAAATGTCACATCTGCATCTGGGCAACAACCAAGCCATGAGGGTGAAAGAGCTGCCTGTAGAGCTCAGACAGAATTGTGTGGAGTAGCAGATATGTAGCCAACCACATCTCTGCTGCACAGCAACCTCTATAATCTTGCAGGGGAAAAAAAACAGGACTAACTACTCTTTAAAGTTGCCACCTCACCAAGCTAAGTTATCTGGGTAGAAGGGTAAGAGAGGAGATCAAGAAACCATTGGTCACTCTGAGATCCAAAGATCCTGTGTGCAGATGTGAGAAACTTCCAGAATGTCACCATCATTGCAGCCTCCACCAATCTGGCCAGAAAGAAACCACCTCTCAGTAAGAGTATGTGCAGACTAAGGAATTCTCACCGATTTTACTTTCCGTGGATTCCGCCGCTCGACCCGGACGCTCCCGCTTCACTCTCCGCCCGTCCTATAGGCTCCATTCTTTGGTTAGGAAGATTCCATCGACCGCCCAAAGAATGGACCTGTCCATTTCTTTGGGCGGATGGCGGAATCTGCTTGACCATAGAATGAAGCCTATGGGATTGGCGGAGAGTGAAGCAGTAGTACGCTGGGATTTGCGGTTGAATAAAAGCAGCCAGGAGGTTACATAGAAGCAGAAAAAGGAGGCTAATGGTGTGTTTACCAGGGCTGTGGAGTCGGTAAGCCGCAACTCCGACTCCTGAATTTTATCAGAACAACTCCAGCTCCTTCATAAATGGCTGGTCTGATACCAGGGGAGTTATTTATCACACTGGCTCAGCAGCTTCTCTCTAATGTCCTACATGATCCTGGGGCGACTTCTGAGGGAATAAGGAAAGATATAAAGCAGCTTCTCCTGTGTGTGCAGTGGATGCAGCCAGTCTTCAGCCTCCATGTCCTGAACAACTCACAACTAGACTAGATGGAGTAGGTGGTCTTTTCCTACTGACAATCTTCTGTGTTTTTAACTAAATATTCACCATACACACAAACACTGCTAACACCGCCAGATACCTGTGATATAGAGGTCAGCCATAGTGATATAGAGGGGTCACACATAGTGATATAGAGGTGTCACTGTGGGTGTGGGGGCACACCACACAATGGACTTCCAGCTCAGAAACGAACTGCCAAATAGTGACCAACATCTCCCCGACCACCGTTATCTAATAGGGCCAGTGTCCTATTAGAATGTTGCTCATAATATATACTGATGAGCAAAACTTATAAAATTCATATCAAAGCTCAATTTTAAATTGTTCTAAGATTTTTTTAAAGCTGGAGTTGGTACATTTTTTCCGACTCCAGCCAAAACTAGTTCCGACTCCACAGCCCTGGTGTTTACAAGCCAAAGCCAGGGACAGACTATAGACAGAGAACAGGTCATAAAGACTGAGATTTTGCCTCTTTCCAAATCCATTCCAGGTTTTGGATTCAAGAATCTGACCAATAAATCTTTCTGTGTAAACACACCATTAGGGTAAGTGCACACTACGGAATCCTGGCCACGCGCATCTCTGCTGGTTACATAGGCTTCATTCTATGGCAAACCATAGAATGAAGCCTATGGGACCAGCAGAGATGCGCTGGGCGAGCTGCAGAATCTGCAGAGGGCGATCCGCGGGGATTCCGTAGTGTGCATATACCCTTACACTGTAAGGGTCCTATTACAAGGGCCGACTATGGCCCGATCATTTTAGTAAGCTGGACCTATTAGCCTGATAGTCGAGCAGTAAGGGCTGCATCGACGTCGTTAGCAATGTCCATGCAACCCATGTCCAAACATGTCGCAGATTCCCGGTCAGGCGATAGGCCGTTCATCCAATCACAGGCCAGGACCGCTGGGAGAGGTAAGGTATCAGGTGTTTGGGCAATCATCAGCTGTCGGCATTGCTATTACACTTAGCGTCAGTGCCTGACGATTTTAGGTTCAAACCTAATCCAACAATCAGACGGTGATCATGTTATCGGCTATCGCTCCAATACATGGAGCGATAATCAGCCAAATTGGCCTGATTCATTCGATTATCGCTACGCTAAGGGTCCATTTACACAAATTATCTGACAGATTATCTGCCAAAGATTTGAAGCCAAAGCCTGAAACAGACTATAAACAGAGATCAGGTCATAAAGGAAAGCCTGAGATTTCTCCTCTTTTAAAATCCATTCCTGGCTTTGGCTTCAAATGTTTGGCAGATAATCTGTCATAATCTTTCTGTGTAAATGGACCCTAAGGAACAAGATTCTCTGAGGAAACAAAGATTGACCTCTTATGGCCCCAATTCCAAGAATTATGTCTGGAGAAAACCAGGCACTGGCCATTACCTCTCATACCATCCCTACAGTAAGGAGGAGGTCAGGCACTACCCCTCACCTTCCCCATGCCATCCCTACAGTAAGGAGGAGGTCAGGCACTACCCCTCACCTTCCCCATACCATCCCTACAGTAAGGCGGAGGTCAGGCACTACCCCTCACCTTCCCCATGCCATCCCTACAGTAAGGAAAAGGCCAGGCACTGCTCATCACCTTCCCTATCCCTACAGTAAGGGCCCTTTCGCACGTGAGAGTGATAATCTGCCGAATCAGGCCATACAGCAGATAATCGATCTGTGCAATAAAGACAACAATTAGAGATGAGCGAATTTACATTACAAACCGAGAATTTGCTCAGCAGTCTGTTTATATGCTGGCTGCCTTTCGATCTCTCACAGTTTCCCAGGATTGGCTCCAGCTATTCCAGGCACCCGGGGTGGAGCGGCATGACTGCATCTAAGCCGTCTGCCAAACAAACAAAGCAATTCGCTTTGTTTGTAATGTCCATTCGCTAATCTCGAACAGTCATTGGCTGATTGTGTCTTTAGGAAACCTAAAATCATCAGCTGATGAATCTGTAAAAAAATATAATAAAGCTTATACATTACCTCTCCTCTCCCTGATGTTTTCCTGTCTTCTCCCCACAGCTGCCGATGCAATTTCAGAGTGGTCTCTGAAGTGACAAGCTGCTCAACGAATCTCTGGTCGGGACCGCGGCGACCAGTGATTGGCTGAGCAGCCGGTCACATCAGAGACCTGCTCTGAAGTCTCACCGGAAGTGGCGGAGAACACACCTGGTAGCACGGAGAGGTAACTTACACACTTTATTATTACATTTTTAAAGCAAGGACTGCACAAACTTTGCTAACTATCTCTGTGCAGTCCTTGCTGCACAATAATTGAGCCGTGTAATAGGCTGAGTAAATGAGCACTGATACAACAGATCAGCGCTCTTTTACTATATTCATCAGACCATCTAATACGGTCTTAAGGAGGATACCGGGGACTGCCCATCACATGCCCCCCACATTGTCCATACAGTGAGGAGGAGACTTGATACTACCCATCACAAGCGCCATACCATGCCTACAATGAGAAGGAAACAAGGCCATGACCATTACCTGCTATATATAGTCCATACAGTGAAGCCCTGTGGGGGCAGCATGATGCTGTGGAGGGACAGAAGGACTGGTCAGGGTGGAGAGAATGCTGAATGGACCAAAATACTATTATTTTTAATGAAAACCTGATCCAGAGTGTTCTGGACCTCAGACTGGTCCAAGGCTTCACCTTTCAACAACACAATGACCTCAGCACACAGCCAATGGAAAATCTCTGAACAGACCTAACAATAACTTCCACCACCGTCCCCCATCCAACCTGACGGAGCGAGAGGGGATGTGCAGAGAAGAATAGCTGAACATCCCCAAGTCCAAATGTAACCTCATAGCCAAGAAGACTGGATGAGGAATCACTGCTAGAGGGGCTTCATCTGATACTGAGTGCTCTGAATACTGACCATGGGGATTATAAAGATCCTATTCTCACTTATTATGGGGTATAAGGGGCAACATAACAACATGTGAGAGGGGCTGAAGACTTCCTGAATGAGTTGTATGTCAACCATAGTGAAGACACAAATAGGCAACTTTGTAGAAATATTTTCTTTAGCTTAAAGAGAATGTACCACTAGGTAAATCGCTTTGTGTTTTTTTCAGACTGGCCGGGATGCCAATGCTGCGGTGCTGCATGCAGGGCTGGTGCTTGGAAATAGACCGGCGGTGGTTCAAAAAAAAGGACTGCAGCTTCCTGGCGCCAGTCTGTTCATATAAAAAAAAAAAAAACACAAAGCGATGTACCTAGTGGTACATCCACTTTAACATCACCGATCCGAAGAATGAGTAGGCCATGGTGATATGGCCCTTTTACTGTGATGGCACATGTTAGTGATATGAGAAATACCCTGTTTACAGGCTGCACTGATAATTAGAGTTTGACAACATGGAGTAGCTTGCACTGCCATTAAGGGTATGTGGGCGCATCTCCACCCATGCTGTAGACTCCATTCAATGCATAGGAGGATGGAATGGAGTCTATGGCACGGACAGAGATGCGAGCGGTGGAATCCACCCAGATTCCGAAGTGTGCACATACCCTTATATAGTAATTATGATGAACAAAAGAAACTTGGTCAGAAAAATCTAAATCAAATTGGACTCTGAGGTCCCCTAGGATGGTATACAAGTTTGGCCAGAAAAGTCCACTGGCTCCCTGAGGTTTTTTGGGACTGTATCTAGCTTGAATAAAGTCCTAAAAGTGCTATACAGTCCTATTCCACTTTTCGGGGCACTTCCGAATCAAACTAAATTAAGTCAGACCAAATTGACAACCCGATTCAAACATATTTGGCTGAGTTTGAGTTTGGAGTGTCATCTGCAACATTTCAGGGCAGAAGGGGCATTTTACAAATTTATTCAGGCCAAATCAAATTTAATTACTTATTCAACTGAATTGGATTTGGTGCACTTTTTTTTTTTTTTTTTAATTATCTTAGTCTTATAGGTCAGTAAATTTTATTGGCTGGACAATTTTAAGGCTATGTTCACACAGCATTTGAAAGGGAAGTCGCATGGAAATAAAAAAAATAGCAAAGCATGCAGGGAGGTACAGCAACTTAATTAACAATTTTATACTTACCAGTCTTTGTGACTTCCGTTTCGCCGCTTCCGGGTGTCTCTGACTGCTTTCAGCTGTCATTTTCGGTTGGTATTCAGGTACGTCACATACCCGGATTTTCCAGCTGCAACGTCACGGCCTGGCTGAGCTATTGTCTCCTTAGCCAGTGACTGGGGCAGTGTGCCGGCCCAGTCACTGATTGGCTGAGCGGGCAATCATCACTGGTCACAGGTATATAACATTGCAGGAGGCCAGCAGCTGTCAGCTGGACCTGGGAGCAGAAATACGGGGCACACGGATAGGTAAGTATACTTTTGTTTATGTCCCTGCAACACAACCCCCTTAAGAAGGTTATCCAGGTTTATAACATTGATCTACAGTGCCTGATTGGAGGGGGTGCTATGGCTGTACTGAATATGGAGTTCATGCTGCCCTGGACAATTTGAGGGCTGACACCCACAAACACATTGATGAGGCCCTAGTGCATGTACACCATCTCCTTCCCTCATGTTTTTTAGGGCCTATTGGAAGGTCATTCCTGTGTACATGACAAAATAAGTTTAATTCTACTCAAGCTGCAGTAACAAGTGCCATCTGGGTGGCACCTTCCTGTGCAATGTCCTGGACACTCTGCATGGGACTCTGCCTCTTAGTGACTCTGGTGGTCTTCTGGATAGATGTTCTTAGATGTTCAATGCAGAGAGCCCAGGATCCAGGAAGGACCAAGCACCGAGATGCATAACCTGTTTCACCCCTCACCTGTCTAGTGCTGTCAGCAGTTCTAAGGTTATATACTTGTTGACAGGCTCCCCTTTAAGTCCTTTGTAATACATTCTCTCCAAACCGAGTAAGTAGCTGAAACCTGGCAAGATGTGAATCGTCAGAAGAACTTCACTGATTGAAAAGTCCACAAAGGTGATTCCAATATTTCCACTGAATTCGAGACCTGTTGGGATGTGTATGTGTAAGTGATCCTTGCTGATCTGCCTGATCGCTCACTGATGAGATCACTATAAGACAGGACACTAGGACAAGTATAGGGTTTATATTGATCCTCATGCATTTTTCTTAGAGTGAACCAGAGCAGATGCTGAGGAAGATGGAGGTTCGGATGCTGGAGGTGGAGCAGAAACTGAGAATTGTGAAAATGCTTCTGCAGGAGAAAGTGAATCAGCTGAAGGAACAAGTAAGACTTTGCGAACAGCCTGCGGGTGGGGGCGTACATAATGTAGCAACAGCTTATGTGATTGATTTAGGGCCCATCTAATGGTAAAACCCTGTACAGGACTCCCCTTTAAGAACGAGCTTCATGGTGCTCAAGTGCTGGGGTTCAGACTGGGTCTAAGGGTAACAAAGAGAGGAGAAACCACCACAAGGCCCTTTTGACCTGGTTGGCATGACTGACCCCACATTTGGGGGAAACAACTTTGTTGTTCATGGTTAGTGTTGAGCAGACTTGAAGAAACTGTCTGGCTTTTGATTCCCGGAATCTGGAGAAGTTGGATGCCTCCCTAGGGATTCCTTGAAAACATGGATACAGCCTATGGTTGTATCCATGTTTTTCTGGCCACTTTAAAGAAGCATCCAACTTCTCCAGATGTTGGCAATCAAATTCAGAGCGGTCTGGTTTCAAAAAGTTGACAAACCCAGACAGTTTCCTCACGTCCGCTCAACACTGCTCATCATCCAATGCCTTAGTGGAATATGATGAGTAACTTTACCTATGTTCAGGAGTCCCCTAGAGGGGAAAAAAATAGTGGTGATAGAGCATGTCCATTCACTCCGGGCACAAGGCCTCTGTTCTCGTGATTAATGGGGGTCCCATCAGTCAGAACCCCCCATCCTACATGAGATAAAATAACCCTTTCACCGACACATTTTACGATCCACACATATTGATAACTCAATCCACTGCATAGTCATTACCGTAAATTGTAAAGTTCTTCTGCTATGCCTAAAGGAAGCGTCCGGCATACAGCTCTGTTTTTGAGCCCTGTTATTATCGGGCCCCCATCGGCCCGTCTAATAGTACCCTAAGTCGTATGCAGTAATCCTCCTCTAGTCGTGGCGGCAGACAGGATGCTTTTACCAGAAAACTAGTGTGAAAGAAAGTCACATTATTGTGCAACACTAGCATTAAAAAAATTGATAGCATTATGTAGAAACATGGCAAGGGTCACAGAAAAAAAACTATTGTGAGAATTTTTTCACCAAAGGCTACACAAAACCCATTGATAAAATGCCATCAACAGCTGCGCCTGATATTGTAATTGAGCCCCAATGTGTATGCTGAGGATCTGGTGCTCTGTACCAAGCAACAATGGCTCTTCTGACATCTTTCCTCCATATCCCGCAGGTTGTCAGGAACTCCAGGGCCGACGCTACAATTAAAGATCTGTACGTAGAAAATTCTCAGCTGCTTAAGGCGTTGGAGATGAGCCAGCTGAGACAGCAGACCGCCGAGAAGAAGAACTACCTATTGGAGGAGAAGATCTCAGGACTGAGTAAAATAGTGAGAGACTTGACACCTGCCAGTCTGGGTGGGGCGCTCGCCACACAACGGAGGTCTTAAAAGGAAGATAGCACCTCCAACCCTGCTTTCCTACCTAAGACACCTACACAGGTGACACTGAACTCTACGAGGCTTCTGCTACTGAATGTATGAGCCCAACATTCACCTTTATAATATGAAGAACGTACTCTAACTATACTATTGGTCAGGGCTTTTTTTTTTTTTTTTTGTAGACCACTTGGAACAGCGTCTTGTATTGCAATTGAGCTCTAATAACTTGAAGATGTAATACAAGATGCAACCTGGGACAGGTATGGTGCATACAGGTCCTGTCCCTTCTTCTGGACTACCCCTTTAAGTAGTGCTATAGTTGAATGAACCTTTATACTTGTGGAACTATTTCAGCCCATTCATATCCATTATAGTGAACCTCTAAGATGAGATTTAGTGGGCAACTTCCTACACCTCAGATAGGACAGTCATCATGTAGCACTTAGCTCAGAACATACCGCCACACTGTGCATTGGAAGAAGCCATTTTCTGAGCCTTCAAGGTGTTCACAGGTAGTGAAAAAAAGCCAACACCATATAGATGTGACATAAGGAACTGGACAATGGTAGGCATAAATGGTAAAAAGAAAAAATGTAAAAACATGGTAGCTGGAGCATTCGTTGTGTGACACTGGAGGGTCGCCATAATTGTTGACACCGTAATTTCTTTATCTCTATTGAAGTGAATGTATACATGTGAATTTGTCATTGTAAGCTGAATATTTGCCATCATTCTAGCAAACTGGACCACAAAGGGTATGAATTTGTGTAAAAATGTATGTTTCTAGGCCATTTTATCCATGAGAAATGTGAAATTTGCAGCTGTCCTGCCCAGTATACTTCCTGCCCCCTGTAAATACTCAACTGGTGTACACAAGTTCCGTCATTGCTTGCAGGACAAGCTTAATGGTATACCTTGTATACTTGTGCCCAGTACCATGTATTAATGGAATCCCCATCAGGGGGGTGGTGGCCTCTATGTCTCCATGGTGATGGCAGAGATGCCTCATGTGCCCTTCTAATATTATAAGTGCCCCAAGCACATGTCCGCACTACTTCTGTGCTGTGATATCCTGTTTATGAATATTCCTCTTCAGGTTATCATCTTAGTATGCCCACTGCCATTTATATAGGGTAAATGTGTAATATTCGGGAGGTTCCCCACCTAAACCAATGACTACACAGCCCTGTCCTGCCAAGACTTCCCACTCCTTCACTGCCTCTATTTTAATGGCCATGTAGCCTTTAGCAGAAGACCTGGTTGCTATGAAGGTGTTGCTTGACAACCCAATTTCATTTGTGACTTTGATTGTCTTTTGATAACAAGGGGTTGTCAGGAAACACTTCTCTAGCAACCGGTCTCCAATAAATCTGGTAATACACTGCCTAACAGACTGGTTGCTAGGGAAGTTCTGCTTGGTAACCGCAGTGTGTTCCTCCACATCAGGCTGTCAGACAAAACTGTTGTGTTCAGAGCTGGACCTTCTCTGGTGCGCACCCCTAGGCAAGGAGGACGCCGTCTGACCACTCTCGTTCCTGCCATTTCCCGGCCTAGTTTGCCTTATTAATCTGATTTTTTTTTAAAGTGTTGTACAGAAAAGCTGTCATTCTATTGTTAATGATGATTCCTGCCATGACCAACACCATCATCCTTCTCTTGCACCATTTTTTTTACATTGCCACCATTTTATCTTACGTGTACCTTTCAACCTTACTGGTTTTTGTGGGATTCCTCGAAACCGACCTCATAGTGGGTGGAGCTGATATGCTAATATGTCTAAAAATGCATAGGTTGTGGGTGGGGCTTAAGCATATTATATAGCCCATTTCAGTTGGGGTAATATGGACGCATTTTTGCGTCTGAATTATGGCTACAGCTGTCAGACTGGAACACGACTGTGATATGTCTGTATTACGCTATTGTGAAACCAGATGTTGGGAGATGTAGCCTTGTAACCAGGTGATGCAGGTGCGGTCTGCTGCGCCCCCTCCAGTACCGGTGATATATATATTTATTTATTCCTCACTGCCGTCAGACGATGAAATGGATTTGTAATTTTACAGAAAGTTCTAGAATTACAGTTGTGTCCGGATGGAGGATTATTACACAGCCATCAAGTGATAACTGCATACAAGTATTTCACACAGTCATAATAAATATTTTTATTTAAAAAGTGAAAAAATGATGGGAATTTTTTGATAATAAAAGTTTTGTGAAGAATTATCTGATAGTTTTTGCTTTGGTTTAGGTTTTATCGCACACATAATATATAATGGTAGTATTAGACCTGGCATATTACATGTACAATCCCTCAGAGCACTATATATTATAATGTGCTGAAGTATATGGTATAATATATAGTACTGTATGTGGCACACTGCACCCCTCTCTACTAGTACTATGTTATTTACAGTATAGTGTATATGGTATAATATATAGTACTGTGTGCCTCTCACAACCAGTACTGTATGTTATATACAGAACAGTGTATATGGTATAATATATAGTACTGTATGTGACTCACTGCACCCCCCACTACCAGTACTAGATTTTATATACAGTATATGGTATAATATATAGTACTGTATGGGCAATACTGCACCCCTCTCTACCAGTACTGTTATATACAGTATAATGCACTGTATATGGTATAGTATGTAGTACTGAATGTGCCACTCTGCACCCCTCTCTACCCAGTGCCGGACTGGACCACCAGAGAACTGGAGAATCCTCCGGTGGGCCCCCAGCTTTAGAATCAGCACTAAGGCTATCTTTTACATGAAGTCCACGACATGGCCGCCATCTTGAAATCTGCCATATTGGATTAAAGGCGATTTTTCCAATGGACCAGAATTTATTGCTACAATCAGATTTACAATATCTGCCAAAGTTTTTAACACAAAGTTGTAAGAACAAGCGCAAACGTTACCTGAGACACAGCTATCTGGCGTGTTCAATCAGATGATCATTGCAACTTCTGCGTTGCAAACATTTAAATGACAAGAGATATTGCAACTCGAACTGCTTAACACCAGACCCCCTGTTACAAGGGTTAGAGAGCCGGTCATGCATGTTCTCCTGTTATGTTGATATTCACCACTGTGTAATAGTAACCATTAATGTTGTCTGCATATAGGATGTGTCAGATGTAGCTGTGGCCTGGAGGGTTAGGTGTTAGGCCTCACCAAGTGCAAGGTCCTTGGGTTCTAATCCTGGTCTAGTCCTTTTTTCAGACAGTAATTCTTTTATTCTGACCATGACCCTGACTTATTTCCCTGAGGTCTCTGAGCAGGAGGTGGCTCAGGGGGTTGTGAACCTGGTAGTCCCAGATGTGGTGTTGCAGTCACAGGTTCAATACCCAGTGCTGGTGAGGTGTTGGCCTCTCTGGGTTCAATACTGGCTTGGTGTGAGTGACCTGGGTTAATACCCAATGCTGGCTGGGATGTTGGGGGAGCTGTGTCTCCCTGATGTATCTGGGAGTTGCGGCTCCCAGATACAGTCCCTGCTGGCTTGGCTTAGAGACCTGGGTCCAGGACCCAATGCATCATGTATTGGACTCTCTGGTTGATGCCCAATGCTGGGGACTGGTGTTAGAAACCCAGGCTCAGTACCCAATGCTAGGCTGGTGTACTCACCTGTGCTGGCTCCTTGCTAATAGCAGTGCAGGTCCCTGTTTGTTAGGGACTTCATGTACTCTATAAAAGAGAGCTGCCCCTGTGGGGCAGCTCTTTAAATCTTATGAAGTCTTTAAATCTTATGAAGGTGTCTAAGAGTGTATTCTATAATGAACCAGATTGTCCACTGATTATAATATAATAGACTCATCATGTGCTGGACTTAGACAACTAATCTTTATGCTTCTATAGGCAGGCAGCTCTATACATGATGTTTTTATGACAGTAGCTTTAGCTTTTTTTTTTTCCCTCATTCATGCTGAACAAACAGAGACACTGCACATTAGCAAGAAACCAGCACTGGATGTTGAGTTGAGTCTGGGAGCCCAACAAATAGGCTGTATTGGTCATTGAACCAGGGGTCTGTAACACCACATCTAGGACTGTAAGGAACTGCAAGGTTCTTAACCCACTGCGCCACCTCCTGCTCTGAGGAGAGAAGATCAAGATCTTGGTCAAACTTAAAGAATTACTGAAAGAAGTTTCTAAAGTAGTGAGAGACCAGGATTAGAACCCAAGAACCTTAAACTCAGTCAGGCCTGATAACTAACCCTCCAGGCCACATCAGACATGCCTTTCACCTATAAGCAGTAGTGTTCCTCTATAGGAATTTCACAATGTGGCCACATCTAATGTCATGACCACTAAAATCACTTATTTTAACTGTGAGCAGCGTGATAGCTCAGGGGGTATGTGATCTGCCTCTCATGCTGGAGACCTGGGTTCAAATAACCTAACCCAGAAGTAGAGGAGGACCATATCTATTTTCATTAGTATGTAAACAGTAATTCTTCTCAGTGGATATGACCAAAGGTTCATTATATTTATATCCACTGGTTATAATGACTCTTCAACATCCAGTAATGCTGAGATTCCAGTGATCATAGGTGAATAGATTGTGAGGCAGATCACACACCCCTGAGCTATCTCACTGTCTACTCAATAGACTATACATTTTAGCATTCATGACATGGAATCAACAAACCCCAACACCCAAAATAACTAGAGATCAGTTGTGGAGAAAATTTTGCCACAGTGTTGATCAAGGGTAATAAATAATTTTAAATTTAAAAATAAAAAAATACATTTAAACAATTCATTAAAATTAAATAATAAATACAGTATTTTCCGGCATATAAAACAACTTTTTAACCCAAAAAAATCTTCTTAGAAGTCGGGGGTCGTCTTATACACCAGGTATGGTTGCCCCATATTACATAGTTACATAGTTAATACGGTTGAAAAAAGATACATGTCCATCAAGTTCAACCAAGGAGGGGATGGATACAGGGAAGGGGGAGGTGATAGGTTTTATACATATGCATTTATATTATTTTGGTCTAAGAACTTGTCTAGCCCTGTTTTGAAGCCCTCTACTGTTTTTGCTGTGACCAGATCCTGTGGTAGACTGTTCCACAGATTCACAGTTCTCATGGTAAAGAAGGCTTGTCGCCTCCGGAGATTGAACCTTTTTTTCTCCAGGCGGAGGCAGTGCCCTCTTGTCCTTTGAGGGGGTTTTACCTGGAACATCTTTTCCCCATATCTCTTGTAGGGGCCATTTATATATTTAAATAATTTAATCATATCTCCCCTTAAACATCTCTTCTCCAGACTAAACAAATGTAATTCTTTTAATCTCTCCTCATAACTAAGATGCTCCATTCCCCTTATTAGTTTAGTTGCCCGTCTTTGTACCTTCTCCAGCTCTAGAACATCCTTTTTATGAATCGGGTTCCAAAACTGGACGGCATACTCCAGATGAGGCCGCACCAAAGCTTTATAAAGCGGTAATATTATATCCCTGTCCCGAGAGTCCATGCCTGTTTTAATGCATGACAATATCCTGCTGGCCTTAGAAGCAGCTGACTGACATTGTGTGCTGTTCTGTAGTCTATTATCTACAAGTACACCCAGATCCTTCTCTATCAGTGACTCTCCCAGAGTAACTCCCCCCAGGACATATGATGCATGCGGGTTATTAGTACCCAGGTGCATAACTTTACATTTATCCACATTGAACCTCATTTGCAAAGTGGACGCCCAAACACTCAGTGTGTCTAAGTCATCCTGTAACATCTGCACATCCTCCATAGACTGTACTGTACTACAAAGCTTGGTGTCATCTGCAAAGATAGAAACATTGCTGTTAATTCCATTCTCAATATCATTAATAAACAAGTTAAACAGAAGAGGGCCCAGTACTGACCCTTGGGGTACACCACTTATTACCGGGGACCATTCGGAGTAGGAATCATTGACCACCACTCTCTGGGTACGATTATTAAGCCAGTTTTCAATCCAGTTACACATTAAATTTTCCAAACCGATAGACTTTAACTTACCCATCAGACGTCCATGAGGAACTGTGTCAAACGCTTTTGCAAAATCCAATATGGTGGGGGAGCTCAAAAATGGCCGTATGGGGCGACCACTATAAAAAAAAACAAAAAACATTTAACTCACCTGGGGCATGTTCCTGGCATCGGCACGCTTCCCGTACCGTTCCCGGCGCAGGCAGTGAGACGTACACTACCTGCGCCGGAGATCGACGAACCTCTCCTGGGCAGCCGAGCGTCTCATCGGAGAGACTTGGAGATGCTCGGCTGCCGAGGGAATGAGAGAGGCACCAGAAGTTCCGAAACCTCTCTCATTCTCCCGAAGCTCTCCCAGCAGCCGAGCGTCTCCGGGTCTCGCCAATGAGACACTCAGCTGCCTGCGTCGGGAACGGTATGGGAGGCGCGCCGATGCCGGGAACGGGCCCCAGGTGAGTTAAATGTTTGTGTTTTTTTTTTAATTTTGCTGCAGTTAACCCCTAACTTAACCCCTGGTTAACATTTTCTGGCGTAGAAGGCAAACCCCTGACAATCTTCTTAGAAGTCAGGGGTCGTCTTATATGCCCAGTCGCCTTATAGGCCGGAAAATACGGTAGTTAAAATGGCATAACATAATAATAAATTGTAACAGGCAACTATTCCCCACTAATAACACCATGACATAACAAAAAAAGGGAGGGCAGGTGCTTCTTTTTTTCAGTCTTCCTGACGCACAGGAACAGCGATGCCAAAGTCTCTTTTATAGCTGATTTTCCTGTGCTGCAGCAGAAGGACAAATTAGAGCCCTGAAAAGCAGAGCGGGGAATTCCCCAGGTAAGACTGGTAAGACCAAACATAACAAACAGAAGAGGGGTGGGGGGACCTGGGCTAAACCATCCCGTTTTTAGAATATTTCTTTCATTTAAATTAAATAATAATAATAAATAATTAAAATTGCACCAGGCCATATCCGTCTAAAGGGCAAATACTCCCAACAGACATGTGCACTAGTGTGTAGGCCCCTACAGCAGCACTGGAGGCCTCTCCAACATTGCTTGGACGTTAGTATTGAAGATGTATGGGGCAGATGTACAAGATCCCCCTGTAAAGCCCAGGCAAGAAACCCTCAAGCTCCACGTGGCGATATGAAATGCCACCCACCTCACACATAAATTTTTCCAAGTTCTTGTTAACAAGTTTTTGTCTCATCTCCCAGAGGACATCCAGGGTGCGAACACTACAAATATTGTTGCTGCCCACACAAATCATTAAAATGTCAGGCGGCAACAATATTGCAAGTTTTCTCAACATACCATAGACGTCCCTCCACTATAAACCGCGTACCCCAAACCACATCTCTTAAAAGAAATTTGGGTTCAATGATAAATTAAGATCGTATACACGACTGGCAACCCTCTTACTCGCTCAATAAATAAATGAATGACCCAAAATCCAGCAAGAGAGCTTCTCAACACTTGAAGGAAAAAAGCAACAAGCAAAATGAAGCAACATGGAAGGACGAACATATAATTTGTACCTATCTGATAACCAAGGTGGCAGATGATCTGCTCATGCAGTCCAATGGAGGCCGCTTCTGTGGCAGCTATAATTCTAAAAGCACCAAGCATAAGCGGAGGACTCTATTGAACTGGAATTTGGACAGCAAAGAATAGTCATGAAGTAAAAAGACCACCTCCAACTTAGGACAGACAGATAAGTAGTTACAAACAGAAAGATAGGGACACACAGGAGAAGAGGACAAACAATTTAGTCTGAACCACACTCCCCGGCCACCCTGATCTATTTTTGGAACACCCAAAGTAACCCATCACCCAAAAACAGACAGAAACAAAGCAGAAGGGGTAGTTTAATAGCAGCAACTAACTCGCTTATGCATAAAGCAGCAAAGAAAGAAAGAGAATGCCACCTTGAACAGAGTCACCTCAAAAGAAGAAAAATACACCACGGCAACACAGAGCAAATCCTAACTTATAACCCCAAATTAAGGGTGCATGCACACTGCGGAATGGCGACGGATAACCCGTCAGGCATTCCGCAACTTGCACCCAACGACGGACTGTGGCGGACGCGCATGTCTCCGCCCGTGTCACAGACTCCATTCTATGCAAGGGCAGATTCCGTCGTCTGTCCAAAGAATGAACATGTTCATTCTTTAGACGTAGGGCGGACCCCACCTGTGAATAGAATGGAGTCTATAACACGGGCGGAGAGGCGTGCGCCCACCTCAGTCCGCCAGCAGGTGTGAGCTGCGCCCGCTCGCCTCAGATGGGTGCGAGCTGCGGAATGCGCAGCGGGTTATCCGTTGCCATTCCGCAATATACGTGAACCCTAACAGGGCGATGAAGGTCATGAACCCTACTCGCCTGTCGGGTCCCTTTCAAAACCTGCTTAACCAGAAAATTATTCAACAAACCAGGAAGGCCATGGATCTTCAGGAAAAATGAAACTCCAGCCAGCTGTTTAGAGATACTTGCAACAGACATTCCTCTCTGCAACAAAAAAGCAATAAAGGATAACGTCAAAGAAGTGTCATTAACTACATAACAGATTCTACTACCAAAAGACCCCAAATTCTTCCATGCAGCCTCGTACGCAGCCCATGTTCTTACAGAAACAGAGTTACGGATACATGGAGAAACTAACTCCACACCAGGTCCCAAAGATGCTTTGGGCAAGGTGCCCCCTCCACTTCTGCCTCTGGATCCAGCTCCCGGAACTTTTGCAACTGATTACGAGACAAAGCGTCAGCTACATTGTTGCACACATTTCTCTAAAATGCCTTCCCCACAATGTAGCCCCTACCAACACTAGGAACAACTTCAAGATTAAAATATTACGAGTCAGCCGATTCCATAGCCAGCTATCAGGCCAGGTGTCTGCAGACCATTTACCCTGCCACACAACACCATAACCCAAAGACCTAGCAGTGTCTGAAGAAAAATGAAAACCAGGGGTATCTACGAAATCGGGAAACCACACTGAACGACCATTAAAATTACCCAAAAAAAAAAAGCCAAACCTGCAAATCCTCTTTAAGATCTCTGGTCATGTGAATATGAGCCCTTGGAGATTTAAAGAACAACTCCAGCCAAAAACTATTTTTTAATATGTTATTACATAAGCAAAGTTAGACAAATTCCTAAAGTACGCTTATTATGGTTAATGCACATATAGTGCTATTTCCATCAATTTATTAAATCAGACAGGCTTCAATTTCTCTGAAGAAAAAAAAGGGACGCCATGACTCCCCAGTCTCTACCTGCAGTATCCAGCAGGGGGCAAAGTATATTTAGAAATTAAATGTAATGGCCATTCCTGTACTTTTCTATCCAAAATTCAGCTACCTGTCTCCAGATGGTTGGAGGGGCTGACTTTAGTGAGGGTCTGGTGGTCTTGTATGGGGGTGGCTCGATGAGCTGAGTTTAGTAGAGGGTCAATCACTAGACAATTAATGGATCTCACGAGGTAAGACGGTATCTCTATGACAAATTTATTGGAATCGATCCATGATATATCAGATATGGCCTGTAATGTTACAGAATGATTGCCATCATGGTTGTTAATTCTGTGGGTACATATTGCTTTGCAGAAGGGGCACTGCTCCCGGCACCCGCTTTGCTGCTTCAAAAGTTTTTCATGAGGTTTGGTCTCAAAGCAGTCAAAAGTGTTTATATTAAAGTCTTTATTGAAATCCTCTATGGCTTCATTCCAAGATGCACACATGACTTCCTGAAAAAACTCTAAGTCCTGAATCTCCAGCAGGGGCGTAGCTAATGTCTCCTGGGCCCTGGTGCGAGAGGCCAACTTGGGCCCCCCCCCCCTCCTTTCACGACCAAGTGATGCTTTTGGTGTGTGTATATATATATATATATATATATATATATATATATATATATATATATATACATACACACACCAAGACAGATATTACCAATAACACCAGCATATTGGAAGAGAAAGTATTATCACCGTACATATTACCGCCATACTGTTACCGACCAAATCCTGTATACTGAGACCAATATTACCAGTAATACCAGTATATAAGAAGGAAACATTACCGCCACACCACAACCACTACCATCACCACCATATTGTTACTGACCAAATCCAGTATACTAAATCACCTCATCCAGTCATATAGAGGTGGCCCCAGCTCTACACAGGCTCTATACACCATATACATTACAGTGCAGTTATATCAGGTGACTCACAGGAGACGTCTTTTCTGATCAGAGATCTTCCCTTTTTATCTTCTTCTCCATCTGCCCTGGGCCGTTATGAGAACTTCTCCGAGCCACAAATCCACAGAATCTGCCAGACAGACATATTAGGCTCCTCACTCTGGCACCATCCTCATCTTTATACACACTGCACATCTGTATTGGCCCCTTTACACCCTCATTTAGTGGGTAGGCTGACTCTATGTGACCCCCTAATAATATATGCCCCCCTCTGTGTATTCCCTCTCCCCCTATGTTTCCCCCCCAAATAGATGGCCCCTCTCCCCCCATGTTGCCCTCCTTATAGATGGCCCCCCTCTCCCCCCACCCTCCCTTATAGATGGCCTCCTCTCCCCCCTCCATATAGATGGCTCCCTCTACCCCCTCCCTTATAGATGGCCTCCTCTCCCCCTCCTTATAGATGGCCCCCTCTACCCCCTCGCTTATAGATGGCCTCCTCTCCCCCCTTCTTATAGATGGCCCCCTTTACCCCCTCCCTTATAGATGGCCCCCTTTCTCCTCACCCTCCCTTATAGATGGCCCCCTCTACACCCACCCTCCCTTATAGATGGCGCCCTTTCCCACACCCTCCTTTATTGATGGTCCCCCCTCCCTTATAGATGGCCCCCTCTCCCCCACCCTCCCTTATAGATGGGCCCCCTCTCCCCCCATCCTCCCTTATAGATGGCCCCCTCCCCCCCCCTCCCTTATAGATGGCCCCCTCCCCCCCCCTCCCTTATAGATGGCCCCCTCTCCCCCACCCTCCCTTATAGATGGTCCCCTTCCCCCCCACCCTCATAGATGGCCCCCTCCCTTATAGATGGCCCCCTCTCCCCCACCCTCCCTTATAGATGGTCCCCTTCCCCCCCACCCTCATAGATGGCCCCTCTTTTCCCCCACCCTCATAGATGGCCCCCTCTTTCCCCCCCACCCTCATAGATGGTCCCCTTTCCCCCCCCCCCCTCATAGATGCCCCCCTCTCCCCCCCCCACCCTCATAGATGCCCCCCTCCTTCCCCCCACCCTCATAGATGCCCCCCCACCCTCATAGATGCCCCCCTCTTCCCCCCCCCACCCTCATAGATGCCCCCCTCTTTCCCTCCACCCTGCAGGCTGATAAAAAACAAACAAACAAAAAACTTAACTCACCTGACAACGCGCTCCCATGTTGATCCTCTCTCCTCCTGGTCTGTCCCCGGCTGCTGCGCGGCTGCCGGGGGTGTCACGTCTTATCCCCGGCAGCGTGCGCATCCCAGAGCTCCCTGCGCGCCGGAACCGGAAGTCAGGGCCCAAGGCGCGCAGGGAGCTCTGGGATGCGCGCGCTGCCGGGGATAAGAAGCGACACCCCCGGCAGCCGCGCAGCAGCCGGGGGAAGACGGAGACGGACTCTTGTGACCGCAAGCAAAACAATGCTTGCGGTCACAAGAGTGATTGATCGGGAGGGCCCCGCGGGCCCCCCTTCGTGGCGGTAGCTACGCCACTGATCTCCAGGTGTTCAATGTTCTTCAGGTTGACTCTTATAAATGTCACATGGTTTTAATCATCTTGTAAAAATTGTCAAGCAAGTTGGACCCTTTGCTGTTTTTATCTTTGAGAATCCTGATGGAATTAGCTATGCAGAACGAGATTCTGGAAATGTTCCAGCTTGATGTGCAAGACGTCCTTAAGTCTGTTTAATTTTCCCTCTATGTAGTATTTGTTAACACTTGTTTTAATGAATAAAGTCTTCGGGAAAGGAAGATATTGCTGGTATTCCTCAAAGTCTTCCTTCTCAGCAAAGTAAATCAAGATGTATGTTTCTAGCCTGAAATGATTTGTGGCAAATTGTGGGTAATTGCTGGTCATCTCATCCACAATGGCCATCCCGGCCTCCTGATACAGAGCTGAAACATTTGCTCAACGCTTCTCCTATCTAAGTCTCCTAGATAAAATACTAGCCTTTTCTTTTCTGCATGCTTTGATAGATCAACAAAGAATTTTGTCCACAATGAGTTACAGTATCATTCAGATGCTCGTTCTTGCTGCATTTTCCCTGTAGTACTCATCCAGAATGTCCTCATCTCTAAATATCTTAGGTTCTTCGGTTTTGGGAGTTGTGCTTATCTGAGTAACCCGTTTTGCCAAATTTCACTGAATTGATCTTTCAGCTTAGATTTCTCCAAACCTTGGTCCTTTAGGTCAAAGACTAGCTGCTTACTCTTCCTGCACAATTCTAGCCTAGCTGCCTCTGGTTTACTTGTTTCTGACACTTTTTCATCTTTATTTGATCTGTTGCTTGTCTCTTGGTTTCCTCCACCAGGTCTCTGTGTAGACTCTTTAACCTGTGCTGAATGTTGGCTTTCCATTGTATCAGTATTTCTTTATTTTTATCATCATTAAAGAAAACTTCAAACTTATGACAAACTCAAACTTTTCCTTCCCCCTACGCTTAATAATGCCAGGGCTCACATCACTGAGTTTACCTTTCTTGATTTTGTTGTTCAATTTAGCCTGAAGTTCAAGACAATGGCGTCTCTGCTGCAAGGTCAACTTTCTGTAATTGTTTTTGACTCTTCTGTCGAAAACAATTACTTAAGATATTTTTAAAGCTAAAAACAAAATTTACATTTTTCAGTGATGTCCACAGGTCCTCTATGCGGATGCTAACATCAGAAATTGCTCAAGATGCCCCTGGACTCTGCCTTTGTAAAATGGAGTATCATATCTTTGACTTTTTGGATGTTCTTACTATATGGATGTTCCCACAAGTGTGAAAAATAATAAATGTGCGATTGGCATCAAAGTTGATGACATCACTAAAACACTGAATGTGGCACATTTCTTGCTCAGGTGCGAGGGCAGTCATCTTATCTGATTCTGTCTGGAGAATTCTACCCCCTCTACATTTTAATGCACAAATAGGCAGCTAGTAGTCAACTTCACCTGCTTCATGCTGAGAAATGCCTGGACAGCAATCTGTAAAATAGGGTTTTCGCCAAAGACATTGATGAAAAACATGTTGGCAACACCAATTACAAATGTTGCCAATTCATTTTGGTGATTCATAGCCAAGCTATTAGTTAGCTCCATGGCTCTGAGACCTTCAGTATCAATAACCAGCAAGTAGGCAAACCCAAGCTCGTTTTTCAACTTATCTGCAATTTCCATCAGTTGCATAAAGGCTCCTCTTGTGCATCTTCCAGCACTGACACCAAACTGTAGACCAAACATGGTGTTGAGAATTGACTTGCCTGAACTCTGGATGCCAAGTACAAAGAGAACAAATATCTTTCTGTCTTCTATACTCTTTCTGAGGTCTTTAAGGATGGCTTTTATCTAGTCAATTAGAACATAACAAGCATCTCCATCCATGAGCTCTATGGAGTATCCATCATATCAGCACCAATTTTTGGCAGATCATCAAAACATTCATTTTTACACTGCAAGTGATACAAAGCCTCATAAATTTGTCCAACCTCTCTCAATATGTGCTTGAGCCCAAACATAGTCACATTCATTTATGTTGAGAGAATCCAGGTCACCTTGTAATGCTTCATCTGGCTCCTGCTTGTCCTGTTGTTCAGTAGACAGTTCCGTACTCTGATATACTGATATCGCAGCTCAGACATGTAGTCACAGGAAAGGTCATATACAAATATCTTAAACCACTGCAGGAAGAACTGTTTTGTTGTCCTAAGCAAAGAAGTTATTACTCCACAGAAGTTCATCAAGAACTGATTTTGGATAGTTGTTTTCAGCTGCTTTATATGGAAAGCTTCTTATAGATTTTTTCTCTTTCTCAGTCTGACTGCGGGGATGCTCCTGTAGGAGATCTGAGGAAAGGTGTTAAACTGCTTTAGGCTACATTCACATCAGCGTTTGACCATCCGGCACCATTCCGTCTACCTTTTCCGTTTTGGAGTAAGCAAAACAAATGTTGGATTCGTTAAAATCCACATAGATTCCCATGATATTTTAGTGTGCTCCGTTTGCCCTAATTGTGCTCCGTTTGCATGCAATCCGTTCAAGATCCGTTTTTTTGAACGGAAGAAAAAAATAGTGTTTGCAGTATTTTTCTTTCCGCTTAAAATAACGGATCACGAACGGAAAGTGCACTTCCGTTTTTTTTTTACATTGTAGTCAATGAGGGCGGATCTAAAACGGAAGGTATTTCTGTTCACATCCGTTTTTTTTCATCCGTTTGTGCACTGAGCATGCGCAGAAGCAGCAAGAAACCAAAGAAGAAAAATAAACAGATAGAAAAACGGATGCTGACTGATGCAAACGGATGCAAGCTGATGTACAAAAGTCAGTTTTTTTAAGCCAAAATACAAACGGAACATTTTGCAATCAGTTTGCATCAGTCTGCTCATCAGTTTACGCTCATCCGTTTAATTAATATAGACGGATCCGTTAGAAACAAAGAAAAACGCTAGTGTGGCCAAGCCCTTAGCCTCATTTTCTGATGCACAAAATATCTACAGTGTGCGGCACTACCCTATGATTGTGAGACCAGCACAGGTGAGGCTATGGAAGTTGTAGCGCACACGTCCCTCTTTGCGCTCGGTGGGAGGTATGGTATTGCTATACGCTATTGCTGGTCGTTATTCACTGACATGATCAAGGAAAAAAAATAAACCTGGACATTGGAGTCAGATGAGGCGGGCGACACACGGGGAGAGCAGCTACCCAGGGGGGCTAAAGTTGGAAGCACCAGACAGGCACTTGTCACGGTGGCGCTGTAGGGAAAAGTCCTGAATCCACGGGAAAACACATCCGCCTACACTACCAAATGGGGCACGGAACCTCACGCGATCAGGGATTGCAGGTCCACCTAGTGGAAGAGCTAGTTGTCTGGGAGACCCTTTAGGGACACGCTAGCAACTTGCAGTAGAGACTCGGTCTTTACAATAAGATAAACTACTGACTAGAGTTGGTACCTCAAAACACTTGTAGAATCCTTCAGAGGTGGCAGAAGTCGAGAAGACAGTCCCCCAGCATGAACAGGTTAGTCTCATTCCCCACCGCAGTTCCACAGACATGGCTAGGATCCAGTAGTTAGAAGAAAGTCCCACACAAGGCTCCTGGTGGCAGGCCCGGGCCTGGAAAAACCCTGTCAGCAGGCTCTGTGAGGACACTCTCTCTAATACTCTGTCAGGAACTAAACTGTAACTGAACTGAACCCAATGTCCTACCTCACTATATATAGGGATAAGAGGAGGGGATCTGATTGGACAATAAGAAAAGAATAGAGCTCTGTGATTGGTGAATACTCCTGAGGTAGCTGGCTCAGGGATTGGCTACTTGAAATTAGAAGACTGTGGCAGGAAAATACAGAACCAATACTGAAGATATCAGTTAACCCTTCTATACTTATAGCATCTGGAGGCGGGAGTTGCATACTACAGACTTCAGTGTCAGAGGTTATAATCAGTTATATAATGGATGTGACTGAGAAAAAAAACTTTACCAGGAGTCTGGGGTATGTAAGTACAGGGGAGTTATAGTTACATTAGCAGACCTCCCTGCACATTGTCCTGGTATAATTCACAACCTTCCCCTCTCATTTTTAACCCTGATCAGCTGACCGAAAGGTGGCGCCAATGGCTAGACTTTACCATCAGGATGGGTGAAATCACGTGACGCGCTGCCAACCATTGCGTGCAAGAAGAGGTGTGGCCTTAGAAGAGTTCCGGAAGCTCCTCCCTCCTAGCTTTCTCCTGCCGTGTACATCTATGAAACGAGGGGCGGGGCAAGCGGTGTGACGTAAGAAGCGAGGGGCGGGGCAGACTAATGTACACGTACGGAGTGAGGGGCGGGGCCGGCGGTGTCATGGCGCTGTACAGTGTCCGCTGCTTCCTGCTCGTCCTGCTCCCGGCTGTGCTGTTCGCCAAGAAGGGAGACGTGATAGAGATAACAGACGACGACTGGAGGGACATCCTGCACGGGGAATGGATGATCAAATTGTGAGTGTCTCCATGATGAGGGTCACGTGATGTGCCACTACAAGTGCAAGCACGCCTCCACTTCCTGTTTCTGGGACTTGTAGTTCTTCAGTACTATCCTATGTCTGATCTCTAGGCTCTCTGGGACATGTAGTTGTGCAGTTGCAGTATCCTGTGTCTGGCTCCTAGGCTTGCTGTCACTTGCAGTCCTGCAGTATCCTGTGTCTGGCTCCTAGGCTTGCTGTTACTTGTAGTCCTGCAGTATCTTGTGTCCCCCTGGGCTTGCTGTCACTTGCAGTCCTGCACTATCCTGTGTCTGGCTCCTGGGCTTGCTGTCACTTGTAGTCCTGCAGTATACTGTGTCTGGCTCCTGGGCTTGCTGTCACTTGTAGTCCTGCAGTATACTGTGTGTGGCCCCTAGGCTTGCTGTCACTTGTAGTCCTGCACTATCCTGTGTCTGGCTCCTGGGCTTGCTGTCACTTGTAGTCCTGCAGTATCCTGTGTGTGGCCCCTGGGCTTGCTGTCACTTGTAGTCCTGCAGTATCCTGTGTGTGGCCCCTGGGCTTGCTGTCACTTGTAGTCCTGCACTATCCTGTGTCTGGCTCCTGGGCTTGCTGTCACTTATAGTCCTGCAGTATCCTGTGTTTGGCCCCTAGGCTTGCTGTTACTTGTATTTCTGCAGTATCCTGTGGCTCCTGGGATTGCTGTCACTTGTAGTCCTGCAGTGTCCTGTGGCCCCTAGGCTTGCTGTCACTTGTAGTTCTGCAGTATCCCGTGTCTGTCTCCTGGGCTTGCTGTTACTTGTAGTCCTGCACTATCCTGTGTCTGGCCCCTAGGCTTGCTGTTACTTGTAGTCCTGCACTATCCTGTGTCTGGCTCCTAGGCTTGCTGTTACTTGTAGTTCTGCAGTATCCTTTGGCTCCTGGGCTTGGTCCAGAGATGCTTTTATTGTGCAGCTTATCTGGTATAATGTTTCTCCCCATATGTAGCAGGGAACAGCGGCATGTATCACACCCGCTTAGGATCAGCGCAGAGCTAACACTGATCCTTTAGTACAGAGCATCCAGTCTGGACAATGCTGTATGAGCTAAAAGCATCCACAGTGCAGATCTCACCTAGCCTTGTTGTTGCGGTGTATCAGCGCTGATCACCTCCTATACATTGATTATCCAGATCACATACAACTGTAACAAATCCTCAGCTGTGAGAGCGATGAGGTCCTGTGCACACTGAGCATTGTGACACTGATATTAGTGAGATCCATGTCCCATGATCTGTGATCACCCAGGTTCCTCCTGACAGCGCTCAGTGTGCACACCGCCCTAGCACTGGGCAGGGTTTATAGTCACTGACCGTCAGCAGAAAGTACAGGGATATAATAATTGTGTGTTACCTGCAGTTACGCCCCCTGGTGTCCCGCCTGCCAGAAGCTGCAACCGGAGTGGAAGGAGTTTGCAGAATGGGGCGATGATCTCAATGTGAATGTGGCCAAAGTGGACGTGACTGCGCAGCCAGGTAATGTGGTCACATCCGCCCCATACGCTTATACTATACTCCCTATGGTCACTCAGTGCTGCCATCTACTGTCCAGTGTTATATGAGATATGCAGCCTTGTGTATGGTAGGGGGGGAACACTCATCTATGATATACGCTTTTTGACAGTAGTGCCCCCCACCCTCGAAAGCGGCCATACGCCACATCCCCCGCTGTACAGTGACCTCACACTTCTTGTCTTTACAGGTCTCAGCGGACGCTTCATCATCACCGCATTGCCCACTATATACCAGTGAGTATCAGACATAAGAACACTACAGGAGTTCATACTGTGCCGCAACTTAAAGGGGCTGTCCCAGGATGGAAAAAGTATGGCTGCTGTCATCCAGTAACAGCCAACAACATTAATAAAGCTAAGCTGCAATACCAGAAACAACCTGTGGACAGGGGTGGCGCTAGGAGTTTCTGATCCAGTACAAAAGTTTAACAAACTTAGCAAGCATTATGGCCGACATTACTGATCCCAGAGGGGTTGTGTGTGCATGATCGTCATAGAGTCCTGAAGAGCTACTGTGCAGTGATAGGGGGCCATATAATAGATTTGCCTTTCAGGAGTCCCAAAAAGCTGGGTGACAACTGCCATATTGCTTGTCAAGGAACAGATGTGTGAAGATAGGTGGATTTCTTTTTACCAGGGGAGGTGATGATGGATTTCCTGTATACAGACAATATGGTGTTGGTATAATATGATTCCTGCTTGTCCTGGCACTGTGCCCCCTGTGCCTGACTCTCCAAGATGGGGGGGGGGGCAGGTTATTGCCCCCTGTCCTGCTCCCAGCACCCCAGGGGGAAGCCATGGCCACCTAAGTGTCCTGTCATTCATCATGTAGTGTTACATGATATCCCTTCACAGCCTGACAGAAAGGGAGAGACTGTCTCTTTGGACCTCCCCTTTAAAGAAAGAACCTGTCACCAGTTAAGTGAAAGTGAGGGGGCATTACTGAGCTTCCCGCTGATCACCCACCTGAGGGATGTACTATGTCTTATATTGTAGCTGTAAAGATGGAACGTTCCGGAAGTATCAGGGCCCCCGGACACATAAGGACTTCATCAACTTTGTGAACGAGAAGGAATGGGAGTCGCTGGAAGCCGTGTCCTCGTGGTTCAGCCCGGACTCTTTGCTGTAAGTACATACCAGGTGCCCGAACTCTCTGCTGTAAGTACATACCAGGTGCCCGGACCCTCTGCTGTAAGTACATAACAGGTGCCCGGACCCTCTGCTGTAAGTACATGCCAGGTGCACGGACCCTCTGCTGTAAGTAAATAACAGGTGCCCGAACTCTCTGCTGTAAGTACATGCCAGGTGCCCGAACTCTGCTGTAAGTACATGCCAGGTGCCCGGGCCCTCTGCTGTAAGTACATGCCAGGTGCCCGAACTCTGCTGTAAGTACATGCCAGGTGCCCGGGCCCTCTGCTGTAAGTACACGCCAGGTGCCCGGGCCCTCTGCTGAAAGTACACGCCAGGTGCCCGAACTCTCTGCTGTAAGTACATGCCAGGTGCCCGGGCCCTCTGCTGTAAGTACATGCCAGGTGCCCGGGCCCTCTGCTGTAAGTACATGCCAGGTGCCCGGGCCCTCTGCTGTAAGTACATGCCAGGTGCCCGGGCCCTCTGCTGTAAGTACATGCCAGGTGCCCGGGCCCTCTGCTGTAAGTACATGCCAGGTGCCCGGGCCCTCTGCTGTAAGTACATGCCAGGTGCCCGGGCCCTCTGCTGTAAGTACATGCCAGGTGCCCGGGCCCTCTGCTGTAAGTACATGCCAGGTGCCCGGGCCCTCTGCTGTAAGTACATGCCAGGTGCCCGGGCCCTCTGCTGTAAGTACATGCCAGGTGCCCGGGCCCTCTGCTGTAAGTACATGCCAGGTGCCCGGGCCCTCTGCTGTAAGTACATGCCAGGTGCCCGGGCCCTCTGCTGTAAGTACATGCCAGGTGCCCGGGCCCTCTGCTGTAAGTACATAGTAGGTGCCCGAACCCTCTGCTGTAAGTACATAGTAGGTGCCCGGGCCCTCTGCTGTAAGTACATAGTAGGTAAGGCATCTTTAGTCTCTCTCAGTACTTAAAGGGTTCTCAAGAACAGAGCGCGGGTAGAGGATCTGACTAATGGTGCAATGTATTAATATAATGCATTCCATTGTTTCCCCACAGGATGAGCGCCATGTCCACCCTCTTTCAGCTCTCCGTGTTGATTCGGGTAGGTGGATCAATGGTTAAATTATCCTGACTACATCAGCTTCTGTCCTGAGGGTTTGCTTCAGTGTGTCAGTGCAGACACCACAAGGATTGAGTCTAAACAATGCTAACTGTAGCAAACCCTCAGCCCGGAGCAGCTTTAGCCCCCGGGGTAACTCTGACTGTTTCTCTTTATAGACAGCCAGCATAGATCTTAAAGGGATTATCCAGGATTAGCACAGCTACCGTCTTGCAAAACAGCACCACTCCTGTTCTCAGGTTGTGTGTGGTATTACAACTTGGCTACTTTCTTTTCAATGGAACTGAGAGGAGCTGTTTTTGAGAGACCATTTTATTCTAAATCTGGACAACCCCTTTAAAGTTGCCATAAATTATAGCAGAAGGTTGGCTGTAGTAGTAGAACTTATCAGGATGGGAGAGGGTGGAGTCCTTACACCTGCCTGTCCTTACTGACTGTTTCCTTGCAGCACTGTCACAACTATTTTGTGGAGGACATCGGCCTTCCTGTCTGGGGGTCTTACATCATATTTGGATTGATGACCCTGTTTCTCGGTCTGATCCTGGGGCTGGTAAGCCACTTGTGTTTTACGTGATCTGTTATATGGTCGAATGTCCCTCCATGCGTTCACCTGTGTGGTCTGTAAATACTGCCACCTTAGGCTACGTTCACGCATAGCGCCTCCCTGTCATAATGACAGTCTATGGGAGGCTCGCACGGCTCCTTTCTCCGTGCTGAAGAATGAACACTTTTGTTACGTGTGAACGTAACCTTACCCAAGGAAACCAGCTGACCACTAAGTGTCTCCCTTCTATGCCATCTACTATTCAAAAACCGGTTTCTAGTAACAGGCAGAGCAAGACAGAACACAGGAAAAGGGGGTGGGGTTAAGCATGTGTTCTGTGCTTCCGGTAATTGCTGCAGGGGTCTTGTGTGGATACTGTGTGTGGCCGGTGATGCTGCAGGGTGTTGTATGGAAACTATATGTGTCCGGTGATTGCTTCGGTGGTCTTGTATGGATACTATTAGTGTCTGGTGCTTGCTGTTAGGGTCTTGTATGGATAGTATGTGTGTCTAGTGATGCTGCGGGGGTCTTGCTTAGATAGCATGTGTGTCCGGTGATTTCTTCAGGGTCTTGTATGGATAGTATGTGTGTCTGGTGATTGCTAGTAGGGTCTGATAGTATGTGTCCGGTGATGCTGTGGGGGTCTTGTATGGATAGTATATGTGTGGGGTGATGCTGTGGGGGGTCTTGTATGGATAGTATGTGTGTGTGGTGATTGCTGTATGGATCTTGCTTGGATATCCCCAATGGATTATTATATGGATTAATGGTGTTCTCTTTGTTGCAGTTGTTGGTGTTTGTTGCAGATTATCTATGTCCAACTAAGAGAGCCCGACCCAGTGAGTAGTGGTCCCGTCTTCTCCTCTCCCCTACCGCCCTCCACCCCTGGTCTGTATACAGATGTATTTCATCACCAACCATTTGTTTTATTTCAGAAAAACTCAGTCCAGAGGCAGCTAGACTGCTAAGAGAGCTAGAGGAAGAGGAGGAGGAAGAAGGGCGGACGGCAGGAGGACACAGCTCTAAGGACCATCTACGCAAGAGAACTGGGAAATCCTAATATTTAGGTAAGTCTGATCACCATAGCTCTGCATTCTATCAATTATATGACTCACAGTTGTCTAGACTAGCTACTTACAATGTATCAGTCTAGAATCCAGCCTGTTTAGCTCACAGATTATGTCTAGACTGGTGACAATTGTTGCACACCCTCAGCTGTCAAGAAGTGCTGGGTCCCCATAGTTTTTATCAGTATAGAAATACATCGGTGCCCACAGAGCTCCAAATCCACCTGTATAGGTAATTTATACAATTCTGGCTGCCACTAAATTCTATTGAATTGATTGGGTGTTGCTGTGTAGTTAAATGTGTAGTGAGCTCCCCCTAGAGGTGGCTGCAGGTATCCAGAATTTTACCATTCAGCATAGTATAGAGCAGTGATTTTCAACCTTTTTTGAGCCGCGGCACACTTTTTATACTTAAAAAAATCCCGGGGCACACCACCAACCTAAATGGCACAAAATGACACTAAAACTGTACATATTATACATATAGTTAATAATATAGATTCTAAATGTATTAATACTCACTCAGTGTGAAACCTGGGCCTGTTTTCTTCTCCCCCCTGTGCTTCTCTCCTGTTCTTCTCTCCACCATAGCTCTCCCCCCTACTTCTCTCCTGTGCTTCTCTCCACCATACTTCTCCCCCCTACTTCTCTCCTGTGCTTCTCTCCACCATACTTTTCCCCCCTGCTTCTCTCCTGTGCTTCTATCCCCCATGCTTCTCTCCTGTTCTTCTCTCCACCATACTTCTCCCCCCTACTTCTCTCCTGTGCTTCTCTCCCCCATACTTCTCCCCCCTGCTTCTCTCCTGTGCTGCTCTTCCCCATGCTTCTCTCCTGTGCTTCTCTCCACCATACTTCTCTCCCCACTGCTTCTCTCCCCCCTGCTTCTCTCCCCTGTTTCTCCCCCATCCCCAGGTTTCTCTCCCCCATTGTTTTATCCTGTTTCACAGGGGCACCATAGTTTGGGGAACTTTACCCGCGGCACACCCGACCATGTGTCGCGGCACACTAGTGTGCTATGGCACACTGGTTAAAAATCACTGGTATAGAGGTATACATTTTATGCTGCTATTGAACAGTATTCCAGATCTCATTATTCTCTGTTCACAGATGGTTTTGGATAAGTCCCTGCACTTGGCGTTAGAGTTGTAGCGCCTTTCATTCCAGTAGGAGAAGTCAGCTCCTGACCTCCCCCTCGCCCTCCCCCCGCAGATCGTCCTGGTGGAGATGAACCTTCTTCCTGCGTCTTCCTGATCACAATGGACCTAGAACGGCAGCCGCTTCCAGAAGAGATTAGACTGTCTGCATCCTATCTGTCCTCGCCCCTGTATCCGGCCCTTGGAGGCTCCCGTGTACGTTGCGTTTTGACCGTTTTGTGTATCTCCTGACAATTAAAATGTCTTTTGTACTATAAGTCTATGTAGCTGCAATAGAAGTCTAGGGAGACTGTAACCCTTTATGCCTTAACCCTAATTCTATGCTGGGAGTTGTAATGTAGCAGCAGCTGGATGCAGTGGAGGAGGTTGGATACCATGGCCGTCCACTGGCTTTACACTCCATGATGTTTGAGGGATTGGCGGTGACATCACAGCTCCCTATACTGCTATGGGCTTGTACGGTGGGGGTTAGCATTGCCACCACTGAAGCTATTTCTATGCTACTGATTTTGATTCTTTTAAAGCAGAGATGGGGAACCTTCATGCATGATGGGAATTGTAGTTTAAAACAGAGATGGGGAACCTTCGGCCCTCCAGCTGTTGCAAAAGAGACCGAACCTTATATCTGTTTATTCCATAATCAAAGCACAACGGCTGATGGGTCAAGAGGGATCACCTGACGGATCACATGATCTTTGTCAGCCAAGTGGAAACCACTGTTACATATAGCGGAAAATTTGTCCTCTAAGGAGATATTAACTGGGTTTTGTTAGGGTACACAATATAGACACCTCCATTCTAGCCATTGACTGGGGTCTACTGGGTCAGACCCCCGACTGTAAGACTTTACACTATCAGTATCCACTATTAGAAGACCCCCTTTAAATGGCTAGTTTGTGGGTGTGCCGTCAACCACTGCATTAGGGCTCTTAAAGTGTTAATTATTAGTATTGTCATGACTGGACCTTGGAAATAAAAGTGGTTTCTGACCACCTGAAGCCCCACCCCCAAATTGGAAAAAAATTATATATTTTATATGGAACTTTGAAGGGGTTATCCAGCGCTACAAAAACATGGCCACTTTCCCCCTACTGTTGTCTCCAGTTTGGGTGGGGTTTTGAAACTCAGTTCCATTGAAGTAAATGGAGCTTAATTGCAAACTGCACCTGAACTGGAGACAGCAGTAGGGGGAAAAGTGGCCATGTTTTTGTAGCACTGGATAACCCCTTTTAATTTTTTCCCTCCTTCTGTGATTATCTCCGATGTCACATGACTGCTGATGGACGTTGCCCCAGTGTAGACAACACGGTCTTGGTCATATGATGTCATTACATGACTATTCTGATTCTATTAGGGGGATTTCAGAGTGTGGATACAAGTATAATATATAGGGAAGGTATAAGGGACAGCCCCCACCTCATAGTATTATGTGTATTACATGGTTCCTGGTCTGTGTGAGTTATTATATGATATTTGTGTGTTGCTGACAATGAATCCTCTGACATGTTACATACCCTAAGTATTGTCTAGCTTATTTATTCAGTCCATGGGCCCTGGGACATACAGACCAATCAGATCACAGAGTTTGATTGGTTCCTGAGCTGGGGCCCGCTGTCTGCCTGTCTGTCTGGTATAGGTGCTCGCTCTCCAGGGTGACGGGACACAATACAGGTTCACACTGGGTAACATAGACCCCACCGCTGATATATTTTGTATTTTTGTAACGGGCCAGATGCGATTAATAAACAGGGTCTTTGCTTTGTGACTCTTGTTTGCTTGTTTTTTTGCAACATTGTGTCAATCACAGGAAATGTCTAATATAAAGGAACATTTAAGGTAAAAATCCACTTTAAATGGGTTATCCGGGTAACTAAACGAACCCGAACTCTCGGTAATGATTCCCGCTGTCTGCCCGCTCCGTGCAGCGGGCGGATCCAGCGGGAGGACCGCCTGGAAAACTGGGATACAGCCATAGCCATAGGCTGTATCCCAGTTTTCCAGGCGGTCCTCCAGCTGTATCCGCCTGCTCCACGGAGCGGGCAGGCAGCGGGAATCTGATGCCGAGCGTTCGGGTTCATACGAACCCGAACCTTGGAGGGTTCGGACCATCCCTAATTCTTATCTCTGGATGTCTAAAATCCTCTACTCTGGGTCCATGCTGACCATTCTAAGCTCCCTCTCTCCCCCCCCCCCTTCCTTTGTAGTGACAGGACATGTGATCTCCTCTGTTGTGGCCGTGTTAGCTACACCTGTGCTGCTTCCATAGACTTACATGTGTCTCTGAGCCTCGGTTTCTGTAATATGAAAAGTTATAGTTCTATCTTTGCTTGCTGTCAGTGAATGCAGGCATACGTACCTGTCTTTTTGTCACAGCTTTGTATATTGTTAGTTTTATAGGTGTTCTTGGAGTCTGGATGGAACTATAATGTTTTCATTCACAGTCCGCAAGCAGATATCAAAATCTACTCTACACCCCCCACCCCCGGTTATGCAGCACACAGCTACACCATGCACGCGTCAGCTCTGCTACATCATCAGCAAGTACGGAATACATACTGGAGTGAAGTGATGCAAAATGGGTGAAAAAACTGGCCTGTGTTTACTGTGCAATTGTAATGACAGCAGTGGGCAGGAAAGAAAGCTAAGGGGCAAGTACGCAACCAGACCAATCAGGGAAATGCATGATGGGAAATGTAGTTTCCTGGCCAGCGCCATCTTGAGTATAATTTGTCTTTTAGAAAAACTTGTAACTCAGGAATGGCAGCAGCTAGAAAGACAGGAGACGTCTCAAAATACTCAAGGGGACTTGGTGAGTAAGAACAGCTAGCATTTAATTTTTTTGCTCAAGTGCATACCCCTTTAAGGGTAAATTCACAAGGGCATCTCGCATAAGAAATCCGCAGCTAAACCGCAGCTAATCCGCAATACACATATTAATAATAATAAGGATAATATGTGTATTGCGGATTAGCTGTGGATTTCTTGTGCGAGACGCCCGTGTGAATTTACCCTAATGGAAGTAATATATGGCATATTCTGTGAAATAGGTGTATTCCTATCATGTAATATCACATTGCACCACTAGATGGCAGGCTTGCATTTCCACAAGTGACTGCTGTGACCTTTTGTACTCTCCAGCATCCTGTAGGGCTGTGGACTCTTAAAGGTTAGACCCATTAGCTGTAATCCACCCATTCTTCGGGTATTAAATATTATAAGGATGAACTTTAATATAGCACAGAGGCCTTGCCAAAAAATATTCAGGTTAAAATCCAGAGCAAACATCAGGAGGTTCCCAGCCCGAGTTATTACAAGAGCCCTGAAGGTGAAGGAAGTGTCAGGAGAAAGGCTTCATTACAATATCTTATAGGCTCATGTGCAAAAAAACTGATTATTTGGATTACACCAGGTAATGGCGGCTTTCTATAAAAGATTTCATTCTTAGATCTCACTAGTATCCTAGGCTGCAGAGTAGAGACTATTGATGTATGATTTGTAGAAATCTGATGCTTCATACATCACTAATGACTGCAAAACTCAGCAAAGCGCCCCCTTATCTGAGTGGCTATGGCTGGTACTGCAGCTTAGCGCCAAATCAGCTTCATTCATTTGTATAGGGCTGAACTGCAGTACCACAGACAGCCACAGGGGCGGCGTCTGCTGACTGTTGGGGGTCAGATCATACAATGATGGCCTTTTCTAAGGCAATTGAGTATGGGGAAGGGGACTGCTGACTGATTTTTGTGAGAAATGGGCCATAATACAATACTGGAAATTTCCACTGTGGTTGTAAAATATGGCAGCATATTGGTGGTATGATGATTAAATGAATCATGATGCTGCCAGTGTTGGGAACCCCACCAGTCTACCATATAATAGGTTACACCTCTAATGGCCGTCACCGTTTATATAGATATATTACAGTTACATTACAACATAACCCCACAAGTCACATATATTGAATTGTAAATCAGCCCCGGGGGGCAGCAGCCCGCAGTGATGGTGCAGTATGGCGCAGGACGCTCTAGCTACAATAGTCATACGCTGCACATTTATCTCTTCCACATCAATGCAATCAATGTGCAGCCTAATAGTGACCATTGTGGAGATGAGGCAGGAGCGTGATCTATCAATGTGTCCGATAAACAATTACTGAGGGAGAAGAGACCAGCAGCAAGGTCTGCGTGTACTCACATAGTCATACAGTGCTCATATATTGTGTTATACTGTACTCACATAGTCATACAGTGCTCATATATTGTCATACTGTACTCACATAGTCATACAGTGCTCATTGTCATACTGTACTCATAGTCATACAGTGCTCATATATTGTCATACTGTACTCATAGTCATACAGTGCTCATATATTGTGTCATACTGTACTCACATAGTCATACAGTGCTCATATATTGTGTCATACTGTACTCACATAGTCATACAGTGCTCATATATTGTGTCATACTGTACTCACATAGTCATACAGTGCTCATATATTGTCATACTGTACTCACATAGTCATACAGTGCTCATATATTGTGTCATACTGTACTCATAGTCATACAGTGCTCATATATTGTGTTATACTGTACTCACATAGTCATACACTGATTATATATTGTGCCGTACTGTACTCGCATAGAACCATATAGTGTCATACTGTACTCACATAGTCAATGGGGGAGATTTATCAAACATGGTGTAAAGTGAAACTGGCTGAGTTGCCCCTAGCAACCAATCAGATTCCACCTTTCATTCCTCACAGACTCTTTGGAAAATGAAAGGTGGAATCTGATTGGTTGCTAGGGGCAACTCAGTCAGTTTCACCTTATGGGTAGCTTCACACATCCCGTATCGCAGTTAATTTTCTGCTGCGGATATGCAGCAGATTTGATGTAAATAACTGATCACAGCATCAAATCTGCTGTGCATCGGTCGTGTGTGTTAGCACCCTACACCATGTTTGATAAATCTCACCCATAGTGTTTTTATAGTACCATAATGTACCTCGAGCCATATAGTGCTCATATAGTGTCATACTGTACTCACACAGTCATACAGTGCCATACTGTACTCACATTGAGCCATACAGTGCTCATATATTGTGCTATACTGTACTCGCATAGAGTATGATCCACAAGGGATACAGGGACCATAGGAGACCCAGGTGAACTAAGGGCGCAGGTATGCTCAGATGTAATCCACAACGGGGAATCATATGTTCACTGAACTGGTCTGTGTAAATTGATCCTGAAGTGGATCTTTTCCCCGTTGTGGATTACATCTGAACATACCTGTGCCCTAAGTTCACCTGGGTCTCCTATGATCCCTGTATCCCTTGTGGATGCTACTCTACATTTTCTCACACACCTTTCTGGTGGTGGTCCCAGGAGGAGGTGCGGTATTGCTATTTACATACAGACAAGGAGAGAAAATAGCGCTCCACCTCACACCTATGGCTGACACTAATGCCTCTCGGCTACATTTAAAAACCAACGCCAGGATGTTGGTATATAATTTGATCAAACCATATTGCCCCATGTACCACGTGCAGGACCACTGGTTCACACGGGTCCCTACACTAACTCACAACTGTGTCAGTCAGCAACCGCCAACCCCGCAAAGCATGCACATGCAGGGAAGGAAGGCCATAGAACGGCCCCGCAACCCCAATGTCACAGGACCAAACCCAAAGTGCCCCCCCAAAGCCAGCAGATATCGCCGGCAGAGAAAGCTGCCACGAAGCAACACAAGTGTGAAAATGTTCCTATCACTCACCATAGCTCCTGCAGGTAGAATGGGAAAGATAGGAGGTACTAGTCATGTGTGCACAGGTGTCTCCTGCTAATTGCGGTCACATGGGTCTTACCAGGAGGAGTGCACACACTCAGAAAAGAGAGAAGCGTAAAACACGGACAAGAATAGAAAGGAGCGCTTTACCTCACACCTATGGCAGACACTAATGCCAATAGGCATTAGTGTCAGCCATAGGTGTGAGGTGCAGCGCTCCTTTCTCTCCTTGTCCGTATTTTACTGCTATTTACATGTTCATCATAGAGTTGTGCCTATTTTTTTGCACAACTCCATGAGATGAGTGTCCTTGCCACAGTCACTCACCACTTTTATACCTACTCTATTCTGCTACACCAGGAGGCGCCCCGCTTTCCTTTTTTTTTTTCCTCCTCCTCTTTAGTACTCACATAGAGCCATACAGTGCTCATACACTGTGTCATACTGTACTCACATAGAGCCATACAGTGCTCATACATTGTGTCATACTGTACTCACATAGAGCCATACAGTGCTCATACATTGTGTCATACTGTACTCACATAGAGCCATACAGTGCTCATACATTGTGTCATACTGTACTCACATAGAGCCATACAGTGCTTATACACTGTGTCATACTGTACTCACATAGAGCCATACAGTGCTCATACATTGTGTCATACTGTACTCACATAGAGCCATACAGTGCTCATATATTGTCATACTGTACTCACATAGAGCCATACAGTGCTCATATATTGTCATACTGCACTCACATAGAGCCATACAGTGCTCATATATTGTGCTATACTGTACTCACATAGAGCCATACAGTGCTCATATATTGTGCTATACTGTATTTGCATAGAGCCATACAGTGCTCATATATTGTCATAGTGTACTCCCAATCATACAGTGTTCTTATAGTGCCATACTGTGCTCATATAGTGCCACACTGTGCTCACATAGTGCCATAGTGTACTCACATAGCAGTGCTCATATAGCGCCATACTGTACTCATATAGCGCCATACTGTAGTAACATACTGTACTGACATATCAGGACCTGTAAAGCTGTCTGAGTCTTTATAGTAGCATTTACAATAGATTTCAATAGGTTCGGAGCTCCTGGCATCATAATGATACAGGACGCCGGATGTTCCCTATGCCAGCCAGCGGCTTCATACTCCATGGCATCCGGGTTCTATGGTGCCCTGAGAAAAATTACAGCTCCCATCTGATACATTGTAACAAGCTACCAGGATAGGAGATAGACTTGTACTATTGTGTTCAGACTGACTAGACTGTACAGCTGTAACAGACCCTCTGCTGCAAGAAGATCTGTATGGATTCCCTGAGTATTTCATTCACTGACAGTAGCTGAGCTCTTGCACATTGTGAGGGACTGACAATGCTTCCTTGCTATGGCAGCACCTGCAGGCCGGCAGCCTGGGTGACCCCATTGTCCCATGTAAATGAGTCTATAAAGTGGATGGAGGGTCCAGTGGGTAATGTTTGCGGAGGGATTATTGGGGGGCAATAAACTGACTGTAAAATAACAGAACAATTTGGGGGCAGTAAACTAATAAAACTATCATTATTGGGGCAATAAACACATCTGTACAGTGACACATCCAGACTGATGGGGGTTAATGGAGGAGGCCTGGGGTAATGCCAAAAGCCCCTGTTCTCTCCCATCATGCCCTGATAGCCAAAGTCTAGTTCTGCATGCTCATCAGGACAACTAGCTACAACCACATCCAAGAGTACTTACTATAAGAGGATATCCAGAGCACCATTGTCCCTGGTGGTCCAGTGCTGAGTGGTTATTGGCCCATATTCATTCCATGTGGGGAACCCTGGAATCCATTGTTGTGTAGTATGAATATATAATCCATGGGGGTCCACCTTGTTGGAACTTAATAATCCCTGGTGGTCTGGTGAGAGTTTTGTAAACCCTGATTCATGGAGTCTTGTGGTTCACTGTATCTGTGTAATTTATTGTGGTCCACTGGATACTCTTGAATCCATAGTGGTGTAGTGGGATATTAATAATCCCTGGTGGTCTGGTGAAAGACTTATGGTTAGTGGAAGACCCCGGAATTCCTCGTTTTTTTTAGTGGAAAATATTCTTAGTGGTACTGTAAGACCTGGTGGTCTTGTGGGTCCCTGTAATTTCTTATGGTTCAATTAATATCTTGAAATTCCTTATTTTTATAGAATTTATAACCCCAGGTGGCCTAGTAAGTGTTTCTTAATACCTAGTGGTTCACTTGGCCCTTTCTTTTGGTTTCTTAAATGGTAATTTCTTGTGGTTGTTTGAAGACCTCAATTGTAATGTATAATCCCTGGGGGTCCAGTGGCAGTGTTATGCATTCTGATGGTCCTTTGACATTTTTGTACACCCTGGTGGTCCAGTTGCATTGTCCTACACCCTGGTGGTCCAGCAGAAATGTTGTACAACCTGGTGGTCCAGTGGCAATGTCGTATACTCTGATGGTCCGGTGGCAGTGTCGTACACCCTAGTGTTCTGGTGGCTGTGTTGTACATCCTGGTGGTCCGGTGGCAGTGTGGTACACTTTGGTGTTCTAGTTGCAGTGTCATACCCCTGGTGGTCTGGAGGCAGCTTTTTACATCCTTGTGGTCCGGTGGCACTGTGGTACATCCTGGCGGGCCGGTGGCAGTGTTGTTCACTCTGGTGGTAGTGTCGTTCACTCTGGTGGTGGAGTGGCAGTATCTTACACCCTGGCGGTCTGGTGGCAGTGTTGTTCACCCTGGTGGTAGTGTTGTTCACCCTGGTGGTCCGGTGGCAGTATCTTACACCCTGGCGGTCTGGTGGCAGTGTTGTTCACTCTGGTGGTAGTATCGTTCACCCTGGTGGTACAGTGGCAGTGTCTTACACCCTGGTGATGCGATGGTACTGTCATTCACCTTGATGGTCCTGGTGGATACTTAAGCTTTGCTTCTTTGTGTCACTTGGCTCTTCTGCTAGTCGTTTCTTATTGCAGCTTCTGACCTTCTGCAGCTTTTGTGCGTCTCCCGATCCTTCTCGTATATTCTGACATCTTTGATCTCGGTTTTACAAGAAACTCAGAGACTTTTCTTCTCCTCCCGTCTCAGGTGATTGAAGTCTCAGGGCTGAGACAGTCGGGGAGACAATGACTGTAATCCAGTAGGGGTCCTTCCCTTTGTTGGGATGACGAGGATGATGATAACTCCAGCAGACACATCTGGTGCCCCCATCACCATGAGTGACCCTGGGGGGGGGGGGGGGGCGCCCCAGTGGTGGGGTTTACAGCCCTCCTGCAGACACCTCTGCTATTCTTCCACTTGTTACATCCACTCTTTACAGCTGTGACCAATGGCCGATACATCAGCAATTAGGGGGGATAATGGATTTATTACATGGGGGGCTCTGACTCATCCAGTAAATGTTATAGGGAGGTGGGAGAAAAGACCCTAAAAAGAGGGACTGTCCCAAATAAACACAAGGTATTCACAAGTCTCTGCAGGAACATTGCAGGGTACATCGGCCTCATACACTTTAGTGAACTGTCTAATGTGAATGGGCACTGCATTATGGGTAAAATACAGCGTTGTAGCTAGAGGTGGACTGTTAAAAGGGTTATCGAGTGCTACATAAACCATGGCCACTTTTACCCCAGATTGGTGGGGTTTGAAACTCAGTTCCATTGAAGTAAATGGAGCTTAATTGCAAACCGCACCTGACCTGGAGACAAGAGTGGGGCAAAAGTGGTCATGTTTTTGTAGTGCTGGATAACCCCTTTAAGCTTCAGCAGTGTGGACAATGAGTACTACAGTCTGGACAACACTCTGTGAGTTTAGCAGTCTGGCCAATCCTCTGTGAGTACTACAGTCTGGCCAATGCTCTGTGAGTACTACAGTGTGGACAACCCTCTGTGAGTACTACAGTCTGGACAATCCTCTGCGAGTACTACAGTCTGGACAATCCTCTGTGAGTACTACAGTCTGGACAATCCTCTGCGAGTACTACAGTCTGGACAATCCTCTGCGAGTACTACAGTCTGGACAATCCTCTGTGAGTACTACAGCCTCGATAATCCTCTGTGAGTACTACAGTCTGGACAATCCTCTGTGAGTACTACAGTCTGGGCAATCCTATGTGAGTACTACAGGCTGGACAATCCTCTGAGTACTACAGTGTGGACAATCCTCTGTAAGTACTACAGGCTGGACAATCCTCTGTGAGTACTACAGCCTGGACAATCCTCTGTGAGTACTACAGTCTGGACAATCCTATGTGAGTACTGCAGTCTGGACACAGGGGTGGTCTTAGCATTTCTGGGGCCCCAAGCGAAGTCATGTCTGGGGCCCCCCCATGCCCCCCCCCTTTGACATGCGCTGCCCCCCCCAGTAGTCTTCTTATAACCCTCCTACCACCATACAGAGATTACATATAACCTCAAAACTGCTCTGAACAAAACAGAAAGATATTACCAATGATGCCATAACATAATACTGCCACACCATGACCCCTATCACTACAGACCCTATAACAGAGTGCAGTTACATCCAGTGACTTACAGGAGGCGTCTTCTCTGATCAGCGTCTTTTACTTTTTTTTCTTTCTCTCTCCATCCAGCCTGAGCCACCTTGAAGTCTTCTCCCGGCTGGTAATCTTCCCTCCAGAATCTGTCAGAGAAATATTTTAGGCTCCAACACATACAGTAGTTAGGTCCCCTGTACCCCTATATAGTAGTTACGCCCCTCTGTGCCCCCACAGATTAAAGGTGTCCCTGTGCTCCCACTTAATAATTAGGTATGTTCTGTGCCCCAGTAAAGTAGTAAGGCATATAGGCACTTCTGTGCAGTCCCAATGTAATAAAGACCGCTGTGTGCTGCCCCCAGTTATATAGATCCCTTGTGCGCTGCTGACAGTAGTAAATACCACTTGTGTGCTGCCCCCAGTAGTATATACCTCTTGTGTGCTGTCCCCAGTGGTATATAGACCCCCCCCTGTGTGCTCCCCCAGTTATATATAGACCTGTGTGATCCCCCAGTTATACATAGCCCCCCTGTGTGCTCCCCCAGTATACTATATAGACCCCCTGTGTGCTCCCCCATTATACTATATAGACCCCCTGTGTGCTGCTCCCAGTCGTATATACCCCGTGTCCTCCCCCCAGTTGTATATACCCCCTGTGTGCTCCCCCCAGTGGTATATACCCACTGTGTGCTCCCCCACTAGTATATAGCCCCCCGTGTGCTGCTCCCAGTTGTATATACCCCGTGTGCTGCCCCCATACCCCCTGTGTGCTCCCCCACTTGTATATAGCCTCCCTGTGAGCTCCCCCACTTGTATATAGCCCCCCCCTGTGTGCTCCCCCCTTATATAGCCCCCCTGTGAGCTCCCCCACATGTATATAGCCCCCCCTGTGTGCTCCCCCCTTATATAGCCCCCCTGTGAGCTCCCCCACTTGTATATAGCCCCCTGTGAGCTCCCCCACATAGCCCCCCTGTGCGCTCCCCCCTGTTTATATAGCCCCACTGTGCGCTCCCCCCGTTTATATAGCCCCCTGTGCGCTCCCCCACTTGTATAGAGCCGCCCTGTTTATATAGCCCCCCTATGCGCTCCTCCGTTTATATAGCCCCCCTGTGCGCTCCCCCGTTTATATAGGCCCCCTGTGCGCTCCCCCCGTTTATATTGCCCCCTGTGCGCTGCCCCCGTTTATATAGCCCCCCTGTGCGCTCCCCCCGTTTATATAGCCCCCCTGTGCGCTCCCCCGTTTATATCGCCCCCTGTGCGCTCCCCCAGTTTATATAGCCCCTTGTGCGCTCCTCCCGTTTTATATTGGCCCCCACTGTGTGCTCTACCTACTATATAGTATATAACACAAAAAAAACAACATTTTTACTCCTCTTCTCGTCTCTTCTCTTCCCTCTTGTGGCCGCGGGAAGTGTTTCCCCTGCGGTCACAAGAGGCCGCTCTCCCGTTGTCATGGCACCGGCGCTCCAGTGACGCCTCGAGCGCCAGCACCAGAGACACAGAGCGGCCTCTTGTGACCGCAGGGAAAACACTTCCTGCGGCCACAAGAGTGACTGACAGGGGAGAGCCAATGGCTCCTGCCCTGTCAGTGCCGCTGCTGCCTGTAACTATGTGCGCTCGTTACGAGTGCACATAGTTAGCCACAGCGGTCTTCGGCACCAGAGCGGGGCCCCCCTGGATGTCAGGGGCCCCACGCAATTGTGTTGGATGCTTGGTGCCCAAGACCGCTACTGTCTGGACAATCCTCTGTGAGTACTACAGTGTGGGCAATCCTATGTGAGTTTAGCAGTCTGGACAATCCTCTGTGAGGACTACAGCCTGGACAATGCTCTGTGAGTACTACAGCCTGGACAATCCTATGTAAATACTACAGTCTGGACAATCCTATGCGAGTACTGCAGTCTGGACGATCCTTTGTGAGTATTTCAGTCTGGACAATCCTCTGTGAAATCTAGATTCTGGACTACAGACTGACATAATTAGCTCACAGAGGATTGTCTAGATAGGACTGTATCACCATGCTAGGAATATCGTATAGGGCGGTATTATCCCTGTGCAAAAAAAGCTTCTGTAAATGGGATTAAAGAATCAGGAATCTGTCACATGGAGCAGATTCAGCCAAAAGATTAGAAACGAACTAAATGGCAAAGTGTAACCTAAATGTGGCTGTACAAACCCAGAATACTACTACATCATACTATATTGTACTATAGTAGTTATATTCTTGTATATAGGAGCAGTATTATAGTAGTTATATTCCTGTATATAGGAGCAGTATTATAGTAGTTATATTCCTGTATATAGGAGCAGTATTATAGTAGTTATATTCTTGTATATAGGAGCAGTATTATAGTAGTTATATTCTTGTATATAGGAGCAGTATTATAGTAGTTATATTCCTGTATATAGGAGCAGTATTATAGTAGTTATATTCTTGTATATAGGAGCAGTATTATAGTAGTTATATTCTTGTGTATAGGAGCAGTATTATAGTAGTTATATTCTTGTATATAGGGACAGTATTATAGTAGTTATATTCTTGTATATAGGAGCAGTGTTATAGTAGTTATATTCTTGTATATAGGAGCAGTATTATAGTAGTTATATTCTTATACGTAGGGGGCAGTATTATAGTAGTTATATTCTTGTATATAAGAGCAGTGTTATACTAGTGTATATTCTTGTGTATAGAAGCAGTATTAGGCTATGTTCACACTACGTATATTTGAGGCTGTATGTTTGAGGCTGTATAGCAACCAAAACAAGGAGTGGATTGAAAACACTAAAAGGCTCTGTTCACATAATGTTCTAATTGAGTGGATGGCCGTCATTTAATGGCAAATATGTGCTGTTATTTTAAAACAACGGCTGTTGTATTGAAATAATGGAAGTTATTTACCGTTATATGGCGGCCATCTACTCAATTACAACAATATGTGAACAGACCCTTTCTGTGTTTTCAATCCACTCCTGGTTTTGGTTGCTATGAGGACCTGACATGAGGAAGAAATACAGCCTCAAATATACATAGTGTGAACCCAGCCTTATAGTAGTTATATTCTTGTGTATAGGAGCAGTATTATAGTAGTTATATTCCTGTGTATAGGAGCAGTATTATAGTAGTTATATTCTTGTATATAGGAGCAGTATTATAGTAGTTATATTCTTGTATATAGGAGCAGTGTTATAGTAGTTATATTCTTGTATATAGGAGCAGTATTATAGTAGTTATATTCTTGTATATAGGAGCAGTATTATAGTAGTTATATTCTTGTATATAGGAGCAGTATTATAGTAGTTATATTCTTGTATATAGGAGCAGTATTATAGTAGTTATATTCCTGTATATAGGAGCAGTATTATAGTAGTTATATTCTTGTATATAGGAGCAGTATTATAGTAGTTATATTCTTGTATATAGGAGCAGTATTATAGTAGTTATATTCTTATACGTAGGGGGCAGTATTATAGTAGTTATATTCTTGTATATAAGAGCAGTGTTATACTAGTGTATATTCTTGTGTATAGAAGCAGTATTATAGTAGTTATATTCTTGTGTATAGGAGCAGTATTATAGTAGTTATATTCTTGTGTATAGGAGCAGTATTATAGTAGTTATATTCTTGTATATAAGAGCAGTATTATAGTGGTTATATTCTTGTATATAAGAGCAGTGTTATAGTAGTTATATTCTTGTATATAAGAGCAGTGTTATAGTAGTTATATTCTTGTATATAAGAGCAGTATTAGGGTGCCTTCACACCTACCGTATCGCAGTAGAAAATCCGCTGCGGATCCAACTAAATGAATGAACACAGCATTAAATACGCACTGTCAAATCCGCTGCGGATCCGCAGCAGATTTGTAAGTGCGGATTTAGTGCTGTGTTCATTTATTTAGTTAAATCCGCTGCGGATCTGCTGCGGACCCGCAGCGGATTTTCTACTGCGATACGGTAGGTGTGAAGGCACCCTTATAGTAGTTATATTCTTGTATATAGGAGCAGTATTATAGTAGTTATATTCCTGTATATAGGAGCAGTATTATAGTAGTTATATTCTTGTATATAGGAGCAGTATTATAGTAGTTATATTCTTGTATATAGGAGCAGTGTTATAGTAGTTATATTCTTGTATATAGGAGCAGTGTTATAGTAGTTATATTCTTGTATATAGGAGCAGTATTATAGTGGTTATATTCTTGAATATAGGAGCAGTATTATAGTAGTTATATTTTTGTATATAGAAGCAGTATTATAGTAGTTATATTCCTGTATATAGGAGCAGTATTATAGTAGTTATATTCCTGTATATAGGAGCAGTATTATAGTAGTTATATTCTTGTATATAGGGAGCAGTATTATAGTAGTTATATTCTTGTATATAGGAGCAGTATTATAGTAGTTATATTCTTGTATATAGGAGCAGTATTATAGTAGTTATATTCTTGTATATAGGAGCAGTATTATAGTAGTTATATTCCTGTATATAGGAGCAGTATTATAGTAGTTATATTCTTGTATATAGGAAGCAGTATCACATTTTTTTTTAGATCAAATGAAACAAAAATAGAATTTTGGTTTATTATAGATCTTGGAGACATGTATTACAGACACTTCCTTTAATTCTAGGAGTGATTAGCTGAGAATATGCTGTCAGATTGTGTTAGATAAGCATATCGCTTCATGTTCTGCCTTCTCTAGCTATAGACTATGATCCTCATCCCGCTAGATCTGCTTACAGTTTAGTTTCTGACACCTGGAGATTTGCTGAGATGAAGCAATAGGTTTTTGATGTGCAGAATTTTTGCAGACCCCAACTCACTTGAGGCCCTAGGAAGGTCATGGAAACTAAGTGCTCATGATGTGGAGGTTAATGAGGAAACTTCCTGTATAACTGAGGAGGAGAAGAAGAAGGTTCCAGAGAATCAGTGAAAGACATGGAGCTACAATAAAAATTTAAAGGGAAATTCTATTATGATCCAGAACCTCTGAGAGTGACTACTCTACTTCTTCTTAAATTTGATTTTTATTAATGGGTTGTCCAGAATGATCACAATGGCTTCTTTTTTCCTTAAACAGCGCCACACCTGTCCGTGGGCCATGTCTGGTACTGCAGCTTAGTTTAAATCAATTAACTAGGGTTGAGCTGCAGTACAAACCACCAACTATATAAAAGAGTGGCACTGTTTTTCTTGTCTCCTACAATCCTTTTTTTAAGGTGTTGTCCAGGCTTAGAAAACAATGTCCGCTTTCTTCCAGGAACAGCATTACTCTTGTCCTTAGTTTGGTTGTGGGGTTTTGCAGCTTAAACACATTGAAAATAATGGAGGTGAATTGTAATACCACACACAACCTGAGGACAGGGTGGCGCTTTTTTCCAAAAAACGTAGTGCTGGATAAATACTTTAAAGGGGTACTCCAGCGAAAATCCTTTTCTTTTAAATCAACTGGTTTTAGAAGGGTATGTCGATTTGTAATTTACCCCTATTAAAAAATCTCATATTTATCAGCTGCTGTATGTCCTGCAGGAAGTTGTGTATTTTTTCCAGTCTGACACAGTGCTCTCTGCTGCCACCTCTGTCCATGTCAGGAACTGTCCAGAGCAGGAGAGGTTTTCTATGGAGATTTTCTACTGCTCTGCAGGACATACAGCAGCTGATAAGTACTGAAAGACTTGATATTTTTAAATAGAAGTAAATCACAAATGTATATAACTTTCTGAAATCAGTTGCTTTGAAAGAAAAAGATTTTAATGGAGTACCCTTTAAGCAAAAAAAAAAAAAAAAAAAAAGCTTAAAGGGGTATTCCCAATTTGCAAAGTTATTCTGTCAAGTTATTATCAAGATAGGGAATAATAGGCTAATAGGTGAGGGTCTGACCAGTGGAACCCCTACCAATCATGAGAAAGGAGGGACTGTGCGTGTGTTCCATCTCTACGGGGCTTTCAAACCAGCTAGTTATTAGGTTTAATCTTTGGAGCTCCTTAAAGGCACAGAACACCTTTTCAGATGCCTTCTCCCTGTGAGTTGCAGTGTGGCTCAGAGCTCAGCAATGTTCTGCCCTGGAGGTGAAATTCTTTAGCAACAGCATTCAATGGGATTTTCCACATATTAACGGAACCACGAACATAAATTCCCTGTAAAATCTTCCACGTGGGATTTCCTGTTTCTCGGCTATTTTTGTCTTGCCTTTTATTTATTGAATCTTTGCGGAGAATTCCTGGAGTCTGCCGTCTTAATCTGCTTTTACCCCTAATGTCTGTCACTCGTAAACCCAATGACTCATCAGGATTAGAACAACATACTGTAGCTGCTTTCTTCCAGAAACAGCGCCTCCCCGTCTGCAGGTTGTGTCTGGTATTGTAGCTTATTTTTATTCACTAACAGATTACAAGGTATTCTGTGGCCCTGAAGGCTCCCAGTATCTAAAGCGTTCCTTATAGTTTCTTCCAAAAATTCTGGAATAATTCCAAACCAGTAAAGAGTTAAACAGGGATGCATGTGGCAAATGTGAGAAGTAACCTGAGCCGGGACCATGACGTACAGGAGAACTCTGGGTTCTAGATAATTTCATGTTCTGCATGCTCCAGTGACAGTGTCGTGTGGTTCCGCGGTTTGCGCCGATGATGTAGATGCGGAGGATTGAGCATAAATACTGTAATTCTGTAAGGACAAAGCAATGAATCTTCCTGCCTGGACCGTCAGCTATAATCACACGGCTTCTCGCACACATGGCCGTGGTTTTGGCTTTCCTGTCTTCTAGTCCATCGGGGTGGTCAGACTTTTCTGAGATGCAGGCCTGAGCTCCATCATCTACCACCCGAAACCTAAATCCTGGTCCATACAGAACCATGGCTACCAGCTCCCAACACAGAGGAGTCCTAAGTCCAGGTCCATAAGAACCATGTCGACCAGCTCCTAACCCTGTGGAATCCTATGGCCAGGTCCATACTGAAATCTGCGACCAGCACCCAACACAGAGGAGTCCTAAGTCCAGGTCCATAAGAACCATGTCGACCAGCTCCTAACCCTGCGGAATCCTATGGCCAGGTCCATACTGAAATCTGCGACCAGCTCCCAACACAGAGGAGTCCTAAGTCCAGGTCCATAAGAACCATGTCGACCAGCTCCTAACCCTGTGGAATCCTATGGCCAGGTCCATACTGAAATCTGCGACCAGCTCCCAACACAGAGGAGTCCTAAGTCCAGGTCCATAAGAACCATGTCGACCAGCTCCTAACCCTGTGGAATCCTATGGCCAGGTCCATACTGAAATCTGCGACCAGCTCCCAACACAGTGGAATATATTGTGGCGGTATTGTGGAACATTGTTAAATAAGCCAGGTGTGGTGCCCTATGGTCGACCGATCACTTGCCAGATGGTACTGTGTGACGCAACTACTGTGGTAGTTGTTCGGAGTGTAGCTCAGCCGGATGGTAGGTTGTTGTGACGCCAGTGCCGGTTGGGCACGCAGGTATGGTGGCACACCTGTTTTTATTTTAGGCTATACCCTTTCTCCTGTGGTCAGTAACCTGCCGGGCTGTGAGTCCATTGGGTGCTTATCATGGTGGTCCGGAGTGGAGTTGTGACGTACCTGGACTATCAGTACCGCCATCCACAGAAAAGGGGAAATGACCCAAGGATGGTTTAATGACTGTGTAGGTGCCGAAACAATAACCACTGTACAATAAACAAGAGTCCTATTAAATAAAATCTTCTTTACTTCAGGAACACTTAGTACAGTTGCAGATAATAGACTTCTGACTTGACTAGACACAATCTGCGTTAAGAGCTTTTGGAGCAGAAGAGCTGACTTGGTTGCGTGTTGAGAAGTAGAGTGAGCTCAGAGTAGTGGAAAGGAGTTTGTGCCGAGAATCCCAATCCAGGGTAAAAGTGTGCTCTGCTGGAACTTTAGAAGAAGAAGAAGTAGAATACTGAAGAACACTTAAGAATAGAAGTATAATTGCGCCCGTGTTTCAACCTTTGTTGTCGCTGTACCACCTGTTTCCCTACAGTGTCGGATGACCCATCCTCATAGGGTGACACAAACCCCAGACCTTGTTACCTGACTTGAGCAAGGTGGCCAAGATTACCTGGTTACACCCACGTTGCGAGTACGTAGGCTGTAGCAACCTTGCTCTATCTGGATCAGCTCCTCTTGTTTCAGGATACTGTCCTGCACTAGAAATGTTCATGGCGTGGGTAGGAGTGATCTCTGACTTGTCCTCTCCTGAGTGGTTTAGCACTGCATAATAAGAGTAAGTGTAACTTTGAGGAAGAAAAGAGTCTCTGTGTTTCCCATACTTCTGTCCACTACCTCACTTCCGACTAGACCACACTGGACCAGAGCCAGGGCCCAGATGGGCTACAGCGGAGACCGTCTTGTCGTGCGGAGAATAGAGATAGGTGGAGAACAGAAAAGAGCTCTTATTGGTGCGCTGATAACAAACAAACAATAACCCCTTGTTCACTACAGCTGTGCAATATACAAGTGCATATACAAATAATAGTGACATCTAGTGGAAAAACTTAGGTATAACTTAATTACCACTTCACTTAGAGTACAGGCTTTTGCTAGGGGTGTATAGACCAATAACACCCATGGTGGGACACCACACAGGTATAGCATGTTCATACACTACACCATGTGGTGAGAGATGCAAGTACACAGTGCCACACCGGGCACCATCTCACTCCCCTCGGGCTCGTACTGAGCACCTTTTACAGTTAAAATGGCAGAATCTGCTGCTTTATATCCTGCAGGAAGTGGTGTATTCTTGCCAGTCTGACACAGTGCTTTCTGCTGCCACCTCTGTCCATGTCAGGAACTGTCCAGAGAAGCAGCAAATCCCCATAGAAAACCTCTCCTGCTTTGGACAGTTCCTGGCATGGACAGAGGTGGCAGCAGAGAGCACTGTGTCAGACTGGAAAGAATACACCACTTCCTGCAGGATATACAGTAGCTGATAAGTACTGGAAGACTCGAGATTATTAAATAGAAATGATTTACAAATTTGTATAACTTTCTGACTCTAATTAATGTGAAAAAAAATTGTTCTAGGATCAGGGTACAATATGTCTTCCTGGTAATCGCAGCACTGATACCAGACGTGACATAAGCCAAGCCAAGAGAAGACAGGGATGAGCGGGGGCAGCAGCGGGCAGTGCCCGGCTCTGGGGAGTAGCAGCTGGTGACAGACAAGTTCTTTGATGTTTCCCAGCAAAGACTCAAATTTTGAAGATCTGCCAGATCTCAGGTCCTGATGGCACAAACACTAACCGGAGAAATATGGTGACCGCTGCACTAGAAGACTATAGCTGTATGCTACAGATCTGACTGCTGCACAACTACAACTCCCACTATGCAGGATTAGAGAAACATAGCTGCATTCTTCCAGAAACAGCGCCACCCTTGTCCTGAGTTTGTGTGTGGTATTGCAGCTAAGTTTTATTGAAGTGAACATAGATTAGCCATATTTTTATTAAATCCTGTACACGCCTTTTAAGGTAATTGAAGGAATTGTACCAATTTTGCAGTGTCCCTTTAAGAGCATATAGAAATAGAAGGTTCGGTCACTGACTAGGACAGAAAGTTGAGCCTTCAGGGTATTAAAATCCAGATCTGGTATAGGGTGGATCGCTGTTGTTTGCTTTCAGTGTAGGAATATTTTCTATACTGATAGATGGCGGTGGAGATTCCGGTGCAGGTGAATGGAGCGGGCGTCACTATCAGGGCGGACGGGTAGAGCCAGATCTGAATGGAGTCTTTGTCCTGATCCGTAGTGACAGCTCCACTGACTCGGTGCTACTACAAGTCTATGCAGCGACTGGTCGCCCACATACTCCAGCGCTCACGTTCCGCCCTGTATGGCAGAATTGATTTGCCGTGTCTAGGTGTGGGCGTCCTGTCTCTAAGAGCGGCCATTAGCGCAGAAATCTCATTATCTGACTCAGGGAATAACACGTTCAATGAAAGTAAAAGGGAAGTGGCTTAGTGTATAGTAAAGTGGCACACAGATGTAGCAGAGTTGAGTTTGTCATTGTAAATGATGACACAGCAGAGCAGCACCTGCGCCTCCTGCACAAGCCTCCGGATGGGGAGCAGCGGGTTACAGATTCTTCCTTTTCAAAGAAGTTTTATCTATTATTTATATTTTCCTCCCCTTTTAGACTCATTTTCCAGGCGGAGCCCCCACCTTTTAGTTGATCCCTTGAAGTTGGAGAAAGGGCCGAAGCCTTGAACTTGTCTGCAGATCAAAAGGGAAAAATCTGAGAAGTGTGAAGGAAAAAAAAAAATTCTCTGGCATGAAGGGAGTTCGGGGCCTGTAGGGGGCGCTCAGTCCTAGTATGATATACAATAGCAGTACGGTAGCTGGCAATCTGCAGCATTTCAGATTTGGGGACAAATTAGCAATTTTTTCCAAAAAATTATTAATTTTTTTTTTTAGAATTCTTTGCAGCACAATATGAAATTTTGCAATCTGGAATAATGTGGCTATGGACGTCCCTCTCCCGACACCGGCATCAACTAAGTCCTGGACTAAAGATCACAGCATAGCGGTAAGTTTTCTGTTAGCATGGGATGTTTTCTATAGTTTCATAGCATTTGATAATCCAGAATATTTGATAATCCGGCACCGTGCCCTCCTCTAAGCTCCGCTATATCCGCCAGTTCTCAGGATCACAGGACGTCTTATGGGGCTGAGGCCGCTCATCACTTTGAACAACAAGCTCAGCTACATCTTCCATTGTCACCGGGTGAGTCGGGGAGATTCCTTATAATTGTTCCGTGATCTTATAATCGCTCCGATTATCTTGTCTCTGCTCTTCTCCTTCCATCACATGAACAGGTTTGGAGCCTTTTGCCTCGTAGACTGGAGCAGTAATCTGAGCGATTGACCTTCTCATTCACAACACTTCCCATGTCTGAGTTACTGCCTCAGCACACTGCTCTCCTAAAATCCTCTGTGCTGCTGGGGATCCTGCTCCCACCTTCCCACTCTTTCAAGGTTCCATATATCTCTGTCCTTACATAACCAAATGTCACTGCCTATAGGAACAGCATACTGGTCTCCTGAAATACTCTGTGCTGCTCTTCCCCATACTGTACAGTTCTTTCTCTGTCATCTTTTACTTTATTCCTTTTCCCTCCTCATCCATCACTTGTTACATGTGGCTCTATACTCGGGGAGGGGTAGGGAAGTATGGCGGTCCCACTAACATGCATCACTACCCCTCAAGAGCCGTCATCTGGGCATTATGTAATCCTGAATTGTACGGTGGTTTTATAAGGGCACTGTATGGCGCCACTACTGTATATAGAGACTATAAAGTGGTGGATATTATGGTGATATTCTGTTTTGTTGAATTGCCATATTATATGGGCACTGTATAGCGCTACTACGAAAACATACAATTACTATATAGGTACTAGGTAGCGGACATCTGGGCATTCTAGTGGAATTTTGAGCATGGCGGTATTATTTATCAAGACCACCATACTCATACACCAGTCTTAAATAAAGCTCTGTCCCCAATAGCCCCGCCGTTTAATTGGGGGCACATTCCGGATCTAATAAATGTGCCCCTATATGACAATACTATGTAGGTACTACATAGTTATTTAGGTATTGTGTGCTTATATGGCAGCATTATTTGGGCACTATATGACAATACTATGTGGGTACTAATTGGTTATTTGGGTATTGCGGAGTCATTTTGAGCATTGTATGGTAGTGTTATTTAGACCCTGCTGTGTTCAGAGGCTGCACAGATCATGTTACACCCTCTACATGGGGCAGGATAACCCTCTGGTAGTTGGAATCTCTCCTATGAACTGAAATAGTTAAATTGAGGGAAATCTCAATGGTTTTGTTCTGTCTTTATGTAACATTCTCCTATGGGCAAATCTCTGGTATTCCAATTTACACGATCAAAGTCGCTGGATAATCCCCATTGTGAGGAGCCGCAGGAATGGGAGCTGTGGCTTAGATACCAGGACACCCCAGGCGTCCTTGTGCGCAGCGCAGCGCACGGTCAATGAGAATAGCGGCTCAGAGCAGGCTATGGGTCCCTGATTCTCCTAGAGGCTGGGTGACAACCATAATGGAAGCCATAATTACCTAACCCTTAAAGGGATTGTCCTTACTTAAACATAATTTCCAATATTCTGCACAGATTTGTTTCTTAATATATCTTATAGGGGAGAAAAGCATCAGGGATGTTGAATTTCACCATCCAGACCCCTTTGTTCTTATATAGATAAACTGCCATAGGAGGTGTCTGGCAGGGGCTACACCCCCCTATACCCCACACTTGTGCGCCCGACCAAGCCAATTAAGTATTTACTATCACGGTTTCTACTGAAATCAATAGGCCGTCTATGCAATGAGCATGCTGGGTCCTCCAGAGTATGAGATGCTTTATGTAGATTCTGGCTAATAGACGAGAGTACTAAATGTGGAGCAACCTTCTATTAAAGGGGAACTCCAGCAAAATGTATTTATTTATTTACTTTTCAAATCAACTGATGTCGGAAAGTTGTACAGATTTGTAATTTATTTCTATTTAATAATCTCCAGTCTTCCAGTACTTATCAGCTGCTGTATGTCCTGCAATAAGTGCTGTATTCTTTCCAGTCTGACACAGTGCTCTGTGCTGCCACCTCTGTCCATGTCAGGAACTGTCCAGAGAAGTAGAAAATCCCCATAGAAAACCTCTCTGGACAGTTCCTGACATGGTCAGAGGTGGCAGCAGAGAGCACTGTGTCAGACTGGAAAGAATACACCACTTCCTGCAGGACATACAGCAGCTAATAAGTTCTAGAAGGCTGAGAATCAATAGAGCGGTGGGAACTGGGCTCCCATAGCTATATACCTATTTGTAAAAGGGATTTCCATACCAGACGCCCCCTCACATATCACGCTGCTCAGCCGTACTGAGGGGTCGCCTCTCAATAGACCATTGTTACTCACATATTTAAACAATTAACAAGCCCGGAGCCCCCGTAATCTGCCCTCAAACGCTTCCTAACCCAATCCAAAGTATTGCTGATGCAGTGCCAAGCCCCGAACACAAAGCCTCCCATTCACCACGGGGATTGTTCTTATGAGTTACTGTCGTCTAATAACACGTTACTTATTGACTTCGCTAAAACGGGTGAAATTAAAATTCTCAAATTGCCTTTTTTTATTTCGGAAAGAAGTTAATTTATTCTCGTAATAAAAAAAAAGGAAGGGGGGGGGGTCTTGTAAAGAGACATCATAGAAAACAGAGTTATGTCTGGGAATTTCTGTGATTTCAGCTCTGGGACACAGGAATGTATGTATCATGGGGCAAAGCCTGTGGCGACTATGGGGTCCATGGGAAGAGTGGGCATCAGCTGGCCATAGTAGACAGGAGTTGCACAACCCAAATGATTGTGGGGCAACTGGTCTGTTGGATTTCAACTGCTTGATCCTGGTGTTCCTGGGGCAACAAGCTAACAGATGAGACTGGCAGCAGCTTTCTCTTTTGGTTTTAAACATATGCGTGCTTGAGCCCCTGAGAGCCCCCCTCCATGGTGCACAGCACATGTCAAGTAGCGGAAACAGAGCATTTAGCTCTGCAAAGCAAGGAAGGGGTTACATTACGCACTGGGTTGAGAAGGAGTCCCTGATTTACCTTTTATTCATAGCATGTATCCTCTGGAAGAGACAGACAAGCTAACAGACTGCAGGTACATAGCCCAGGATCTCTCCTGCACAGGGCAAGCTAAGCCCCGCCTCCATTTCCTGTTTTTGGTCCTGGTGTCTGTTACTAGAGACAAATTAAGCCTAACAACAGGCAGTGGACAGCAGATTGCAGGGAAGAGAGACATCTAGTGGCCAAGACTTTAGTACTTTTTTTCTGGCATAAGGAGTCAAATCTGACAATTTCGAACACAAATGGATGTGGTAACAGTCTCTGAAGACTTTTATGCTACAGTCCTTTCTCGGTTATCTCGGGATACTGAGCTCAGCATGCCGGCAATTGATAAGTAGTCAATGAATATTCAATTTGTTATAATGTGCAGTTTCCTGAACGCCATGAATGGGAGTTTTGTTCTCGGACAGGACTCGGCTATCTTATCAGGATTTCTTTTCTGGCACTTTTGTTGTTGATGTTGTAACCCTCAGCTATGTCAGGTATGTGCAGCGAGTAACACCCCTGCTAACACCCCCCCCCATGTGCTTCACTAATTAAGTCTTCAATCACCCCCCGACCCCCTCAACAGGAAAAAACAACAAGTCACGTACTCGGTCCCCTAATACCCTTAACAACATGCCTATGCTTATTGGATACTTGTCCGACTTTATATAGGGCCCATAACCTAATGGATTATTAGTCCGCCCAAGTGGTCACGGAAGGATCGGGATTTGTTGAATATGAATCTGTCCCAGCCATTGTTTCCTGGCGGCCGCTTATCTACAACTACATAATAAACTATAGGGAAATGACATTGTTATTTGGATAAAAAAGACGATTCACTTTTATTGTTGCAGGATTGTGCCGCCTGTAGGCTGACTGTCCATACACACTTGGCCGATATCTGTGGAAGCCAATTGATTTATCCAAACTAAAAACTCTGAAGGAAACCTGAAAACTCAGTTTTAGGGTGCGTTCACACCTACAGAATCCGCATCAGATCTGCAGTAGATCCGCAGCAGGTTTGATGGTGCAGATTTGATGTTGTGTTCAGTCATTTAAATGAAATCTGCTGCGGATCCGCAGCAGAAAATCAGCTGCGGATCCGGTAAGTGTGAACGTACCCTTAAAGGGGTTATCCAGCGCTACAAAAACATGGCCACTTTCTTCTAGAGACAGCCCCACTCTTGTCTCCAGTTCGGGCGGGGTTTTGCTGCTCAGTTCCATTGAAGTGAATGGAGCTTAATTGCAAATCGCACCTGAACTGGAGACAAGAGTCGTGTTGTCTTTGAAAGAAAGTGGCCGTGTCTTTTTTTAGCACTGGATAACCCCTTTAATGCCTTGGGCTGCACAATAACCACGAGGATAGGTGATTTATTGGATCACTCTCCTGGCTCCTCCTCTCTTCTAAATGACAGCTTTATGGTCCAATGAGATAAGTAGAGCTGTCACTTAAAGTTGAAAAGACACGCCAGAGAAGTGCTCAGTGGAGAGAGCTCAGGACACTCATGACACATTCACCTTCTGGGAACCTAACATGAAGGGTCTGCCTCCTAGGCACCTAACATAAAGGATCCACCTCCTGGGCACCCAACGTGAAAGGTCTGCCTACTCTGAACCTAACATGAATGGTCCGCCTTCTGGGCACCTAACATAAAGGATCCACCTCCTGGGCACCCAACGTGAAAGGTCTGCCTCCTGTGAACCTAACATGAATGGTCCGCCTTCTGGGCACCTAACATAAAGGATCCACCTCCTGGGCACCCAACGTGAAAGGTCTGCCTCCTGTGAACCTAACATGAATGGTCCGCCTTCTGGGCACCTAACATAAAGGATCCACCTCCTGGGCACCTAACATAAAGGATCCACCTCCAGGGTACCTAACAAGAAGTTTCACCTCCTGGGCTACTGAAATGAAAGGTCTGCCCCCTGGACACTTAACATAAAGCATTTACCTCCTGGGGTCTCAATTCGAAGGGTCCATCTCCGAGCACTTAACATAAAGTGTCTGCTTCCTAGGCACTTAACATGAATGGTCTACCTCTTGGGCACCTAACATGAAAGGCGTAATGAAAAGAATGATTAGATAGATGATATATTGAGATATTAAAGATGAGTGAACCTCAAGCATGCTCGGGTTCATCCAAACCAGAGCGTGCGGCATTAGATTACCAGTGGCTAATAACGTTGGATGCCACCAACATGGCCCTATCCATGTTTTCTAGGCAACCTCTTATAAACCCTCTTTATAAACCCTCTTTAAATTCCCTCATCTCTAACAGATATAAGACAGATAGATAGATAGATAGATAGATATAGATAGATAGAAATAGATAGATAGATAGATAGATGACACATAGAGATAAGGCTACCCATTCCTGTATACATAGTCACATTTTACTTGTCCTTTGAAGTAAGTTACAGTAATATAATGGAATATTTCAATGTAAAGAATCAAATAACCCCTTCTTATCCGGAGTCCTCCTCTTAATTACAGATGGGGCTGAGATGTCAGGATTATTCCCTCCTCAGGGACCCAGGATGTGACTTATTTTATCCATTTGGTCCTTAAATAATTAAGGTCTCTGACGATTTTTATAGTTTCCTACGTGAATTATGTATTAGTGAGATAAGAGGATGTAATTCCTGGAGGTTATATAATATACAGAAGAGAAGATTCATCATTAGCTGCTTCTGTGTCTTCTGCCATGTATGTGTGGCAACATTCCTCTTGTGTGTATGGGGACCTTTACATGGGGATGATAGAGGAACCCCTTGCTGCGGTATCCTGACACGACTCGCCTACATCTTCCACTTACTTAGAATGGGCCCCCTCTCTCCTAGCAAACTCATGTCCAGGGTGCCACTACTGCCACAAGGGCAGATATCTGCACTGATCAATTCCCTGGCCCACTGAGTGACAGCTCTGGTGTCCAATCAGGAGGCAGTTAGAGCTGTCACTTAAACCGAGAAGAGGAAGGGTCCTCATTCTGAACACTTAACATGAAGGTCTGCCTCCTTGACACCTAACATGGGTCCAACTCCTGAGCTCTCCTTGCCACTTAATAAAGGGTCTTCCTGCCTGGCTGTTAACAAAATGTGTCTGCCTTCTTGGCACCTAACTGTAAGGATCTGCCTCGTGAAAACATAACTTGACAGGTCTGTCTCCTTTGCCACTTGACATAAAGGGCCCACCTCCTGGACACCTAACATAAAGGTCTTCCTACTGGACACCTAACATGAAGGATTCTCCTCCTGGAATCTAACATAAAGGGTCTGCCTCCTAGGCCCCTAACATGAACGGTCTACCTCCTTGACACCTAACATGAAGGGTCCACCATCTGAACACCTAACATGAAGGGCCCACCTCCTGGACACCTAGCATGAAGGGTCCACCTCCTGGACACCTAACACGAGTGTCTTCCTACTGGACACCTAACACGAAGGATTCTTCTCCTGAACATCTATCATGAAGGGTCTGCCTCCTAGGCACCTAACATCAAGGGTCCTCCTCCTTGACACCTAACATTAAGGATCCACCTCCTGGACATCTACCATAAAGGGTCCACCCCCTGGACACCCAACATGAAGTTCCCCACTTCCTGGACGCCTAGCATCAAGGATCTGCCTCCTGGACACCTAACATTGGGTCTGCCTCCTAGGCCCCTAACATGAAGGGTCCACCTCCTGCACACCTAACATGAAGGGTCCACCTCCTGAAAACCTAACATGAAGTGCCCCCCACCTGAATGCCTAACACCAAGGATCCACCTCCTGGACTCCTTACATGAAGGGTCAACTTTCTGGACACCTAACATGAAGGGTCCACCTCCTGGACACCTATCATGAAGTGCCCCCTCCTGAACGCCTAACATCAAGGATCCAACTCCTGGACCCCTATCATCAGGGGTCTTTTTTCCTGGACTCTTAGGTTGTATCTATTGTATTTATGCCATTCACCCTGCAACATGAAACCCCATCCACCATTGTAGAAAAATGTTACCCAATAATACCCCCACACTAACTTTTCTGTACTTAATTGGAAGTACTCCGCTTCCATTAAATAATACAAATGAAACCAAAGATCTCAATGGGGTAAACGTTCGACAGTACATAAGAGGCGATGGCATGGTGGCGGTGGCACTATGACATGTATAGGAACAGACAGCCGCCCTCTCCCCGTCCTCTGTACTTCTTTGTTATACATCAGGACATTTACAACCTCTGGCCATTGTCCCAGAGATTTGTTTCAGCAATTACATGGAGCTTGGGAGGAACAAAGTGAACACATTCATTGCGATCAGATGAAATGGGCGCAGAAGTCTGTGAGCGCCCACGGCAAAACCCTGGTGTAAATGTGCCAATCTGTGCTGCTATACAGAAAGGATAGGATCTGGACCCAGGATCGACCAAATGTTCTGCTTCATACCTGGTGCGTGGTGTGTACAGTGCCATAGTGACTCACCGCAGTGTGATGTTATACTGTATGCAGGAAGATCCCCCCAGGCCACCAGGGTGACTCACTGGATATTTCTGTCTCTGTTACTATTGGGCACCTGAAAATCACAGTCATTTGGCTCAATTACCAAAGTGGCCTATAAAATATTTTTGTATGGAAAATGCCTATACCTAATGCAGATAGTGCTTGTTACATCATCATACTAACCCCTTGTGCATCCATCAGTTATGTTTAGACAAAAGGCATTTTAAAGGGCTATTTAAAGGTAACAAATATTATGTAGATTTGGATGTTGCCTTATAAACCTTTTGGTGACATTTTGAGTGTTATACTCCAGAGACAGGTGTTTTTGCTTGTGTGACGTCTCAGCCCTTATGAGGAAACCTACATTCTTGTTCTGCCACTAATCCATGTGTCTCCTTCCTCCGCGAGATACGATACAAGTTCTAGCTTGATCGCTGCAATGTTCTCAGCTCCGAAACAATTTTGTGTAGCAGAAAAACCTGAGTGAGTTGCGGTGGAGTTCACAGTGATTTCTCTGTGCACACGGCAGGTGATAGTGCACATTATAAAGTGGACCGTCCCATAGGGCACCAGCTATAGCACCATCACCCCACGGACAGGTAGGGGCATGTGGAGGCATCACATTAGGCTTGCTGAACAACATTTCATACGCTTTTCTGTTGCACAACACTACATGGGAATGGAACCTAGACCTGCCGTCCGCCTCCAGACCACTCAGTAGCTCTCTGCATGGTTTAACCCAATCATTCCAGTGGAAATACCATCCTGATACAAGGAACCTACTATACGCGGACAGCCAAAGGTAAGGTCATGCCTATTTATATATACACTCTGGATTCTTGTATTGCATCTGTTCAACCAATAGTCCTAGTGGGAGTCGCCATCTTTGTATCTGGCAAATGGTCTTATAGATCTTTATAGTTTGTAGGAATGGATTTTTTTGTGGTGGGACCATCACCAACCTAAAGCTGTTCACAAACTTATACTCTCTCAGTACCCCCATGCTTATAAATGCTTGACTCGGCCAAGCGTTTATCTCCTCAAGAGCAAAAGGAGACCTCCATGTAAGTTAGTTGGTTAGCCGATCAAAGAGTGTCCTTGAAAACACTCCCTTAGGTAATGTGTGCACTTGTCTTAGAGCTAGTGCCCGACCCTTGGCCATGTATTAATGGTCAAAGTGAGTAAATGGTGCACATGCACTAGTGTAGACCTACCTGCTGTAGATCTAGGGCTGTAATGTACTCCTTTGTTGAATGCAATCAGATTCCAATCATGGATCAGCAAGTTGATTGATGACCACCCTTGGGACGGCATTGGGCACCAGACCTTCTGCCTAGCTCCTATCATAAGAAAAACAGATCACTGATCTCAGTGAGACCAGCCAAAGATAACACTGCCGGCTGCTAGTTAAAGCGCTCAATGCAGTGAAGTCCTTGGTGCATTGCTCCCTGGGAAACATGAATATGCCAAAAAAAAGCCAATGGAGCCTCATTCAAGAGTCTCGAAACACAAGACTAGCCAGATATCCCTCCGAGAAGGACCCACGATGGCTTTGGGCACCAGACCTTCTGCCAAGCTCCTATCATAGGATCCTATGAGGTTGTTCTCTTTATGCCGGTAACAGTAGTCTGGGTCGTGCCGGTAACAATAGTCTGGGTCCTGCTGGTAACAATAGTCTGGGTCCTGCCAGTAACTATAGTCTGGGTGACCACAGTCTAATACCTCAATGGAGGATTTTACTCAGCAACAACCTAAAAGGAAACAGGACTAAAGGGAGATAATAATTAATAGAAGGACGCCGATTCCCACCAGTTCCCTGTAAGGGTTGTCATGCTCATTCAACCCTGTCGGCCTTTGTGAATTGACTCATTACCTGTAAATTGATGCGTTCGTCTCTATTCATGACCTATATGACGAGCCACATTGCAGTTACAGGGGAGACGGGTCTTGCTCACACAGCTTACAATCTAATCGTGTATAGGAAATACACAGACACCCTCAGCATAGAGGACTCATGGAGTGGTAATGTCTCCATCTGACATAATGATGTCTCTGGTATTAAAGAACAAACAGATGAGAACAATGTAGAATACTAGGATAAAATCTTCACATCTAACATCAAAGGATCTCACACGGAATCCGCCAGCGAGTTATTATTTAGGGAAATTTCCATGGATTACGCTAAACCTTGGTAATGTGAGTTTGTCAAGTCCTGACATGGAAGCCAACCAGGGTATTCTTGTTTTAGTAGTCCTGCGGCCGGTGTTAGCTGGCAAAAGCTATCACTGGTGTAATAAAACAGGTATATAAAAAAGCACAAATAATTATATAGAAATCCATCACTTTATAAACAGAGTCACTTTCTATACATTACTTATCCTGTATTGATCCTGAGTTACATCTGTATTATACTCCAGAGCTGCACTCACTATTCTGCTGGTGGGGTCACTGTGTACATACATTACATTACTGATCCTGTACTGATCCTAAGTTACATCTGTATTATACTGCAGAGCTGCACTCACTATTCAGCTGGTGGGGTCACTGTGTACATACATTACATTACTTAACCTATACTGATTCTGAGTTACGTCCTGCATTATACTCAGAGCTGCACTCACTATTCTGCTGGTGGGGTCACTGTGTACATACATTCTTTATCCCGATTTCCCATCCATACAGCTGTACAGTGATTTCAGCAGTGAGGTACCATGTTAGTTGCTGCCGCTGGATGCAGGATGGAAACACTTCACAACCTCCTATTTTTAGAATCCATTTTAACATTCACAGGAAGAGTCAAAACCCTTCTGATAAAATTCCTTCATAAATTATTGTGTCGTCTGACATGGGAATCTGTGCCATAAGGGGCTTGAGCCTGTGTCCTCTGGGGTATTGTTAAAGTGTCATCCTTGTGATGTGACATCATTGTGTCTACTATGTCTGAATGGCGACATCGCTGTACGTAATTTATTTGATAGATTATCTTTGCTTTGTGTGCTCATTGTAGTGTGCTTTATTGTTCTGTAGTGATATCACTGAGCTGTACAATGACATCATCATCCCTGTACAGTGACATCACTGGTACATTATCATGGTAGAGTGACATCACTGTGCTAATTATCTTTATACTGTGACATCACCATGTCCATTATTTCCATGCTGTGACATATATGTATACATGTATTGCCTAGGTTATCCGTGTACTGTGACATTGCTGTGTTTGTTATCCCTGTCATCTCTGTACTGTGACATCACTGAGCGCATTACATCTTTGATGTAACATGTTTTTTTATTTCTAGGTTATTATTGTACTGTGACATCACTGGGTACATTATTCCTGATATGTTGCCTCTGACTGTGTGATTTCTTCCTTGTGTTTGCTCTGAGGTTGCCATTGTAACATATTACATACTTACATCTCTGTCCTGTGAGGTGAATGTATGAGGAGGTCACATGACAGGAAGTCCATACACCCAAGTGTGTTGGTGCTACCATAGCAACTTTAGAGCAAGCACAACAGAGTATAGTAAGTATGCTCCAGTGGCCAATACATCTTGAAATACGTTAGAAACTCTCAATAATTTTAATGTTCATGAAGGAATTAAAGAAGTTGTTTTAGTTTTCATCCATATTCTGGAAAAGTAGTGTTTTCCCAATGGATCCACCATTTGTTATGTAAGAGATCTGGTGGTTTCCTGGAGATAAGCGACATACGACTGATATGGCACCACCTGTACTTCCGATAGGCAGTAGCTGTATTCTTACAGTTGTGATATTGACGGCTACTGTAGTCCTGGAGACCCATGTATTAGATCACATCATGGCGGTCACTCATTGACCGCTCTTCTTCAATACTCATTTAGCTGCTGACCAATTCAATACCATTGATATGTGATGCTCCATCAGCAGCTTTGGCCACTTAATTCAAGTAAGGATTCACTGACGGCCTTAGGAGCAGACATAAAACTCTGGACTAGAAAGAGATAGACATAGGATGGAAATGTGGCAGCGGGTACCCCAGTATAGTGATTACACATTGCACGGGACTATTATCGTTTGAAAAATCGTTATATCATTCAAATTTAAACAATAATCTTTCTGCGTGTATGCAGGAAACGATCGAAGAATCGTTCGTTTGTCGTTGATCGCATCTTTAAAGCTGACCATATCATCATTGTTAATCGTTCGCAAAATGTACACATTGTTCGTAGTTTTGCTTGGATCAGAAGAAGTAAATGATCATCGTAACGATCTTAATGATGATCGTTCCTAATGACTATCGTTCTGTGTGTTATGGTGAACAATCTCAGGTCTCTCCCAAAAGCAATCCTTTTCAATCGTTTATTGTCAATCGGCAAGAAGGAAAAATCGCTTCATCCAATAGGACCCTTAGGCTATGGTCAAACAACGTCAACAAACAGGCACTTAAAGGGGTGGGTTCTTAAAGGGGTTTCCCCGTCTTGTAAAGTTAGCTCCTTTCCATACCTCAGTGGTCAGAACCCCCAACACCAACCTCGAGTGCAGGGTCTCAAGTCTCCTGTTAGTATGAAGCAGTGGGTCACTTGGGTCAGTCTTGTAAAGGGATAGCTTTCGGAGATGGCAAAACCCCTTAAATTTTATGGCTATAAAACGTAAATACGGGAGCAAATGGAATTCAGAATATATCCGGGGCAATATATCTGGGGCATATCTGGACCACAAAGCAGCTGCTTATGGGTTCATGCACATGCTTCATGGGGGTCTTCCTCCTAATTTTGCACTGTGCCCAGAAGCTTGAAGTCTTTGCATATAAAACTGCGTGTGGCACAGAAAACAAAACCAACGCATGGATCTACAAAAAAATAAATTACATTAATTTTAATTAAAACCCACAAACCGATGCCAACAACCTCCATCATTACACCACAGCTCCTGTAATTGCTGTCAGGAACTTCATTCTCATAAGAAATATGTGTTTTTAATTTCACGACGAACATTAAACGGAGGATCCCATTATCCCCGGATCACTGGGACGTCACCCAACACCCAGAGACGGCGTCTAAAGAGTTAAATATTGACTGCGGCGCTGGCATCTACATGTAATTACCTGCCGCTAGATTACATTGGGATTTATGTTACTACTTGACTGATCCGGAATTCATCTCAGGTTAATGTTCAAACAGATTATCCTCCTCTTCTGGAGTCCATGTGCCATGGAGGAGGGAGCATAACCCTCATCATTTTTAAGCAGTAAAGAGTTGCAAAGGGTTTCATTTTCTTACAGGAGACATAAAGAAATAAAATATTGAATGTCCTCTTCATGTAGTGTTCAAAACTCCTGAATCCTTCAGATATTGGTGATATTTGTAGGACAAATGTTCTTCTTAACCAGGTCCCAACCACACTCCTCAGTCACCTTGAGACAATCCAGAATCTCCACCTTGATAAACTTCTAGCTCTTTAAGTCAAGTGAACACTCCGACTTACAAATAGCCTCCCCATAGCTGTGACTTGTGCGGAGGTCTGGATGTCTTCAATTGATGGATGGACCAGTTGCTTCCTAAAGGTCGGAGCAGAAGATGATAAGAGATTCTTTTAGATATGGAGGCCATCATGAAAGTGGACTGAAGAAGGACAGATGTGGGACTGCAGAGATTTCTTAGAGACAAGATTTTAAGGTCAAGGAGGGAAGGCTCAGAGCTCATATTGTGTCTGTGGCAATAAAGGACAATATGGGACCACCAAAAGTGAGGATGAGAGCTGAAATCTAGTATGTGCCAGATGCAGATAGGACTCTCTTGGCTTGTCAGAAGAGCCAACATAGACTTCTTATAGATGGGATCCTGGACATCCTAGTGTTGTAAATGGAATCTCCACCAAATACTCGTCCTGCTCATTTCTATCCATTCCCTATGTGGTATCCCAGCACATACGTGATCTCTCTCTGTAGTGCAATAACCCTGGAATTAAGAATGGATCTATTGTCAGCTTATCCTCTTGGGAAAAACTTGGGTGGTTCTCATGTGTTGCATCGAGCTGACTTGCAGCATATGGGCATTCCCTCAATGGGTGCATCGTCCAGGCATGTCTCACCTTGTTGCATTTATTCATAGCGTGATTTGGGCCAAGGCACATGTGAGACGTATAGATGAGGACATGGCGCTTTCCTTGTAAACAACCCGGGCAGAATGTACAGGTGCGGTCTGTTTCTTTTACTCAGTAAGATCAATGTTTTTGACGTGTACTGCACCTTGATATATGCTCAGGAGCGGATACCGGAACTAGGTGAGGACCTTGTTGCCCTTGACATGACATCTGCCCAATTTCAGTGTAATTCATATCCACTCCTGGGTTTGGCTTTAAATCTTTGGCAGATAATCTGTAGTCAGATCTGTTGGTGGAATAGGGCCTTAATGTCAGACTCGGTAGGCAGAAACAGTACGAGACAGTGAGCCCTGAAGCTAGACCCACCTTCTGACCCTACCTGCTTGCCGCAACGACCCTAAACGGTCACGGACAACCACGGTGCCGGTCCCTATACTGATATAAGTGTAAACAAGAAACAAAGACAGACGAACGAACACAATAGAGTGAAGTCAACAAGCCAAGTCAGCAACACACGGGCAGCGAGGTACAAAATCGGAAGTCAAGCGGGAAGTCGGTAACAGGCAGAAGGTCAGAAAACGCAGCAACAATAGAGGAAGGATAGGGCAGGGAAGGCAGAACAAGGATCAGGGGAGCTGGGACTAGAACAATCTAATAGCCAGCAAAGGAGTCTGATACTGGCTGAATCTTATACTGGATCAGGAGTCCAGACCAGCCTCTCATTGGTCCGGCCTCCTCAATCCAAAGCTTGTGCAGGTGAGACACTGCAGGCTGAATGGCAGAGCGATCTGGCAGAGTGACCGCACTCAGCTGTGAGAGCTGGGTGGAAGCCGGCCGTGACACGGAGCCGCGGCGTCCCTGGTTGTCAAGGACGCCGTCGGGTCTCCGTGACGTCACACGGCTCCGGCGGCTGATGCGGCGCTGTGTCCTAGCGCCGTCAGACGGGGCTGAGGCCGAGGAGGACGCCGCTGGATCCACGGCAGGTGAGTTGCTTACACTTAAGAGTACTATTACATGGGCCGATGGTGGCCCGATCATACCTGTAAACAAGCGCTGATCTGCTATATCGGTGCTTGTTTCCTAGGCCTATTACACGGCCTGATAATCGTTTAGCAAAGGCTGCACATAGTTACCGATCTCCTTGCAGCCCTTGCTTAAACAGTATACATGACTTATCCATGCTCTAGGGCTCCTCTTGCGGTCTGCTTCTTCCCGGGTCCCGCGCGCTACAGCTTCAAAGCGGCTGGTCTGAGCTAACAGGCCGCTCAGCCAATCACTGTCCGGGACCGCTGCGGCCAGTGATTGGCTGAGAGGCCAGTTGGCTCAGACAGGCCGCTCTGAAGCTGCAGCGTGTAGGACCCGTTAAGAAGCAGACTACAAGAAGAGCCGTAGAGCATGGATGGGTAATGTATACTCTTTGCAAATCGCGCCAGCTGCACATCACTATTACACGTAGCGATGCGCGGTCGGCACCCAGCGATTTTCGGTCCAAACCTAAATTAACGATCAGCCAATGATCAGTATCGTTGTAATAGGATCCTTAGCGTAATGGCCTACAGGAGTATTTACACCAACATGGTGCCTTCCAAGGAACAGATACATCGGCACCCTACGTACTGTGTCTGTACATGACCCCATTACTTCTATAGTCAAATAGTAAACAAAAGCCTGGTTTGCTTCATGCGAATGTAGTCATTACCTAAGCACTATTGGGTCATTGACAGGGTGCCGATGTATCCGTGCCTCGGAGGACACATTCGTGGTGGAAACCCTGCTTAAGCTATTGTAAAACTACAGCTTCTATTCAGAATCTGTCATGGTTTTCTGGGAGTTTTAGTTTTAAGGGGTCACAGGGTGGAGACCAGTTTAAGGATTAGTTGTAGAATAACATTGGATATCTGTTGGCCGGACAGCTGACCATCTAGTGTGTATAGGACCTCCTCATTCTCCCCCCATAAGATCTGGACATGCCGTTCTGTACAGAAGGAGTATGGCCCTAGTCTAACCACATCTGTTATAATTTGCTCTAAGATGTAAGGTGGTGACTGTATTTGCATTGATCGCCTCTCGTTCTTCCTTACTAAGCAGCTTACAGAGCTTTGTCAGTATACTTCATCATAGATCATCTCCGCAGTCAACAACAGGACCCCCACGCTTTGCCAGGGAAGCCACACGCCGTGTTTTAGCCTCTCAGCTATGAAAAGCCGTAAACACGGCTGTCACTGAATATAAATGTGACTAAAATCACATTAGAGAAGACAAATGTGTTTAGCAGATTTCATGTTTCCAGATCTCAGGGAACGCTCTGTATATTGTGACGTCTTCTCAGAGAATTGGCTTCATATGCAAAAAGTTTGGAAACTTTTTTCCAAGGGCCAAACTTTTCAGAGGCCAGAACGGAGCTGATGTTCATTATGTGAAATCTGGCCGGGAGGATCTGATATATGTGAGAAGATGGCGTCAGGGATGTCTGATCTTGGTTACCACTCTGTCCCATTAATATGGATGGCCATTTGCTTAGGGTTCTATTAGATGAAGCGACTTTTAACGATTAACGATACACAATCACAAACTAGATCGTTTATCCTTAACTTGAAATTATTCACCATATCACACAGAACAACAGCAGTTAGTTATCATTACTACTATCAATTACTCCATCCAATCCCAGCAAAAGAAGGAACGACTTCGAATTACACTGTACGATTAGTGAATGAATGCGGAATTACAGCACACAAATGCGGAATTACAGCCAATGTACAGCCAATGTATGTACCCCCAGAACTGTAAAGTCTTATGGAATCTGTTGGCACTATATAAATAAAAACTATAATGGACAGACTGTTGGTAATTTTCTATATTAGACAGGCCGTAATTCTTTATATTAGACAGGCTGTCAGTAATTCTCTATATTGGACAGGCTGTCAGTAATTCTCTATATTAGACAGGCTGTTAGTAATATTCGTGCGCCGGGGTGGCCCCAGTCCCACACAGTTCACTTTATTTGCTGTCAGTTCTCTGGACGTTTGATGTTGACTTTATCCTCCCAAGTACTTGTCGGAAAAATCTCTTCATTAAGCCATAAAGAGATTTTCTTCTGCAAACAAAGTGCTAATGGTGATTCTTCACCTCTGCTGCCCTGCAGATAAGGGGAGAGCAGACAAGCTGGGTGGGAAAACACAGATACACTATCTGGCTGTGTACAGAAATGCGCATTACCCAAATACAGGACACTGAGGACACTTGTCCCTAAATGAGCACTGTCACTTTACAAGAAACTTTCCACACGTCCTATAGACTTGGCAAACGTTTTGATAGGCGAGGGTCTGAACACCCAGACCCTGACCAATCACTAGATGTAGCTGGGACAGGGGCACTTTAAGACTGTCAGGGACTTACAGATAAAGTGGCCAATATGTTCAATAACAAGCATCAATGCCGCTATGGTGAAAGATTATGATTTTAGGAGAACCATCATTAAAGTGTGTGTGACCATAACCAGGGCCGGCTCCTGGTTTTTGTGGCGACAGAGCCTCAGCAGGTCCCTCATCCATCCACTATGCATCCATCATCCACACACTATGCACAATCACTTATGACACCGCTAACATAAACAAACACACATTACTGACAGACACTTACAGACACAGACTGACTGACAAAGACTCTGACTGACTGACACTGACACACTGAGACATTAACACACAGCACTTACAGCCAGTCTTATCCCTCTTCCTCTCTGTCGAGCTGCTCTCCACACTGTAAGGTTGAGGACCTTCGGGTCATGTGATCAGGTCCTTCACCCTTCTCTCTCTCTCTCTCTCTCTGCAGGTCCTGCCCCTTCTCCTGTGTCTTCTGACTCCTGCACTATAGGGAGTGGGCTGAACATTAGAACACCTGCGCCCTCTCCGGGCCCCTAGAGGCACTGTGGGCCCTGGCACTTGCCTTGGTCGGCCCTGTGCTGATGCCAGCCCTAGCCTAATTTTTTTTGACAGCTGAACACTTGCAACAATTGCATCACACAAAAGTATGCAACTTTACTTGTTTCGGTCATATACTATACACCTTATAGAAATGACAGATCTGACGTGACAAGAAAGACGGCCATAAGCCTTCACTTGTGATCTAGACTTCCTACCGACCTATAAGCAGTAATCTCCACCTATATATAGGGATTTACAGGTTACATTTATAGGGGAGAATTGTGTAATGACAGATAAGCCGGGATCTGCCCGTCCCTTGTTCTCGCTGGTTGGGCTTGTGAGTTACTGATGTGTTTATGGTGGAGTAATACTCTGTTATCTCCAGTCAGTCCCTGAGACTGTCTGTTCTCCCTGGAGATTACATGGTGACAGAATGGTCCCCATCGCTTTGATCCAGTGCATGGTCTATCCTATGATATGTGCAGACGGTGCCAGAATCACAGGCAGAGCCAGACTCTATGTCCACCAAAAAAAAAATAGCAGATTCTTTTTATGGGCCTAAAGTTTGGGACCATGATGCTGTGACCACCTGTCCACCAGAGACTGGGATGTAATTGGCTGTTGGCAGAATGTGGGAGGAGCAAGGTTTAAGGGACTATTCCGCTTAGGTATCTGTATCCTTATAAATCACTTCACGCAGTCTGTAAAACCTTCTGAAATACTTTCCTCAAAATTAATGTAAAGAACATTTCCCTCCCAGCGATCTCTGCAAATCCTTGACCTCCTTCCAGACTAATTATGTCTCCCATAAGGCAAAGTATCTGTGACCTTCTACAACAGCCCCAGGAAACAGTATGAAGACGTTCAATGCAAATTCCTTAGAATGTTCCTTTTAAACGGCGTCATTTACGATAATGAGGAAGGAATGTCCATAAAGGGTAGAAACTTGTAACATTAATAATAATACCGTGCCGCAATGTCTAATTACCTTACACTGTGCTGCCGAAAGCGACTCCCATCATGCATCAGCATACAGCAAAGAATTACTAGTTACAGTATTGTGGCATCCTACTCAATAATGCTAAGTGTATGTGGGAGAAGGAGAAAGACAATCTGTAAGCAAAAACCTATTATAATACTGCTCCTATATACAAGAATATAACTACTATAATACTGTTCCTATATACAAGAATATAACTACTATAGTACTGCTCCTATATACAAGAATATAACTACTATAATACTGCTCCTATATACAGGAATATAACTACTATAATACTGCTCCTATATACAAGAATATAACTACTATAATACTGCTCCTATATACAAGAATATAACTACTATAATACTGCTCCTATATACAAGAATATAACTACTATAATACTGCTTCTATATACAGGAATATAACTACTATAATACTGCTCACTATATACAAGAATATAACTATTATAATATGCACAAGCCAAAGAGACAGAAATGGCTGCACATCGCACCCATGGCTGACACGAAAGCTTATTCAGCTACATTTAAAACCAACATCAGAAGTTAGTATATAATTTGGCCAAACCACATTGCCTCATGTACCACGTGCAGGTCTTCTGATACACATGAGTCCCTAACCAAAAAACATCACTGTGCCGGTCAGTGACCACAATCCCCGCAAAGCGTGCGCAAGCAGAGAAGGGGGGCCACGGAATGGCCCTGCAACCCCATTGTCACAGGACCAGACCCAAAAGGGCCCCCCCAAACCCCGCAGGCGCCACCGGCGGAAAAAGTGGACGCCAAGCAACACAAGTGTGAACAAGCTCTTACCTCTCTCCATTCCTCTGCAGGTAGAATGGGAGAATACTAGGAGATCCTCCCCTTATGTACACAGGTGCTTCCTGCTAATTTGGATCACATGGGTCTTACACAGCACGAGTGCTAGCCACAATGAAAAAAGGGACAGAATACATAAAATATGCACAAGCCAAAGAGACAGAAATGGCTGCATATTGCACCTATGGCTGACATGAAAGCTTATTCAGCTACATTTAAAACCAACATCAGAAGTTAGTATATAATTTGGCCACAAGCAGAGAAGGGGGGCCACGGAATGGCCCTGCAACCCCATTGTCACAGGACCAGACAAGCAGAGAAGGGGGGCCACGGAATGGCCCTGCAACCCCATTGTCACAGGACCAGATCAAGCCTGCGGGGTTTGGGGTGCCCTTTTGGGTCTGGTCCTGTGACAATGGGGTTGCAGGGCCATTCCGTGGCCCCTCTTCTCTGCTTGCGCACGTTTTGCGGGGATTGTGGTCGCTGACCGGCACAGTGATGATGTTTGGTTAGGGACTCATGTGTATCAGAAGACCTGAACGTGGTACATGAGGCAATATGGTTTGGCCAAAATATATATTAACTTCTGATGTTGGTTTTAAATGTAGCTGAATAAGCTTTCGTGTCAGCCATGGGTGCGATGTGCAGCCATTTCTGTCTTTTTGGCTTGTGCATATTTTATGTATTCTGTCCCTTTTTTCATTGTGGCTAGCACTCGTGCTGTGTAAGACCCATGTGATCCAAATTAGCAGGAAGCACCTGTGTACATAAGGGGAGGATCTCCTAGTATTCTCCCATTCTACCTGCAGAGGAATGGAGAGAGGTAAGAGCTTGTTCACACTTGTGTTGCTTGGCGTCCACTTTTTTCGCTGGTGGCGCCTGCGGGGTTTGGGGTGCCCTTTTGGGTCTGGTCCTGTGACAATGGGGTTGCAGGGCCATTCCGTGGCCCCTCTTCTCTGCTTGCGCACGTTTTGCGGGGATTGTGGTCGCTGACCGGCACAGTGATGATGTTTGGTTAGGGACTCATGTGTATCAGAAGACCTGCAAGTGGTACATGAGGCAATATGGTTTGGCCAAAATATATATTAACTTCTGATGTTGGTTTTAAATGTAGCTGAATAAGATTTCGTGTCAGCCATGGGTGCGATGTGCAGCCATTTCTGTCTTTTTGGCTTGTGCATATAACTATTATAATACTGCTCCTCTATACAAGAATATAACTACTATAATACTGCTGCTATATACAAGAATATAACTACTATAATACTGCCTTCTATATACAAGAATATAATTACTATAATACTGCTCCTATATACAAGAATATAACTACTATAATACTGCTCCTATATACAAGACTATAACTGCTATAATACTGCCCCATATATACAAGACTATAACTGCTATAATACTGCCCCATATATACAAGAATATAATTACTATAATACTGCTCCTATATACAAGAATATAACTACTATAATACTGCTCCTATATACAAGAATATGACTACTATAATACTGCCCTCTATGTACAAGACTATAACACAGCAGTATTGCAGTATAGTGTCAGGCTCGATGTCAGATCAGTAATAGGGTGTTACACTCTGTGTACTGGTCACTTGTGTGCCAGAACCCACTGATCACTCATTGATGACCCATCCTCTGGATTTTGGAGAATATTGGAGTCTTTCACACGGGGACTGCTGTACAGGGTGGAGGCCTTTATGATATGGGGATGATGTAGAGGGTTGGGACCTTACTATATGAGGATGCTGAACAGAGGCTTTGACTATATGGGGATGCTGTACAGAGGGGGCAATTACTGTATGGGGATTCTGTACAGAGGGGGCAATTACTGTATAGGGATGCTGTACAGAGGGGGCAATTACAGTATGGTGATGCTGTACGGGGGGCAATAACTGTAAGAGGATGCTGTACAGAGGGGGCAATTACTGTATGGGGATGCTGTGCGGGGGGGGGGGGGGTAGCGGAATCAAATACCGCACAGGGCACCATCTACCCTAAGGCCGACCCTCATTTCACAATCTGTATTTTTTTTTCCAGTATATAAATTGAGTTGCAGTGAATGGCGGTTGATTTCGCTCACAGTCTGTGAAAACTGATAATTTCCCTCCATTACAATCTTTTTGCCAGCTTTAAAATAACTCTGCTCCCTGGGAGTGGATATTGTTTTATGTGCGGCCGCTGGATGCATATTGTGTGCCATTTGCCCCGAGATCCTTCACATAATAATAACCCCTGTGACGGGGGGCGTCATTCTACTCCAAGTACAAATTTGATACAGCATAATAGAGCTGGAAAGCGATAAAAGTCAGTGCATGGTCTCCAGCCGCATGTATTGTATCCGGCCAGATTCAGGCACAGTTACATTCTCTATGCTGTTTGCAATCAGGAGATTTCTTTCAGCCAAAGATAATAAAAGTGCAGCGTAAAAAAAAACTGAACGGGTCTCCCCGGATCATTGCGCAAGCGGCATCTGCCCCATCAGTCAGTCTTCACTGGAAGGACATGCGACAGATTAATGCGGGTAGATGGGGGGGGGGGGGTATGTATACTTCTGCATGTGTCTAAGTGTCCCTATGTATACAAAATAAAAAATATGTAAGAAAAATAACAGAAAACAAAACAAAACACAACTTTGCAATTCTGGATAATGTAGTCCGCCCACTGTGCTGAACACGGGATGATGTAGTCCGCTGTGCTGTACACGGGATCATGTAGTCTACTTTCAACTGTGCTGAACACGGGTTGATGTAGTCCGCCCACTGTGCTGTACACGGGATGAGGTGGTCCACTGCGCTGTACAGTTTCCTCTACCAACCTGCCCATACACAGGAATGGTCCGCACACCCTGGCTGCGGCTTATCTCTCTGAGAACAAAGGAACAAATTTACCATCACATCTGACCCCTATCTCCACCAACATCATTCTCTCTGTGGTCTTTCGGGACCATGCCTTATATTGATCAGTGGGTAGGGACAGTTAAGGTATAAGGTGTATGAGAGCCTTTAATGGTTGGATTACCCCTTTAAGAGAGGTCTGGGTCATGAGACTGCACAGGGAGGTCCCTAGCGATACAACAGGGTGCTACTAGGTCTGAACTCTGAATTCAGAGGGACTATGGATTCTCTCTTTGATGTCCCTTTAATTTTTGGGTCAGGCCCCGCTCCTCAGGCCCATAACACAGTTTACACATAATGTGTGGAGTGTTCCTTTAAGTGTCACCCTCTGACCTAATCTGCAATATGGGAGTAAGTTATATCAGAGTAAGTTATGTATGAGGGACAGGCACAATAATATTACTGATGCTACATAGTAACATGCAGGGATGACTGAATATCCGTCCACCAATCTATGGTGTCATCTGTCAGCGGCAGGAAATGCTGTAGAGTCAGTGCTGAGACTGCAGCGGAGCAGGAAAGGAAGAGCCTGACTCCAGGCGGATTATTACACGCTGACATCACCTCTTATAATACAGGATGATGTTTAAAGGTGCCATAAAAGAACACTATAAATGCACTGGAGATTATATATGTCCAACTGGTCTATTCACAGCTTGTAATGTCACTCATCCATACACTTGTACACCCATAACCTGTATACCCATACACCCCAGCTTGTAATGTCAGCGCACCCATACACCCCCAATCACAGCCATTTATAACACTGGTGTCTTCACAGAGGAGACTTTGGATTCCCTAATGGTACGGGCACACCCCCTACAACCCCTATATATCTGCTGTAGAGCCCCCATTGGAGCCAGTTAGTTGCCAATAAGACTTGGCTATTGTATTACAAAAATTTCACCAACTTTTTAATTTACTTTGTCCAAGAACTTCTGACATGTTCTAGGGAATTGTCACAAATGGAGATGGGTTGGAGAACTCAGAATATTTACGCTGAGGTAGAGCAGGTTTGGGGCAGTTGATTAGTAATGTTATAACTGAAAGGGCAAAACAAGAGTGTTGTTCCTGCTGAGGAGACTCCCCAGAGCCTGGCCTGGAGGCCAGGACCCAACTGTGGGGACCTTATATAGTCAGGCTAGTGAAACTTGCAGTGGGGCTAGTATAGACGGAGATGCAAGCCTTACTACGTTGGGGGACTATCTTCTCTTCATCCTCCTAAAAACTCAGGAGTCAAGTCAGCAGTTAAAGCCAAGAACTCTGCTACAATGTGCTAGGTTTCCTTAGAGATCTCCCCGATGGCTAGCTTTACCAACTAGGTGGGGCTTGTGCTCCTAGATCTGTGTCACTCTGTGCCCATAGACAGCAATAGGGGGATCTCCATAGCCGCGGATGCAAAAACTTCTTCGACTAAGTCCCCATAACTGAGTACCTAAGCGTCTAGATAGGACCACCCATCAGGTTGTCTGAGTCAAATCTAAGTCCAAGTTAAGCTTAAGTCACTTCAAGTATTCAGAACCTGTAATGGTATACCTGTGCTAAGCAGTGATTTATTCAAAAGTCCAAGCACCCAGCTCACTTAGAGGGATTTCAGTCAGTTACCGCAAACTCTTCTGCACCTCATTGAAAAAGACTGCGATTTTTTTTGTACTGTGCCTTTAAGAAGTTGACACTTGCACCTACACCAACTTTTAACAGGCATGTGTCTGGGACCCAGCAAGGGCACATAGCACTGACAAGAGCTGAAGAGGTACGTACAGAACACCTGCCCTAGCTAACACCACCAGGCTACCCAGGGTTACCACAAGTCTACAGCTGTATCCAGTCTGAGCAATCATCTGGACTCCAGGCTGATACGCTGCACTGACACATTGTAGCAGATGATCAGGATGGGGAAAAGTTTAGTGTGGATGACCTTGTAGTTGTAAGGACGTAGAAGTCAATATTTGGGTGGACCGGCTCCAGCCAGAAAAATGTAAGCTGCCACATTCACTGGCGCCATTCAAGAACCTCAGAGGGAACGGACGTGGCAGATAAAAGGGATTCGTGTTCATGGCAGAAGTGATTAAAATTCCCTCTCTTCTCGGCCACCATTCCCCTCGGTGAAGCTGTTGCGTTGCATATTGTGATCTAAGCCCTGAGACGCACATCCATCTCTCCTCAAACACCCCTGGGTAAAAATGACAAAAACAGAACCTGACATTCTACACGATGTACATAGCGAACATTTAGATTTCATTGAAACCTGGAATAGATATTGGAATCTTTTGGATTATTCTTAAAGGGGCAGTAACCTGACAACTAAAAGTAATCGTAAATGGGCTGTATAGAGGCAAAAGAAAGGGCTCCGCTATCAGAACTGTCTTCTATTAGAGGAGAAGAAAACAGCTTTTCAGAATACAGTGGTTGCAGAAACGCAACTACCAACATGTGGCTGTCTTGTAGTTGTAGAAGAGCTGGAGGGTCACAAGTTGTCACCTTGCTGCATACAGCTGCTCGTGGGGTGGGGTGTACTGAGTGCTCATGGTTAGTGCCTACTGAGTGCTCGTGGGTGGTGCTAACTATGTGCTCGTGGGTGGTGCCTACTGAGTGATTGTGGGTGGTGCCTACTGAGTGCTTGTGGGTGGTGCTTACTACATGCTTGGGGTTGGTGTCTACTGAATGCTTATGGGTGGTGCCTACTGAGTGCTTGTGGCTGGTGCCTACTACATGCTCGTGGGTAATTTTTACTAAGTGCTTGTGGGTGGTGCCTACTGAGTGCTCACAGATGGTGCCTACAGAGTGGCCCTAGGCAGTGCCTACAGAGTGGCCCTAAGCAGTGTCTACTGAGTTGTATACTGAGAGACCCCTTGTATTTGGACAGACAGTGGGGGAGCTTGCTAAGTGAGTGTCTAAGTAGATCCATCCTTATAATTTATTTGGGGTTCAAAAAAGCAATGCCCAACTAGTCTCAAACTTATTTTCCAATACCCTATTAGGTCATTCTAAAATTGATCACTGTTCAAGGCTATGAAATTTCTCCCAGTAGGTTCATGTATTTCATGGAAAGTCTATAGATTTTAATGTGTAATTCCTTATTTCCCCTCTGGTGGCGCTGCAGGGAAGTGCAACACCATCTGCCAGATTGCCCTCACACATGTAATACATGACTGGGATAATCAGCTTATTGATAGTGGGTAAAGATGTCATACCTCACTAGTATTTTTTAATTCTCTTGCTAAAATCTACAAAAATTTTCCACATCTGAAAAGCTTTCTCTGTATTTCTCTGCTGTGATTCCTGTAAACTTCTATTTTAAAGCAGACGTCCCGCAAAACCTTTTATTAAAGTATTGTATTGCCCCCCAAAAGTTATACAATTCACCAATATAGACTTATTACGGGAAATGCTTATAACGTGCTTTTTTTCCCTGCACTTACTACTGCATCAAGGCTTCACTTCCTGGATAACATGGTGATGTCACTTCCTGGATAACATGGTGATGTCACTTCCTGGATAACATGGTGATGTCGCTTCCTGGATAACATGGTGATGTCACTTCCTGGATAACATGGTGATGTCACTTTCTGGATAAAATGGTGATGTCACGCCCGACTCCCAGAGCTGTGTGGGCTGTGGCTGCTGGAGAGGATGATGGCAGGGGGACACTGAGGGACACAGGGCACTAGAGGGACATTGAGCATCCCTCTGCCATCATCCTCTCCAGCAGCTGGAGCCTGCACAGGAAGTGACATCCCCATGTTATCCAGGAAGTGACATCACCATGTTATCAAGGAAGTGAAGTCTTGATGCAGTAGTAAGTGCAGGGAAAAAAGCACTTTATAAGCATTTCCCGTAATAAGTGTATATTGGTGATCTGTATAATTTTTTTTTTGGGGGGGGGGGGGGGGGGCAATAAAATTCTTTAATAAAAAACTTTGCCGGACTTCTCCTTTAATGATAATTTAGCATCTGGAGCTGTGCTGTGAGGCCTGGCAATGGAAATCATCAACTCTGAATAAATCACTAAAAGTACAATTTAAAGAGACACTTCAAGTCTGTTCTGACCCATGATTCAAAGGGTGTAAAGTGTTCTGTGTGTCCTGAGATGCCTTGCAAACCACCACCTTTTAGACTTTCTTTAAAGGGTACCTATCATGTAAACAATGCGTCGGAGGTTTATATTGGTTGGGGTCTCGCAGTAGCCAAAGTTCCATAGGGCTCCATTATAATTGTGTCCACCGCTATTTAAGCAGTAAGAAGGAGATGAAGAGGAGAGTGTCCGCTGCTGTGCATGTCTCCCCCTTCATTCTAGCAATCAGCTGGGGTCTCAGCACCCGGACCTTGACCAATACAAACCTTGCTATAACAAGTCAGAAATTCGTATGTCATTGATCGTCTCGTCATGTCATTGATAGATTTAGATCTATTGCTAATTCTTCGCTGTAATTCCACATTCGTTCGCTCAAGTTCCGCATTTTTTCACTAATCGTCCAGTGTAATTGCACATTATTCATTGTTTTGCTGTTATCAGAAGGAATAAATGATCACAGTAACGATCGCAGTAACTATTGCATCTAATGACTATTGTTCTATGTAATATGGTGAACGATTTCAGGTTAACGATAATCTCGTTTGCGATTAGGTCCTGGGATGATTTGGCATTCTTCTTTTATTTGCCCAAGATGTGACTGGGAGGTAACTTTCCAAGCAAGTAATTTCCCCACTCATACTCAGGGTCAGTAATGTAATGTATGTACACAGTGACCCCATCAGCAGGATAGTGAGTGCAGCTCTGGAGTATAATACTGGATGTAACTCAGGATCAGTACAGGATCAGTAATGTAATGTATGTACACAGTGACCCCATCAGCAGGATAGTGAGTGCAGCTCTGGAGTATAATACTGGATGTAACTCAGGATAACTACAGGATCAGTAATGTAATGTATGTACACAGTGACCCCACCAACAGAATAGTGAGTGCAGCTCTGGAGTATAATACTGGATGTAACTCAGGATCAGTACAGGATAAGTAATGTAATGTATGTACACAGTGACCTCACCAGCAGAATAGTGAGTGCAGCTCTGGAGTATAATACAGGATGTAACTCAGGATAAGTACAGGATCATAAATCTAATGTATATATATACAGTGACCCCACCAGCAGAATAGTGAGTGCAGCTCTGGAGTACAGTATAATGTGGGCTATAATTTAGTTACATTGCATCTCTATAAACATAGTGAGTCCGTGGGGTTAATCTTTACCTCAGTTCTGTGGGTATCACACAGGATTGGGGGAGGGGATTGTTTTGGTGACCACCCAGGTTGCTGTATGACATGCTGACGCACATGGCGGGTGATGCACACACACTTACAGGCCTCGTCTGACTAGAAGCAGATACTATAAACATTGCTAGATTTGGCTATAGACGGGCCGGAGCATCAGTGTGTGTTCTCTGCTATGATGAGGTCAGCGCTGGATGATGTCAGTGTTATACAGTCTTAAGGCTGGGTTCACACTATGTATATTTGAGGCTGTATTTGGTCCTCATGTCAGGTCCTCATAGCAACCAAAACCAGGAGTGGATTGAAAACACAGAAAGGATCTGTTCACACAATGTTGAAATTGAGTGGATGGCCGCCATATAACAGTAAATAACGGCCATTATTTCAATACCACAGCCGTTGTTTTAAAATAACAGCAAATATTTGCCATTAAATGATGGCCATCCACTCAATTACAACATTATGTGAACAGAGCCTTTCTGTGTTTTCAATCCACTCCTGGTTTTGGTTGCTATACAGCCTCACAAATACAGCCTCAAATATACATAGTGTGAACCCAGCCTTAGGGTGATCGGCAAATGTTCCTCGTTCTTTACACAGTAAGAAATTGTCGATTTAAGTATGTGGTATATCAGCACTCACTATAAAGTAGACTCCAATCACTGGAATTATCATCAATGCTACATTAAAAGGGGTTATTCCAGGATTACAGAAGAGGATCCAAGAAACAGCGCCACTCTTGTCTATGGCCATTGTCTGGTATTGCAGTGTTCATGGTTTTTAATAGATGAGTGACCCAGGAAAATGGTCTTCACCTGTTAAATAATGGAGGGATAGTCTGTGGGGAGACACAACCATTAAGGCTCCTTTACTGAAGATGCCGTCATTGTACAGCGGTCATTCCTGAGGAAACTACAGTAAATGGTCATGTAGAAACCAGCGCAATGAAAAAAATAAAGGCAATTCCTAGACAATCAAACAGATGCCGATACCAATACTGATACTGGCTATTGCTGAACTTACAGCAGGGCTCCACAAGCCCCAGGCTTCCATTCTGTATCCTAGCCGACCATTCATTGTCTGTCCCATTCTTCATAGGTATCAATGGTCCTTCGAGTGGCGTGTTTACCCTGTGGTGGACAAATGGCTGCTTGCAAGAATAAAGGTGGGGAGGAGGGGGCAGCCTGGTGACTATGGTTCTTATATAAAAGGGTTGTGATCTAGAACAATGGCCGAAATTCCAGATAATTCCGGACACTGTTATTAGTGTCAGAGAGCAATCTGCTGCCAATCCCAACAATCAATCCCAAAATCATGAAGGTCACAAGGACAGGTCTGTGCACTAGTTCATTATAGGCCTATTAAAAGCCAATTAAAATCACAATTGTAACTACAAGACTACAACTACTATAATACTGCCTCTTATGTATAGAAGTATAACTACTATAATACTGCTCCTATATACAAGACTATAACTACTATAATACTGCCCCTATATACAGGAATATAACTACTATAATACTGCTCCTATATACAAGAATATAACTACTATAATATTGCTGCTATATACAAGAATATAACTACTATAATACTGCTCCCTATATACAAGAATATAACTACTATAATACTGCCCCCTATATACAAGAATATAACTATTATAATACTGCTCCTATATACAAGAATATAACTACTATAATACTGCTCCTATATACAAGAATATAACTACTATAATACTGCCCCTCTATACAAGAATATAACTACTATAATACCGCTCCTATATACAAGAATATAACTACTATAATACTGCTCCTATATACAAGAATATAACTACTATAATATTGCTCCTATATACAGGGATATAACTACTATAATACTGCTCCTATATACAAGAATATAACTACTATAATACTGCTCCTATATACAAGAATATAACTACTATAATACTGCCCCTCTATACAAGAATATAACTACTATAATACCGCTCCTATATACAAGAATATAACTACTATAATACTGCTCCTATATACAAGAATATAACTAGTATAATACTGCTCCTATATATACAAGAATATAACTACTATAATACTGCTCCTATATACAGGAATATAACTACTATAATACTGCTCCTATAGACAAGAATATAACTACTATAATACTATAATAGCTATCACCTGGTCGACAAAGGGGGTGTGTCCCCAAAACGGCCGTCCAAGTGCGCGTCTACACCTCTCCCTCCCCACTACCCGTGGCATATGGAATAAAGTGAGCTGATACAAGATACCGGGTGAGTGCTGATTTATCTACCAACTACACATTGTACCTCTGCTTTACCGTCCTGCACCCCCGGTTGTCAGCCATACACGCCGCAGAGTACCCTGCATGCTCATATCCGTGGATTCCTAGGCACTGGAGCATTGCTCAGCGGTGCAAGTCAGCTGTATCTTCCTCTCGCATAACTACTATAATACTGCCCCCTATATACTGCTCTTTATATATAACCTGTCCTCCTGTTTGGAGTGTGACCTGTTAGTTAATAATAGGATGAGCTCCTCATTATATACTGCCAGTTCCTGGTTAGGATATATAGGGTATTTGTAGCTTCTAATGGGATGTAAATTGGGTAATTGCTGATGTTACACAACGCAGTGAAAGTTTCCGCCCGGTAAAGGTGTCAACCAGGGTGGAGAAAACAAAGAGAATTTTTAAAATGCTCTTACTAGTGCAATAAAACATGTGACATCCTAATCATCATCTACATCAATGCTCACATGTATGCATTCCCCAGCTGTTACGATGTGTGAACCCGGCCTGACATTGTACATCCTAAGACACTGGCCGTTCTGTGACCCGGCCGTGTCAGAGAACAACCGGTGTCAGTGAAGTTTATCCCAGCCAGTACTGGCCGGACAAACTTAATTTCTATTGAATTTGAATAAGGGCGCACCCGTGAGTGCCTGCATCCCAATGCACCACTGCACACAATGGAGAGTGTGGCCGGAGCCGCACTCTCCATAGTGTGACCTGTGAGGCCTGTGTGGCCGTTATTCAATGAATAGCGGCAGCAAAAAACTGACATGTTAATTTTCGCTGCGGCCACGTGTATACACTCCAGCTGAGATCCCATTCTGTTTCCATTCAACATATTTTTTTAATTAATCATGGCCGTTATTGAAAATTGCAACAACGTCCGTGATTAATTAAAAAAATAAGTTGTGGGAACATTGCCTCACACTGCGTTTTTGCAATCTATTTTGTTTTTTATCCATCTTATGCAAAAAAAAAAACAGATGAAAAAACGGATGCATATGTGAATCCATTTTTCCATTGACTTCAATTCTTAAAAAAAGATTAAAAAAACTGATCAAAACCCATATTTTTTTGTTAGCGTACACAAAAACATGGTTGACCCCCGTTTTTGTGTATGCTAATAAAAAAACCGTATTCGTCTTGATCTGTTTTAAGTTTTTTTTTATAATGGATATCAATGGAAAAACAAACGTACACATATGCTTCGTTTTTTTTTGCATAAAACAAGTGAAATAACAGATCGCAAAAACGCAGTGTGAACCAAGCCTTATACACAAGTAGGAGGAATCTGAAAGGTTTGATTTTTTGGGGTCCTATACTAATAAGGAGGGAGAAACACTGAGTTCAGCACTTTTCTCCCCATCCTGCTTGTCATTACATAGGAAGTGTATGGAGCCTGTTCTGTGCATTAACCAGTGAGACCAGGAAAGAAGGGCTTAAAGGGGTTATCCAGTGCTACAAAAACATGGCCACTTTTCCCCCTCTCTTGTCTCCAGTTCAGAAGTGGTTTGCAATTAAGCTCCATTTACTTCAATGGAACTGATTTCCAAACCCCACCCAATCTGGAGACGAGAGGGGGAAAAGTGGCCATGTTTTTGTAGCGCTGGATAATCCCTTTAAGCTGAAAGCTTCTTCCACCTAGTTTTGGCCAACGGTGAGGGATTTAAGCTCTGAGACTCAAACCATCAAAACTATTTAACCTTTTAAAAGTTTTAAAGATGGTTGATCCCTTCTTCATTTAATATTAGCAGAACATAGACAAGAATTATTCCTTACATGGAGACTTAAAGGGGTTGTCCAGCGAAAATCTTTTTCTTTCAAATGAACTGATATCAAAAAGTTAAATAGATTTGCCATTTTCTTCTATTAAAAAATCTCCAGTCTTCCCACAGTTATCAGCTGCTGTATGTCCTGCACGAATTGGTGTTTTCTTTTCAATCTGACACAGTGCTCTCTGCTGCCACCTCTGGCCGAGACATGAACTCTGTCTCGGTTTTCTGTGAATGCTCATAGAAAACCTCTCCTGCTCTGGAAAGTTCCTGTCTCGGCCAGAGATGTCAGCAGAGAGCACTGTGTCAGATTGAAAAGAAAACAACATATCCTGCAGGACATACAGCAGCTAATAAGTATGGGAAGACTTGAGATTTTTTAATAAAAGTAAATTACAAATCTATATGCTATACAGCTAATGAAGGTGTACAGGACGGCGAGTGGACATAAATGTGCCCCCCCAATTAGCTGAAATGCAGTGTGACTCTACGGTGATCTATGGTCATGTGACTCATACTGCGGCCAAAGTCACCAAGTTATCATATAGGATTGATCAAAGCTTTATAATGCATGCCCTACATTCAGTCTTGACCAGGGTTTTTGAATGGATCTCAGCTGATGGAAGAATCTCAGTGGTCATACAAGCCCTGCACCCTGCAGCCTCTTCTCCGTTTACCACCATTGTATTAAAGGGGACATTTTTTTTTTTAAATCAACTGGTGTCAGAAAGTTAAACAGATTTATAAGTTACTTCTATTTAAAAATCCAGTTTTCCAGTACTTATCAGCTGTTGTATGTCGTGCAGGAAGTGGTGTATTCTTTCCAGTCTGACACAGTGTTCTCTGCTGCCACCTCTCTCTACAGTATGTCAGGAACTGTCCAGAGCAGGAGCAATTCCTCATAGAAAATTTCTCCTGCTCTGGACAGAGGTGGCAGCAGAGAGCACTGCGTCAGACTGGAAAGAATACACCACTTCCTGCAGGACATATAGCAGCTGATAAGTACTGGAAGACTGGAGATTTTTTTTAATAGAAGTAAATTACAAATCTATATAACTTTCTGACACCAGTTGATATAAAAAAAACCTCTCTAGAGTACCCCTTTAATAGCCACAGTACAAGGCACTACAGCATTGTCACCTTCACTTTAACATACTTTGGTGCCAATTTCAGCTATCAAGTTAAATCCATCCAAGTAACATCACTGAGGTGCAAGGCACCTTATGCCTCATGGCCCAGTAATATAGTAGTGGTTTGGCTCACATAATAATGGCTGTGAGGCATGGAGATGACGGGTACATGAACGAATGAAAGCAGTGATCACTGGGGGTTAAACGCAACCATTCTGGACACTGGCGCCTTCCCCTTTAAGCAGGAAGACAATGGCTGCTCAGTGCGGAGCAGAGCCTGCAGCAGGAAGGAATAAATGAATGGTCAGAGTCTTAAATGAGAAACACCTGGACGGCCGCGTCACCGCCCGGCGCACTGCGAGCTCTTTGTTCCTCTGTTGATTTTAAAGAGTTCTCTCTAATGACAAATGCGCCAAAGTGACTTCACTGAAAAGCATGACCGGGGGGGTCAATAGCATAAAAGAGTTTATATAAGGTAGTGACACGCAGGGTTAACCTGAAAAAAAAAGACAAAAAAACAGCGCTGGGACATGAATGGCTATGTGCCATAGGGGGCGGACAAAGCCGGAGAGGAAAAGTTCTGAAACTTTCTAATATACTATGGATGGAAACATTCATTATATGTATACTGCAATGTATCTAGTATGTACAGATGCATTTTCCCTGCACTGATACACTGTAGCAGACTCTCAGCTCAGGAAAGACATGTGCTGATGAAGTAAGACTACAGTCTATACTGGATACCATTGTACAAAGTGATTGCTGGTCGCACCATCAGGCACCACAGCGTTCGATGTACCCCAGAAGATTATGAGCCCCCCCCCCCCCCCCCCCCACCTTTTATTACAGGGCGACTATATTATGTTACAGTATACAGAACAGAATTCATGGACTCTTGTAATATGACAGCCCCCCCCCTCCCCCATAACTACTATGGCATATGGGAAGGGGTACTGTAATTGAGACAATTCATTCTGGGGGGTCTCCATACATCTGCCTGCTGAATATTACACCCAGCAGCCCCTGAGCTGTGCAGAGCGGGAGGATCATTATCTGGCGGAGTTAATAACCTACAGCAGAACTGTCCACACTTCAGCGGCACAAATAATTACACTCCATATATTAGGCGGTAATGTACTGTCAGCAGATGGGCGATCCCGCGCCTTTAAATCACTTCTTAGCCTCATTCGGGAAAGATTTGGTTGAATTATTAAAAGCAGTTGTTAAATCGGAGGATTAAAGCACATAACATGTAAGAAACTAATCCGCAGGTATTCCAGATATAGCCCTGTCCCTGCTGAGAATGTGCAGAAAAAGGGGGCTCTGAGAAACACGCAGAGACCCCCACAGCTCTTGTAATATCAATATATACATTATATATGTGTATATATATATATATATATATATACATACATATATAATGTATATATAACACATAACATGTAATAAACTAATCCGTAGGTATTCCATATATAGCCCTGTCCCTTCTGAAGATGTGCAGAAGAGGGGGCTCAGAGAAACACGCAGAGACCCCCCACAGCTCTTGTAATATCTATCTATCTATATATATGACACATAACATGTAAGAAACGAATCCGTAGGTATTCCATATATAGCCCTGTCCCTGCTGAGGATGTGCAGAAGAGGGGGCTCAGAGAAACACGCAGAGACCACCACAGCTCTTGTAATATCTATCTATCTATCTATCTATATATATATATGACACATAACATGTAAGAAATGAATCCGTAGGTATTCCATATATAGCCCTGTCCCTGCTGAGGATGTGCAGAAGAGGGGGCTCAGAGAAACACGCAGAGACCACCACAGCTCCTGTAATATCAATATATACATATATTACACACATAACATGTAAGAAACTAATCCACAGGTATTCCAGATATAGCCCTGTCTCTGTTAAGAATGTGCAGAAGAGGGGGCTCAGAGAAACACGCAGAGACCCTCACAGCTCCTGTAATATCAATATATACACATATATATACCACATAACCTGTAATAAAGGAATCTTCTGTAGGTATTCCAGATATAGCGCTGTCCCTGCATAGGAGGTTCAGAAGAAGGGGCTCAGAGAAACACAGAGACCCCCGCAGCTCCTAAATATATATATTATAACATGTTTTATTAGTTTTACAAAAATAGGATATACATAGCAAAAGGATAGTGATATGTCAAGAGATATGAACAAAGCAAATAAGCGTGCCAGAATAGTAATGACATATCAATATAGCACATTGTGAGGTACACTGTACAGTACAATTGATATAATCTCAATATATATATATATTATGTACACACACACACACATCACCTCCGAGGTCTCCCCCCTTCTCCCCAACAATTCTGGACCATCAGATGCTTCTAAGGGTCCTATTACACAGAGCGATTTTTAACATTTAACGACCAACGATAAACGATCGCAAACGAGATTGTTTATCGTTAACCTGAAATCATTCAACATATTACACAGAACGATGGTCGTTTGTTACGATCGTTATTACGAACTACGACCGTTTATTCCTTCTGATCTCAGGAAAACAATGAACAATGTGCAATTACACTGAACTATTAGTGAAAAAATGCGAAACTTGAGCGAACGAACGTGGAATTACAGCAGACAATTAACGATAATTTTAGGTTCAGATCTAAATCAAAGATCAACGACATACGAACGATTTTTCAATCGTTGCCTGCAATTACACAGAACAATTAAAACTTAAATTGGAACAATATAACGATTTTCCGCACGATAATCGCCCCGTGTAGTGGGGCCCTAAGTTTTGGAAATATGGTAGGAAAGTGACACAGCTTAGGGGTCAGTCTCCACTTACTGCAGTAACAACACCTCACGGCAACTAACAATAAAGCAACTCTCCTGTGTCTCCACGGTTACAGACTACAAACAAATGCTGACTGTAGTCTGAATCTGCAGTTATCTTCCACTATTTTTATTTAACCTACAAAAAGTAAGAGAAGTCAGCACAGGAGCTGTGTACACAAATAGTGTAATTGTAAATGGGGACTATCTGCAACTAGAATTAATATTAGATTTACTGATGAAAAACAAAACACACCTAGTGATCTACCACAACCTCTAGAAAAAAAAAATATTGTGAAAAGTCAAAATCTGGACATTTTAGCCCAGGAATGCAACGCGATGCTCACTATCGGGCGGGGTTTGCACAGACACTGTTCCCTTTGAAGCCCAGCTGTTCTGTCAAAACTGGCAAATATCTTACAGACCACAGGTGTCAAACCTGCGGCCCTCCAGCTGTTGCAAAACTACAATTCCCATCATACCTGGACAGCCAAGTTTGACACCACTGTAATATAGAAGCAAATTTCTCCAACTGCTGCCAAATTATAATTCCCATTATGGCTGTTGGGGCATGCTGGGAGTTGTAGTTTTGCAACAACTGGAAGGCCACAGATTGGGGAACATTGCTATAGACCAAACCTGAACATAACAATCGCTCACAGTGCAATTCCCTAATATCAATGTTACTGACCCTACCTCCTTATAGTCACCATTGGCCAGTATACAGACCAGTCACCTCAATGCATCTCAATGACTCACATCACATTTCCCTAATACATACGGTGTAATAGAGCCTTCCGGCAGTCAGCTGAGCAGTGATATATGGAGCTCATGTCTTGTCCTTCTCTCTGAATTGTTTTCAAGTCTTGACCTGTTTTCCCTGCAACATTCCTAATCCTCCTGTACTCTGTGTCATTGTCCTTTGCTGCATGTTCTATATGTGTTGTGTACAAGGCTGCCCAATCCCCAGTGCCCCCCAACCAGGGTCTGGAGGGTACCGCTCTGTACTTTTAATAGCACATCAGCGCCACTCCTGTCCTCAGGGTGTGTGTAATTGCAGCTTAGTTCCATTGAAGTGAATAGAGCCGAGTTGCAATACCACACACAACCTGAGAACAGGGGTGGCGCTGCTTTTTGGAAGAAAGCAGACATGATTTTCTATTCTTGCATAACTCCAGTAAAGCTGCTTTCTTATATCAGGTAGCAATCACAGTTGGGTACAAACCAGATGGTGGAAGAAGACCCTATAACTACAGCGATACATTGTAATAAACTCACTGCTGTGTGAACAAGCATGTGTATGTGGATCGCCAATGCTCACATTGTGGTTCTTTAAAAAAAAAAAAAAAAAAAGCGTAAAAAAGCGTGCTAATTTTGAACCTCTTTGCAGGAAAGGTAATAAAATTCATCAGGTTTGTTTTTCACTTTAGTTATTTATACTGGGATCTGGGAGCATTCCTTGTTCCTCCGGCGTGGCCAGCACCGAGCAGATGCTGTTTTACTTGGAAGGCGCTCTCCCTCTAGCTCAGCAATTTAAAAAAGAAAAAAAAAAAAGTAAATTCCTACAATTTGTTTTCTCCAAGTCTCCGGGGAACGCTCCTCATTTCCTGAGTGGTGGTTCTCTCGGCTTTCTTCCTCCATAGCGAGGAATGTTTACTCCTTGAAATGTAGAAATCCGCAGTCACTGGTACTGAACACTTGAACACACACACACACAAAAAGAAATTTTAATTTTATTTTAATTTTTTTTTTTACATTTATCGTTTTTGGATTTTTTTCTTAATCCCATTCAACCTCCAAAACTCCAGAATAGTTTGGGGATTTTTTTGTTTTTGCTTTACACATGATATGAAGCCTCAAGTTTTCCTTAAAGTGAATCTGTCAACTGTAATTTATGCTCGAAGATTGCTGTTAGGTCAAGGAGACACATGGTACCTTTCATATATCTAGCTGAGCTTCTATAATATTGAAAAATGCTTTTATTCTCTAGGGTAAAGTGTTAGGTCCCTATTCCACGGGACGATTATCGTTTGGATTATCGTTAAATTGTTTGGAACAAAGCGATAATCGTTTTGTTGAATGGCAGTTAACGATTAAATGACGAACGAGAAATCATTGATTGCTTAATGAGATCTGGATCCATTTTTATCGTTGCTCGTTCGCAAATCATTTGCATGGAATAAGACGTGGTTCGCAGTAGTGACGAACGCAATAGCCATGACAAAACGACTGCAAGAACGATCATAAGTAATGATCATCGTTCTGTGTAATTGGGTGAGCGATTTCAGGTCGTTTGCAATAGCGGTCGTTTATCGTGAACGATTATCTGAACGATAATCGTCCTGTGGAATAGGGCCCTTAGACAGGCGTTACCAAACCCCCTGAGGTGCCCTGGGCTGTAACATCTCCCCACGTCCGCTCCCATCCCTGTCCTGGCTGCTTCCAAATCTCGGCTTGGCTACCAGCTGACTGTCAATGAAGCAGGGATAGGGATGGAAGGGGGAATGAGAAGGCGTTAGGCCCCGTTCCCACTGAGCAAAGCTAGCGGAATTCCGCGACGGAATTGTCCGCCGCGGAATGCCGTTAGCCTCCCGCTCATAATGGGAGTCTATGAGAGGCGCGCGCTCCTGCTCTGTACGCGCTGAAGAATGAACATGTTCATTCTTCAGCGCGTACAGAGCAGCAGCGCGCGCCCCCCATAGACTCCCATTATGAGCTGGAGGCTAACGGCATTCCGCGGCGGACAATTCCGTCGCGGAATTCCGCTACCTTTGCTCAGTGGGAACGGGGCCTAACAACCCACAGCACTTCAGGGGCTTGGGAAAGCTTCACTGACTCTTCGAACCAGTGCAAAATAGCATTTTTCTATGTTCTGGAAGCACAGATGGATGTATGAAAGGTACCATGTGTCTACTTGACTTAACAACTATCTAGCAGTGTCAGCAGTGTGCACGGTGAATTGCAGATGACAGATTCACTTTAAATGGGATGGGAAGTGACAACTTCTCTATGCACCACAAAATGGTTAAAGGGTGTCAGCAAAAGACACCATCAGGCCTGTCACTTGAGGACTAGAACTACAAAACAAGTCCTCATATGGCTAAGCCGACATGAGTGGGAGGCAAACACGAAATACTCATCCTGTTGTTGGGGTTGTCTACTTTGGACAATTACTTTATATTAAAAGGGTCCCCAACAAGAGTAGCATCGTAATAGAGGTGCAAAGGCCCACATGCAATGTCTGGACATGCCAGGTCCTCCAGAGTGAGAGACACTCTTACCACTCTATTATCACTCCGATTGATGCAGGTCCGAATGGAGTGAGTCTCTTCTGAAGAAGGTACTCTCTTAAAGGGGCTAAGCTTCATATATTAAAAAAAAAAAAAACCAACAAAACACCCCCCCTAAATATGAAGAGTCTATTAGGCAGTACATAGCGCCATTTCATGTATTTTCCTCAGATTTCTGGCGACACGAGCTGGGAGAAGGACGTCGCCATCGCCAGATATCACTGACACCAATTGTTGGATTTATCAGAAACTAAAAAGAGCAAAGGCAGCGGCTCCCCAATAATCTGGTGGCGTATTATGTCTCTAGATACGTGCGACTATCAGGGGAAGAGAAGAACAGAGACGCGGACGGTTATGATTTCCGATTCTCTAATCTTCATGGCGCACTGGATATGGTTACAGAAAAGTCTGATTAGTCACAATATGGAGACAGTCGGCGGCTGATAGCGGCTTCTCCTTCCATTCCCAGTAGCGGAGAGGAAGAAGGCATCTGTGAACCACTTTACTCGCAGGTTGTGGGGGTCGTCTCTCTGGGCTTTTCCGTCGTAGCTTTTAAGGGAAGCAGGGATGGTTTATGGCCTTGGTACATGTCTAGGCTCTAATGCCCCCACTACATTCTTTTATACATCTCAAGCTATTCCTGTCATTGTTGCCCACAGCAACCAATCACAGCTCAGCTTTGATTTCACCAGAGCTCATTAATATATGAAAGCCGAGCTGTGATTGGTTGCCATGGGCAAATAAAGCCGAGCTGTGATTGGTTGTTATGGACAATGAAAGCCAAGCTGAGATCGGTTGCTATGGGCAATGAAAGCTTACGTTTGGTTGCTATGGGCAAGCTGAGCTGTGATTGGTTGCTATTGACAGCACAATTACTCTCCCTAGAAAAAAAGCTACCACTAAATTCTCCACATTTACCCTAAGATCAATAGTTATCTTCTAGTCACAGGACAGGAGATATATAGCGGATTGGTGGGAGTCAGAAAATGGAGACCCCTTGCACTATTCATTCTGTATAGGACTTTTGCTGCCTTCGGCCATACCTGAAAGTCCCATAGAAAGTGCATAGAGAGGTTTCCCAACATGCACACTGCAGCTCTACTCACTTAATGAACACTAACCTCCATTCTTCCAAAAACAGCACCACCCCTCTCTTCAGGTTGGGTGTGGTATTACAACCTGGCTCTATTCACTTCAATGGAATGGAGTTCAGTACAACACACCAGTGGCAGACATATCACTTGTGCAGCCTGTTCAGCTGCACAGGGGCCTAGGCCAATCGAGGGGCCCGCCAGGCTCAGACTCTTCAGTGTCAGCTCTTCTGACGGGTTATTTATTTGGATGCCCCCTATGATCAGTTCTATGGGTTGGCCACAGGTACCTTAGTTCCAGACTAAGGCCTGCACAGAATGAAGTACAGTCCTTTAGTGGGCCCTGGCCAGGGGCGTAACTAGAAATGGCTGGGCCCCATAGCAAACTTTTGATCGACCACTACGCCATCAACACACTCAGCTCTACACAGGTTCTGTACACCATATAAATTACAGTACAGTTATATTAAGTGACTCACAGGGGACATCTTCTCTGATGGGAGTTGTTTCCTTCATTTTCTTCTTCATCCTTCCTGGGCCATTAGAACTTCTCCGAGCCACGAATCCACAGAATCTGCCAGAGAAACATATTAGGCTCCTCACTATGGCACCATCCACATCTCTATACAAACTGCACATCTGTATTGGCCCCTTTACACCCTCATTTAGTGGGTAGCCCTGACTCTATGTGACCCCCTAAAAATATATGCCCCCCTCTGTGTATTCCCTCTCCCCCTATGTTGCCCCCCCCCCCCAAATAGATGGCCCCTCTCCCCCCATGTTGCCCTCCTTATAGATGGCCCCCTCTCCCCCCACCCTCCCTTATAGATGGCCTCCTCTCCCCCCTCCATATAGATGGCCTCCTCTACCCCCTCCCTTATAGATGGCCTCCTCTCCCCCCTCCTTATAGATGGCCTCCTCTCCCCCCTCCTTATAGATGGCCTCCTCTCCCCCTACTTATAGATGGCCTCCTCTCCCCCCTCCTTATAGATGGCCTCCTCTCCCCCCTCCTTATAGATGGCCCCCTCTCTCCTCACCCTCCCTTATGGATGGCCCCCTCTCCCCCCACCCTCCCTTATAAATGGCCCCCTCTCCCCCCATCCTCCCTTATAGATGGCCCCCTCTCCCCCCACCGTCCCTTATAGATGGTCCCCTTCCCCCTCCCTTATAGATGGTCCCCTTCCCCCCTCCCTTATAGATGGTCCCTCTTGCCCCCCCACCCTCATAGATGGCCCCCTCTTCCCCCCCACCCTCATAGATGCCCACTCTTCCCCCCCACCCTCATAGATGCCCCCTCTTCCCCCCCACCCTCATAGATGCCTCCTCTTTCCCCCTACCCTCATAGATGCCCCCCTCCTTCCCCCCCCACCCTCATAGATGCCCCCCTCCTTCCCCCCCCCCCACCCTCATAGATGCCCCCCTCCTCCCCCCCCCCACCCTCATAGATGCTCCCCTCTTCCCCCCACCCTCATAGATGCCCCCCTCTTTCCCCCCACCCTCATAGATGCCCCCTATCCCCCCCACCCTTATAGATGCCCCCTATCCCCCCCACCCTTATAGATGCCCCCTCCTTCCCCCCACCCTCATAGATGCCCCCCTCCTTCCCCCACCCTCATAGATGCCCCCTGCTTCCCCCCACCCGCATAGATGCCCCCCTCCTTCCCCCCACCCTCATAGATGCCCCCCTCCTTCCCCCCACCCTCATAGATACCCCCCTCTTTTTCCCCACCCTCATAGATGCCCCCCTCTTTCCCCCCACCCTCATAGATACCCCCCTCTTTCCCCCCACCCTCATAGATGCCCCCTCTTTCCCCCCACCCTCATAGATGCCCCCCTCCCTCGTAGATACCCCCCTCTTTCCCCCCCACCCTCATAGATGCCCCCCTCTTTCCCCCCACCCTCATAGATGCCCCCCTCCCTCGTAAATGCCCCCCTCTTTCCCCCCACCCTCATAGATGCCCCCCTCCTTCCCCCCACCCTGCAGGCTGATAAAAAACAAAACAAAACTTAACTCACCTGACAACGCGCTCCCACGTCGATCCTCACTCCTCCTGGTCTGTCCTCGGCTGCTGCGCGGCTGCCGGGGGTGTCGCGTCTTATCCCCAGCAGCGCGCGCATCCCAGAGCTCCCTGCGCGCTGAAACCGGAAGTCAGGGCCCAAGGCGCGCAGGGAGCTATGGGATGCGCGCGCTGCCGGGATCCCGACACCCCCGGCAGCCGCGCAGCAGCCGGGGGAAGATGGAGCCGGACTCTTGTGACCGCAAGCAAAACAATGCTTGCGGTCACAAGAGTGATTGATCGGGAGGGCCCCGCGGGCCCCCCTTCGTGGCCACTGCCTGGACCCCAAACAGCTGTAGCACCCGGGAGGCCTGCTCAGCCGCCGGGTGCTACAGGCTATGTGAGCTCCGGGGGCCCGCGCCACGGGCCCCCGATACTGCGTGGCCCCGTAGCGGCCGCTACGGCTTCTACGGTGGTAGTTCCACCACTGGCTCTGGCATCTGTGCTGTAGGGCCCTCCTGAGAAACCAGGACACATGTACCGGATGCACGGACGTACATATGTGTGCACCTTTAAGGCAGAAAGGTGGAGAATAGTTTATGGGGGCCCAAACACATTGTTTGCACAGGGGCCCTCGCAGGGCCGGCTCCAGGTTTTGGAGGGCCCTTGGGCGACAGAGCCTCAGCGGGCCCCTTTGTATAGCAAATCATGTGGCATCACATGAGGGTCTCTATCTCCCCATTCTGTGTAGGTATACAGCAGTGTATTATATACTTATTATCCTCCTGAGTGTGTATGTAATACACTGCTGTAAACCTACACAGAATGGAGAGATATATACACACTTATACAGGAGGATAATAAGTATATAATACACTGCTGTATACCTACACAGAATGGAGAGATATATACACACTCATACAGGAGGATAATATCTCCATTCTGTGTAGGTATACAGCAGTGTATTACATACGTATTATCCTCCTGTATGGGTGTGTATATATCTCCATTCTGTGTAGGTATACAGCAGTGTATTATATAGTTATTATAATACGCTGCTGATCACCTACACTAAATGGAGAGATAGATATGCAGGTGCAGAAGTTGCTACCCTACAAAGTCCTGCAAAACATTTTAACAGAAAAAATTGTAATATAACACAGTGGATTTATTGCATATTGTGAATCCCCCATGGAAAGTAAAGGGGGAAATCTGCAATAAATCCACTGTAGCAGATAATCCAGAGATGACCCTAAAACCTTCCTACTCCCAGCACACACAGACAGACAGACACACACACACACACCTGCCTCTGCATACAGACTTACACACATATGCATGTATACCCAATCACAGCATACACTCACCTCTGTATGGATCTGTCAGGCAGCAGTCCTGTCACTTGTCACATGTTCTCCCTCTGCCCTGGGCCGCTGTGGAGGTCAGGAGACCCAGGAATACAGCTGAAGGAGGGGGCAGGCAGCACAGGCAGCTGGGCCCTGACCTGCTGTTTGGCCTCTACAGGCTGCCGTGCAGTGAGCCCCGCCCCCCTCTCCTCTGGTCCGACGCTGAGAGACTGAGGCCTGGAAAAGCCACAATATGCTTTCAGTGGCTCACCAGCGCCCCCCTCATCCCTGCGCCCGGCTCATCCCCCCTCCCCCCACAGCCACAGGTAATGATGTGTGCGCTCACAGCACAGCACCACCTGCACACAGTGCAATGTGTGTCAGTGTGTGCGCGCGCAGTGAGAGGGGAAGAGATGGTGTGGGCAAGTGCCGGGGGCCCCTTGAGGCACTGTGGGCCCCGGCACTTGCCCGAGTATGCCTGGTGCTGACGCCGGCCCTGGGCCCTCGGCAGTCTGTGTCTGCCCCTGCAACACACAACCTGAGGATCAGGGTGGTGCTATTTCTGGAGGAAGCAGACCTGTTTTTCTAATCCTGGACAACCCCTTTAATTTTTGGTGGGAATAGAGTGCGTCTATATGTGACCTCCACCACCAGTTGCATGGCAGACGGGTATAAGTGCAGTATCTGTGTATATCCTGTCACAGGACTACGTCAGAGGCCCAGATATACAGCGGGTCCCGGCCCCTCACAGATTAGATTCTTATCCTCCTGGTGCCTGTTGTTTTTTCTGGGAAGTGCATCTGGTTCGGAAATGCAGACTAAACATCTGGAAGAGGCCGAGACGCAGGAGAAAAGCAGGAAGGGGTTTTATTTCGCTGTAATGAATAACACGCTTCGCAGGAATTTATCCAGAACTGAAACTTATGTCCAAGACGAGCTGTCTCCATCTAATTACATGGGATTTACAAATCCTAAAAATTGGTGATAAATGTCATATAGTCACCTTTTACAGATAACAGGATGGGGGTATGAAGCTCAATTTAAAAGGATTTCAGCTCTGGATACACATAGATATTATAGCTGTCAATTATGTTAGAGACCAAGAGAATTTGGGAATGGCTGACCTGACCTCTTCTAATTGGTCAAGTACCCCAAAGGGCAATAAGAGGGTCAGGCCAGGACACTACGGAGCTTTCTGGGGACACAGGAGCCACACGCTTGAAGAATTGAGAAATAGTGGCTGTGTGGTTGTTAGCTCCAGCAGATCTAAAGGAGTAGGGGGTGAAAGGATAAGGAGGATGGGAGGCATGGCAGCGACTTTAGGGAAGGAACCCATTTTCATGAAAATACGGTTTCATCTACCAGCAATAAGTCATCAACCAGGAAAAGGTGAGCAGATTGATATATAGTTTTGTGGGAAAAGATTTAGTGCTTAGGAGTCCAGTTGGTGGTGTCACTGATTAGGACCACCCACTGGACTCCTAAGCCTAGCATCAGCAGAGATTTCAATGAATAATTACTCTGTATGTTTTTTTTCCACACATCCATACATCAATTTACACAGCTCCCCATTGCTCTTTAAGGGCCCGTTCACACTGAGGAAAAGAGGCAGAATTTCAAGTGGAGCCAGCACCATTGTTTCAATGGGATTTCTTGTGCGCCTCCGCTCTCCGCTGAAAGAACAGGCCCCTAACATCACAGATCAGTTTTCTTGATCAACATGACAGGTCCCATTTAAAAAATAAGGGCCCATTCACAATGAGGAAAAGAGGCGGAATTTCAAGCAGAATTCCACCACTTTTTCTCAGTGTGGACAGGCCCTAAATTTCAAGCTAGATCCTTACAGGAATCCGTTTCATACTACAACCCTCCAAATTAAATGCAAAAACAAAGGCTTGACAGATAACATTCTAGCTACCTGCAGCCACCACTAGGGGGACCTCAGGGGTTTACTGCATACATCTTATAAACTAAGCTCAATAATCAAACAGTGTGCAGTAAGCTGTCTTTTTTTGTCAAATTTATCCAAAATATCATGATTGTGATTTACTTTCATTTCTGTCTTTCATGTGTTGGACTTTACAGATCAAAGTGCCCTACCATCTGTGGGAGTCGCCATCTGTACCCATTGTAAGTGACCTGACCTATTGCACTAAATGCCCCCATAGCCACATTATTCACGCTTTTCCTAACACAAGAACTTTCTTTACTGTTGGCTTCTCTAAGGATTCGGCACTGTATCCCTCTTATTAATATGCCGCACGTCTGTGTGACTGATGATGAAACCCAAGCCTCCTGTACCAGATAAATTATTAATGGCTTTGATTTAGCATGTGAGGCTGCAGATCACATATCAAAGATGAGTAGTCTTTACATCTGGTGCACTCTACAGCCGCTCACACGTCTTCAGCCTCTCCTATGTGTCAATTGTCAAAGCTCTAAGAGATATCTTGGCGGTCATGTCTTACATATACGTGTAGCATCTCAGTTCTGCACAAGATCATCCTAGCAAAGAGGGATCGTAAGTAGAGATGAGCGAACCTGGAGCATGCTCGAGTCCATCCGAACCCGAACTTTCAGCATTTGATTAGCGGTGGCTGCTGAACTTGGATAAAGCCCTAAGGCTATGTGGAAAACATGGATATAGTCATTGGCTATATCCATGTTTTCCAGACAACCTTAGAGCTTTATGCAAGTTCAGCAGCCCCCGCTAATCAAATACCGAACGTTCGGGTTCGGATCGACTCGAACCCGAACCCGGTTCGCTCATCTCTAATCGTAAGTTATATGAATGTATATAGAGAAAACCCCTGCTAGCCCATAGGCTGCTCACCTCATGAATAGGTAATTGTCCATTATACTTACTATGAGCAGTGGTCGCCAACCTATGGCTCTGACCAGCTGTTGTAGAACTACATCTCCCAGCATACCCTAAGAGCTTTTGTCTGTCAGTGTATACTGGGAGCTATAGTTTCAACATCTTGGAGACCTGTGCTGTATACAATTTGCAGGGATTTTTTTTATATTGTTATAACTATACACAAGAATTAGTGGGATGAGAGTAGCAGAAAACTTAGCTGGGAAAAATGTATGGTGCGACCAAGGCATCATTCCTCCTTACATGGCATATCTGAATATTAAAGGAGAAGTCCGGGGTAAATAAAATTTTCAAGCAGAGAGGTACAGTGAGGAACATAATAAACACGCCCGGACTTCTTCCCCTGGGCTCGGATTTCTCCAGTTCGAGCAACATCACTACTCGGATGATAGATTGCTCAACCAACCAATCAGTGACTGGGGCGGGACACCCCTGTAGTCGCTGATCGGCTGAGCGGTCAGTCGGATCAAGCACTTTCCCCCGAGTCGTGACAACATCGGAACTCGGGGGGAGTTCCATTGGGAATCCTGGAGTCTGTGATGCAGCATTCAGGGGCACAGGGAAAGGAGTGCTTCTTTATTATGCTTGCAAATAATAAATTTTTCCAGACTTCTCCTTTGAACATTACACCAATGTTTATTGAAATGTTATCCAAAGACAGATTCACTAGAAAAGTTTCATCATCCCATACGGGTTAGAGAAGGGATGTTCACAGCCATATGACAACATTTGATGGCTGGTAACTGGAACACAGGTACTGGGACACTACAGTCGAATTTGATCAGGTTGCAACTCCTCCAGCTGTTACAAAACTACAATTCCCATCATGCCTGGACAGCCAAAGCTTTAGCTTTGGCTGTCCAGGCATGATGGGAATTGTAGTTCTGCAACAGCTGGAGGGCTACAAGTTTGACACCTGTGATATAGTTAGTCCTTGATACTCCCCACCTTTCCCATATCTGTTGTGCTACATAATTTAAAGGGGGGAGGGGAGATAAAAAAAAAGAGGCATCTGGGAAAATAGAGATTTTTGAACGATAAAACAGGAGCATTGATTAGTCAGAGCGGTATTTACACCACAGACGTGTGTAATCTATGTGGACAGCTATGTGTCTCCATTAGGCCAGGCCGGGCAGTAAGCAGTAATCTCTTAAGCCGCAATTACTTTTAATTAAATCTTTGGGTATTGTCAGCAATTACATGTTATGAGGCATGCAGTTAATGAGGTCAGCGCTGACATCACAGAATCTGCTGCCCACAATGTCCTCACGCCGGCTATGGAATGTGTTATCGAGCTGCCGGGGACTGGCATCCACAGTATCCCTGGCGTGTTAGGATCCTCCTTATTATAACCGAACATGTCATGTCTCAGTGCCCGGCGGCTCTCTGTCCCTGGGATTTTTTTCTATTTTCAAAAAACTATTCTGAGCCAATGTAAGAGTAGGGGCATGAGGTTATATGGCAGCAAAGCGACCTCTGTGAGCTGTCACGTTGTGTCTCCATATGTATTGCAAGGATATCCTGCCATGCAAGTTATGCTATAGGGTTATATAGAAGTCTATGGGAGCTCTCATCTGGCTCCGCAGGGGCGGGGCCATGGATAGGCAGAGGAGGTGGATGACCTATGGTGCTTTTCTTTACTTTATCCGCTAAACATGGTGGCTGTATTCTGAAACCTTGTCCCAGCCCTGCAGCTCCAAACAAGCCGTATGAAGCCATAAAACAGTTGAGGTCACGTCTGGAGCTCCATTTAGTCAGGGGCAGTTTACCTATATTTTTGTGATTGGCCTGGAGTCCTATAGGCTGGACCCGCACCAATCCCCTATCCGATGGTTAGCAACCTGTGTCGCTCCAGCTGGTGCAAAACCACAACTCGCATCATGCCCTGAGGGCCAAAGCTGAGCTCCTCTAAAATAAATGGTGCAAAGTTGCAATACCACACACAACCTGAGGACAGGTGTGGCACTGTGTTTGAAAAAAAGCAGCTATGTTTTACTAATCCTGCGCAACCCCTTTAAACCTTGGCAGTCGTCATCTTTATTTGACAGTCTGAAATGATCGTGTTTAATTCAGATGAACTATTACGGGAATGCGTGACTTCCTATCCGGAGCGAGGGACTTTGTTCTGTTATCCAAGGTGTGTTATAAAAAGAAAACCCTTCTAAGAAGAAGTGTTTAAACAAGAAAGTACGATAGCGAATGTGGCGGCGGCAGGAGGATATATTTAGCGCAGATGCAGTTTACTTTAGTGACTCACTGGGGTGAGATATAGAGGTGCGATGTAAAGCGGCTAAATAGAGAGGTGGCTGTGCGCTGGGTGTTTATAGTGAAGTCAGGGGGCATTACTTGAAATACGCATCGATGTACACACACAGCTATGTCATCCCTGATCCTGCCCCAGGCCCGCTGGATCATGGACCCAGTGTCGAACTGGCCCCCCAGAGGATATTCCGGTGGGCCCCCAGCTCAGAACCTGCAGTAACACTGACTGACATGTCATTTCTTACTGGTTCTTTATTGGTGGGCCCCCCAGGATAATTTTCTCTGGTGCGCCCCAGATACCCCATTTCAACACTGCATTGACCCCTTTACCCACAAATAACTATTTAGGATACGATACAATCCGGATTGTGAGCCTTTCCTCCCCATCTCATTCCATGAGAGGGTGGGTTCAGACAACTGAATCCACACGGGTAAATTACGGCGTATTCCATTGCTAGTACGCACTCACGGCCGTGCCATGCCTCTCCGCCCGTGCCATAGACACCATTCTATGCACGGGCGAATTCCGCATTCCGCCAAAAGAATTGACATGTCAATTCTTTTGGCGGGAAGCGGAATCCTCCCGCCTATAGAATGGTGTCTATGGAGCCAACGGAAAGGCGCGCGGCCGTGAGCGCGTACTAGCAACGGACCACCGAAATTTATTGAATAGTGGCGGCACAAACCTGACATGTCACACAATGGAGAGTGCGGCTCCGACCGCACTCTCCATTGTCGGCTATTGTGAATTGGGATGCAGGCACAGTACCAGCCGGGATGATTTTCACATAGTATGGCTGGTGTTTCACATAGTGTGAACACGGCCTTATACTGTCCAATAATAGATAAAGGTACACACCCTATTGACAAGGAGAATGGTGACACCCAGTTGGCAATTTATTTGTATATTTCCAGAAGGAATAAAAAGAGGAAATCCTGAGGAGTTCTGAGGGAAGATGCTCCAATATGGTTATTACAAATGTAATACAAGTATTTAGTGACGCAGAGATTTCAGGAGAATGGCGCTCCTCCATTTCTTGCGCCTGTTCCCTCTGCGCAGTTGTTTGCTCTAGTTTCTGATGGTTTGGCCACCATACAGAACGGCTGTCATTGTGATATCATTCCTATTTTCCAGAGCCGCCATGCTTCCCAGCACACTTGGCTCGTCTTCTAAGCAGAGAGAAACTATATATGTTTTGATTATCTGGAGCCGGAGAGAACGTGGCTGAGAGGATCCGTCCTCAAGCGATTTCAGATATGAAAGAAGGAAACACAAATATTCAGTTCTAATATGATGGCAGCAAAACATATCTGACCCCTCGGGTCATTATATTCAATGGGCATCCTAAAGGGCGACTTCTCAGAAGTGAGGAGGTAAATGTAGAACACACTACATGTAAAGCAGCACAACCTATATGTGTTATCATACCAAAGTAGTGTATACCTATATACTCAAGTCTAGATGAATAGATTACACCCTGCTGCAAAGGCTGGAATCAGAGATAACTCCAATCCTGGTAATGTTACCCCTCAGATGCCGCAGTCAGTAACAACAATGGCATATAAGTGGATAGACAGAAGAGGGGAAACTTCTCTGTTACCTCTTTATATCAACTGGTGTGAGAAAGTTACAGTATATAGATTTGTAGGTTGCTTCTATTTAAAAATCTCCAGTCTTCCAGTACTTATCAGCTGCTGTCTGTCCTGCAGGAAGTGGTGTATTCTTTCCAGTCTGACACAGTGCTCTCTGCTGCAACCTCTGTCCATGTCAGGAACTGTCCAGAGTAGGAGAGGTTTCCTCTAGGGATTTGCTGCTGCTCTGGACAGTTCCTGTCATGGACAGAGGTGGCAGCAGAGAGCACTAGAAAGAATACACCACTTCCTGCAGGACATACAGCAGCTGATAAGTGCTGATAAGTGCTGTAAGACAGGAGAATTTTAAATAGAAGTAAATTACAAATCTTTATAACTTCCTGACACCAGTTGATTTGAAATATTACTTGGAATACCAATTGGAGTTGATTTGAAATATTATTTGGAATACTACTTTAAAGAAAGCCTCTTACTCTGCTATGTGTATACACCTGCTAGGAATTGCCAGGGTCAGGATTTATTAGGATGCCTATTTATTATACATAGACAGGCATAATACAATAAACAATGAGTCAAATAGTGTAAAAGAAAAAAAAAAAGTTACTGTCTAGTTTAAAAGTGACTCCTGAACTATGATGCAGCATTGCCACTCTATAAAGCATGGTTTGCCCTGTTGTCCTGTGCTCATGTAATATTCCCCATATATACATGATCTCCCGGCCTCTCTATTATTTATCTAAAGCCATGACTTAACTCAGTGACATAACCCAGACCCTCCTCACCACCGCCGCCGCCTGACGTTTGCGGTGGTGCAGCCACCTGGCACCGTTACATTGTATTTACTGAACATACGGGACCGTCATCTGTGATTCAGGATTCTTAGTGTAATGAGAACCTGGAAGTGAATTTAGCAATGGGATCTGCCAGACCTAAATTATTCAGATTTCCAGGAAATATTTCAGCCTGTAGGTCCAATTAACGAAAGAGTTTTATAAGGATTTAATTGTATGCTATATAATGGTGAGCATTGCTTAGTATCCCACGGCTGAAACAGTTAACAATGAATTGATGTATCTAAGCCTGTCATGTTGGATATTGTCATCTAAGCTTATATTAAACTGTATTAAGCGTGACACTGTCTGCTTAACTGGTATATCTAAGCCTTCAATATGTGATACTGTGCTGCTGAACCAGTGCATGAAAGCTTGTCATTTGTGATACAGTCTGCTGAGCCATGTATCTAACCTTGTTTGCTGAACAAGCCTACCAGATCTGTAACATGTATGATATTGTCTGCTAAGCTGGTATATGGAGAGTTATTCCTGTGTTGTTGATACTGGCATCTATAATATGCTGGAGGCCTGATACTGGGGTCTATAACATGCTGGGGGCCTTATACTGGGGTCTATAATATGCTGGGGGCCTGATACTGGGGTCTATAATATGCTGGGGGCCTGATACTGGGGTCTGTAATATGCTGGTGGCCTAATACTGGGGTATATAATATGCTGGGGCCTGATACTGGGGTCTATAATATTCTGGGGGCCTGATACTGGGGTCTATAAAATGCTGGGGTCCTGATACTGGGGTCTATAATATGCTGGGGGCCTAATACTGGCATCTATAATATGCTGGGGGCCTGATACTGGGGTCTGTAATATGCTGGGGGCCTAATACTGGCATTTATTATATGCTGGGGGCCTGATACTGGGGTCTATAATATTCTGGGGGCCTGATACTGGGGTCTGTAACCTGCTGGGGGCCTGATACTGGGATATATAATATGCTGGGGGCCTGATACTGGGGTCTATAATATGCTGGGGGCCTGATACTGGGGTCTATAATATGCTGGGGGCTGATACTGGGGTCTATAATATGTTGGGGGCCTTATACTGGGGTCAATAATATGCTGGGGGCCTTATACTGTTCCAGAGGAAGTGACATTACTAGTAAATATTTACCGCCATGTGTCATGTCTATCATGCAGCAATGTCTTCACAGTACAGATACATGTATCTCAAACATTAGATCAAAGTGCCATTCAGAATGAGCCCCGATTTGTATTATAGATCCATCACTGTGCTGGATGCTCACCTAAGAAGAACGTGCAGATGGATGGGAGTTACACACCTCTGGATGATGGGTGTTGTATTCTGCAATTATAACAGCTCCAGAAATAGACAGTTTCGTCCTTTACCTGCAGCTATGGGAGAAGCAAAAAGGCAAATATGTCATGCACGCTCACTACCACCAGTCATATAGTGCCACCTGTTTCATGCCAGCACAACTGCGTCTTTTCATTACTGTAACATGTGACCTAATCTGACCCACCAGAAATCTCAGTGTTTAATGTGTCAGAGGAAGCTGGTCCTGGGTCAGCTGACTTCCTGAGAACTACAAGATGACATTTGCCTCCTGAGAGAACACAGATCCCCTCCCTACCCAGCTCTCTATGTATATCTGTGGGATCAGCATATATAGTAGTTATGCACCTCTCCCAAGGCTGCGTTCACATGTTGTGTTATCTGGTTTTAGAGTTACAGCTTGTACAATACCTCAAAACAACAATTCACAATTATGCTAGTTGGAAACAGTCAGCAAATTTGCCATCACACATCTTGAGCTCTGACAACACAAGACATTTTGTGACAATAGTTTTTGTTTTCAGAATGCAAATCACAAGGGCAAGTACTGACACTGAACAAGCAGGGGATGTTGGGAGATTTCAGCTCCGATGCCTGCAGAATTATGATTGCACCTCTGGAGTATATTCCAGCCTGTAACTCATTATAAGATACATGTCACATAAACGGAGATGTCTCATCTTTCAGGATCTCCGCTCTTTGCCTGGCGGTGGAAATAGAAACCTACTCTAGATTTTTTTCGTATAAGTTCCCAACCATCCAAGTCCTTTGATCAGAGGAGTCAGAATTTATTACCTCTACACGCTATCTTATCCCACCAGGACAGGAGGGCTCAGGTCACGCTGCCCGTTTACCCATCAATGTGGGGTGACATCAATATGGACCACAGGATTGTCACCCAGATATACCAAGATAATGATGAAGCAGAGCCGAGATTGTCACTTCTTAGGGATTTCCCTTCAGTTGCAGTAAAGGTGATGATGTTCACACCACCATTAGCAGTTCCATCAGATTAGATGGTGTGAACAGTACAGCATATGGCGCAATTCTTCTCACTGAAACTACAGAAACTATGATGGAACGCGAACGACGATGGATTTGATTTAAAAAAAAATGTTCTGTTTTTCTATTTTTGTCCGGATCTGTTGTTTTTTTTTTTTTAACATCTATATTTCATTACATCCATAAAGGGTTTTCCAGTCGGTAAGTCAATTTTAAAAATGGTGGTTGGGCCAGTGGGGAGGGGAGCGGGGAAGCCATACCTTCCTTTTCTTGCCATACATCTATAGTTAAGCCCCTCATCCCAGTGAGTGGACGATGCCAGACATACTTGTCAGCCAGTCAGTGGCTTAGAGTACTATTACACGAAACGATAATCAGCCGATTATCGCTCCATTTAATAAATAAAACGATCAGCCGATGGCAACGATCATCTGCTGGTCGTTGATATAGGTTTGGACCTATTATCGTTGGGCGCCGACCGCGCACCGCGCGCACCACTGACAGGCCACTCTGAAGTTAGAGCGCGCTGGACCCGTGGAGAAGAAGACCGCAGCAGCAGCCCTGAAACGTTGATAGGTATTGTATATAGTAAAGCAAGGGCTGCAAGCACATCGGTAACATCGATGTCCCTGCAGCCCTTGTTTAACGATTATCGGGCCGTGTAATAGGTCCAGTAAACGAGCGCCAATCTAGCAGATCGCTGCTCGTTTACAGGTATTATCGGGCCCCAATCGGCCCGTGTAATACCACCCTTAGGCAGGACAGTACTGTAGCCTGGCTTGGACTGGCCCTCCGGGAAAACGGGGAATTGCCCAGTGGGCCCTCCCCTCTGGTGGGCCCCTGAGCAGGAGATGGGCCTGGGTATTTAGGATCTCCAGGCCTGACATACATTCCCCCAGCAGTGCTGCAGACTTCTGTCACCCATGTCACTTACTGCCTCTATATAGTGAGCTGGGGCTTCAATTGTATAGAGACACGGAGTGAGCAGGATGATAGGCAGCCGCATGTAGTGTGCAGCAGCAGTGCAGCTAGCTCTTCTCTCATCTCCTCTCCTCTTCCCCAGGCCCCTCCCCCACCTCCTCCTCTTAGGGCCTTCTTCTGCTCTATGTGTTGCTGGCTACTGCCAGTCGGGTCACAGGAGGAGGGGAGGGGATGGAGCTGCAGCCTGCACAGACTTTGAGAAGTCTGCAGCTCCTGGAGTTCCCCCAGTGTGGGGACTGCTGTACAAAAGGTAAATCTGTGAACGTAAAGTATTACATATATGTGAGTCTGTGTATTGTGCATGTGTGTGTATTATCTGTGTATATATGTAATCTGCATTTCCAGTGTGTGTTTATGTATTGTGTGTATACAGACTGCATAGACTTGTGCAGCCTGTGACTGTGGGCAGCATGCAGTGTCATCTGTGGGCTACCCTCAATTATAGACCGCACATTACGAGGCATATGTGTATGTGCGCGAGAGGCCTTACTGTCATTAAAGAAATGTTGACATGTCATGCAGACATGTCAAAAGTTTTACCGAGACCTCCACCAATAGCCAGATCATCACTTAATCTGTTATGTTGTGAGTATTGGGCTTTATATACTCCTGCAATGACCACCGAGTACAGCAGATTGAGTGGCGATCAAGCCATGGTTAGAGGTCTCAGCACTAAAACCCCTACCAATCGAACCTTTAAACACGTGGACCATCTTCAAAGTTTCAAAGGCTTCACGTTTTTATGTATTTCTCCAGCAATTTCATTGACCCACGGGTTCATGGAGGTCGGATTGTGTGGATAGGGGACAAGTAAGTTTAAGTCACTAAACCCCTTTAAGAAACTTAGGTGCAACTTTATGCTCTTTGCATATGGTGTCATGACTGTTGGGCCATGGGTAAAACTGACTTGTTATACATGTTTCTCAAGTTAGTTCGATTACAACAATATTTAACTTGTGTAACTTTTATTTTATTTGATAGCTTTTAAAAAATTAAAACTTAAAAAAAAATAAAATCTTTCTTACAATCGCTCTATTACCATGCTTATAACACTTTTATTCTTTGGTCCATGGGACTGTGCGAGGTGTCATTTTTTTGCGGCATGATCTCTACTTTCTATCGGTATCTTGTTTGATCACTTTTTACTACAATTTTTTGGCATTTGATGCAACCAACAATGCACAATTTTGCACTTTGAAATTTTTTGGCACTTACGCCGCTTACCGTGCGAGATCAGGAATAAAATACATTAATAGTTCGGGCGATTACGCACGAGGCAATACCAAATATGTTTATTTATTTATATATTTTTATTTATAAAATGGGGAAAGGGGGGTGATTCAGACTTTTATTAAGGAAGAGGATTTTTTTTTCTTTTAATAAAAAAACATTTTTTTTTTTTTTTACACACTTACTAGAAGTCCCCCTGGGGATAGGGTTATTCCCCCTGGGCAACTTCTACTATTACTGCTCTGATCTCTCAATGAAATCTATGCAATATAGATATACTGCCTAGATCCATGAGATCTGTGTTCTATTGCTCTCGGCTGCTGCAGCCGAGAGCAATAGATTGCAGAGTCCGGATCAGCGCCTTTATGGCACAGACCCCCGGCTGCAGCAGATGCGGGGATTGCTCCTCTGCGATCGCGTCAACTTTGACAGCTGCATTTAAATGGCTAATTAGCGAGCATAGCGATCGGACCGTGCCTGCTAATTGCCGCAACCTCGGGCAGCAGATAGCATCCGGGATCGCGGCTGTTTGGAGCTGGTTATATTGGTGGCTGGGGATATAGGATGGACCCCTAAAATCAATTTCCCTGGTGAACTCAAGGTACTCCAGTTGGCTGATGGGCATGTCTTCTGCCGACCACTAACCAGGAAATGTGGTAGCAACCAATAACAGCGCAGCTCTCACTTTTCTTGTGCGGTGTAAACAATATAAGCCAAACCTTGATTGGTTGCTAGGGGTAACAAAGGTAAGTAGTGAACAGTGAGGCCTTGTGATGTCACCACAGCCGCCTGCGGGCACAGAGGACGTGAATACAAGCACTGATGTAGACAGTGGAAAATCCCATGGCACGTTATTTAGGGATGGTATTTGACCTCTGTAAACTATGAAACAAAGAGCCCATTTTGATAGAATTTTCTCTCCCTTGTGCTGATTGAATTGCATTGTGGTAACGCCAGTCCGGCTGGAATTATGCAAATGAGTGAAGACTTAAATAGTTGCGTTTGATGCCAAAAATTCACCCACGGGCATTCAAGGCTGGAAAGTGGTGGGTAAAAGTATCCGTCCCTGATGAATGGCGCGGGAACGTAAATATGGGAGATCAGGGATGGGGAAACTGGGGCCTGAAGCTGTTGCAAAACTACAATTCCCATCATGCCTGGACAGCCTTTGATGGGAATTGTAGTTTTGCAGCAGCTAGAGGGATGCGGGTTCCCCATGCCTGGTATAGTCAAATCGATTATACAGGGGCATAGCTATAGGGGGCACTTATGTGGCAGTAACACCCGGGACCTGGTGTATAAGCCTGCCAACACAGATATATATATGCACACATTTATAGAAAAGCAGAGTTCTTGAATTTTCTCCAACTCATCTGTTGTAAAACCTCCAACCTCTAACTCATCTGTTGTAAAACTTTAAAAAAAAAAACGTTCCGCTAAGATCATTTCTGTAAGTCCAGCTGAGTTGTCCGCACACAGTAGTTGGCACCAACGGCGCGGTTGTCACTCTCCCAGTGGGAACAATATGACTTTGGCAGACATCGGACATAACTTTCATCTAACCAAGCTGAAGAGAGATGAGATGGTGGCACATTCCTGCTCAGATCACTCAGCTGCACACACCGGGACAATCACATGGCGAGGAAAGTGTGATCAGCGTAACGCGTAGTGTGCGCCATTGTTATCATACCGGAGCCATGAACAGCTGAGTGATGGAAGGTCATTCACCAGACAATGAAAACTCTGTTTATACGATTGAACAGAAACTACATGTTATATTCTTATTAGAGATGAGGGTTTGTTGCAATAGCATCTAAGGCTGCGTTCACACATACAGGAAAAGCAGACTCCGAAGAGGGTCACCCCGACCTGCCATATCTTAATGTAAAACAGAGTGGACACCTTCTATATCACCTTACTAGTGGCCCTCCAGCTGTTGTAAGGCCGGGTTCACACCATGTGAGACAGCGGCCATTCTGTGACCCCGCCGTGTCACAGAACGGCGCGTAGTCAGTGAAGTTCATCCCGGCCGCTACTGCAGTACTAGCCAAATGAACTTTATTTGTGCTGAATTGGGATATGGGCGCACTCATGTGCACCTGCATCCCGATTCACCTTAGCACACAATGGAGAGTGCAGCCGGAGCCGCACTTTCCATTGTGTGAGCTGCCAGTCTTGTGCGGCCACTATTCAATGAATAGCAGCCAAACAACACTGACAGCTCACAGTGTTTTTGTCAGTTTTTCCTGTGGCCGCTAGGGATCCCAGATGGAGTGTATACTATGAGGGGAATTTACAAAGACCGGCTTACAATTATGTTGGCCCCACTCCCTTTTCCCTGGCAGCATTCTCTAAGAGGCGCACGTGAATCCTGACGACTGGGCGCCCGGTGTACGAAATTTTGATCATGATTTATGCCTGCGAGCAGGCGTAAATCATGATAAATGAGGTGCGGGAGGAGGCAGCGCCTTATCCCCGCCTTATCACGCCCCCGCAAGCTCCGCCAGCCCGCCCATCAGGCGAGCGGGGCGTACGCCAGGAAGAAGGGGCGGATCTGCACCTTTTCCCTGGCGTACGCCTCTGGCGTATGTTTCATAAATGTGCCCCTATGTGTATACACTCCGGCCAGGATTCCCTCTGACTGCAGTGCAACATAACATTTCTAATAATCACGGCCGTTGTTGCAAATCGGCAACAATGGCTGTGATTAATAGAAAAGTTACGTTGTGTGAACGTAGCCTAAAACTGCAACTCCCATCATGTCCTGATCATCTAAGGCAGTGGTGGGGAACCTTAGGCCCCCCAGCTGTTGCAAAACTACAATTCCCATCATGCCTAATCAGCCGAAGGCCGTCCAGACATGATGGGAATTGTAGTTTTGCAATAGCTGGAGGGCTGAGGGTTACCCATCCCTGATCTAATGGCCCTTTTACATGGAATGATTATCGTTCGTTTTTGCACGATAACGATCGCATTTGAATGATAATGGTTCCGTGTAAACACTGCGAACGATCAAGCGACGAGCGAGAAATCATTCATTTTGATCTTTCACCATGTTCTCAAATCGTCGTTGAGCGTTCGCAAACAATTTGCAGATCGTTCCGTGTAAACAGTCTTTCAACGATTTCACCTATGTGTGAGATGGGCTTAAGCGATCGCAAAACGATAGCAAAACGATTTTCCTGTACTATGTATTGTTCCGTCTAAACGCTGATCGTTATAAAAAAAACATTGATTATTCAAGATATTTAATCGTGTGATCGGGCCAATTATCGCTCCATGTAAAAGGACCATAAGGCTTCATAGTAAAACCTCAACTCTCATTATGGGGCTGCAACTAAAGGCTCTTCAGCTGTTGCAAAACAACTTCTCCCATCAAGCCTTGATAGCTGAACACTGACCGGGTGTTGCTAAACTACAATTCCTGACAGCTGAAGACCCACCCATTGTTGCAAATCTACTACTCCCATTATGCACTGGCAGCAGAGAGCCACAGATTGGGTTTGTTGGGCGTTGAGAAGTTTATAACACACCTGCCAGCACACAGGTAATCACCATTGATAATAATTACTACGTCCTCCAGCACTGGCAGCCGCCACAAAACCTTTTATCTTCTTAGCATAATGAGGAAGAAACGTGAGATCATAGTCCCGGCCTGGCCCAGCAGCTGCTGAGAGCTGGACCCCTGTCCCCACCCCTATGTCTGACTTCTAAGGGTCCTTTTACACGCACAGATATATTGCTTAATCGCTTGTTTAGCGAACGACATGTGACGATTCATTTAAAAGATAGACATTTAGACGAGAAGATAAATCGCTATGAAAAGTCGTTGATATGATCGTAATTGCCTTCCTATATACTCCATGAATATTCGTAATTGCGTTCGTATCTATATACTGTGAAGGATCAGTGTTTATCAGAAATACGAGAACGATTAACAGTGATTTGAGGTCAGTTAAAAAGATGTGATCATGTGATACAAACAATTTTTTCATTCGTGGTTTGATCGTTGCTGCATTTACACCAGAAGATTATCGATTAAACACTAACAATTTAACGATTTTTTGCATGATAATCGCCCGATGTAAAAGGCCGTTTTGGCTGGCTTGCTTGAGTTGCACTCATGTCTAGTGGCTATATATCTTCAGTAATCTCTCCTGTCCACTCTATACACATGGGCGCTCAACACCGCTAAATGTTCATGTGTTCTCTATGCAGAGGGGTAAGCTGCAGCCATATATCTCTGGCAGCAGCTTATCTCTCCCAGAACAAAGAAGTCAGGAAGTGACAATCCATGACACCCAACTCCCTATCTCCACTCTAACTGTGGATGGAGACTCGGGAGACCCCCTATACACTCTGTACTGACAGCTGTTCAGTTTGGCCGACTTTAATAAAAAGTGTATGAAGACCTTTTTTCACGCTTACAAAAACATGGCCACTTTCTTCCTGAAACAGCACCACTCTTCTGTCCAGCTTGGGTGGCTCAGTTCCACTCAAACAAATGAAGCTGAACTGTAATACCACACACAACCTGAGGACAGGTGTGGCACTGTTTTTTTTTCTTATCCTGGACAACCCCTAAGGGTATATTCACACGGGCGGGCTCGCAGGTCCTGTCAGTTCCCATAAACTACATACTTGCTGCGGTCTAAACGACCGCAGCGAGTATGTAATTATACCGCGCTTAACCCCTTCTACTCCCGCCGGCTCCCCCGCTGTAAGCAGCATACATTACCTGTCCTTGCTGCACGGGTCCGGCGTCCTGCTCTCCCGCCCGGCCAATCAGTGGCTGCGGCTGGGCAACACACTAATTGGCCAGACGGGAGAGCAGGACGCCGGGCCCGTGCAGCAAGGACAGGTAATGTATGCTGCTTACAGCGGGGGAGCCGGCGGGAGTAGAAGGGGTTAAGCGCGGTATAATTACATACTCGCTGCGGTCGTTTAGACCGCAGCAAGTATGTAGTTTATGGGAACTGACAGGACCTGCGGGGCTCGCAGCGAGAATCTCGCTGCGAGCCCGCCCGTGTGAATATACCCTTAAAGGGATTTGGCCTCTTTATAATAACATAGTTCAGTGTACATTATTAGTAAGTGTACTCACTATGTACCTCATAGAGCTAAAATCAGACTCTCCTCCAGGCTGTCCTGCTCTGTGGTGAGTCTGTCCATAAGATGGCAGACATGGAGAAACATGTGACCATGGCCCACCCCAGTGTCCTCCATAGGCATATACAGGCTCAGTTGCCTAACACAAACCTGGCAACTCTGATATTGATTGCTTTAGGGAGGCCATATACATTCAATAACCGTTGCCCTACTTAAAGTTACTCCTACCATATACCCCATACACATGAATGTTCCTGTGTTCTCTATGGGGAGGGGTAAGCTACCATTGGGTCAGACCAGGGCCGGGACAAAGGGTAGGCCAGGGTAGGCGATGGCCTAGAGCGCCATCTAGTGGTGAGTTACAGGGGGCGCAATTTCAATCTCCAAAAAAAAAAAATTACTCCAGGCTCCTGTACTCCTGGTGGCCTCAGAGTGCTACCCCTCCCTGCTCACCTTCAGCATCCTCATGTCCTCCCACTCTCTCCCCTCCTGGGCAGACAGTGTGACTATCCCCTCACCCCGAGCAGGATCATTGCTCTGCCCTGAAGATGACCTGCTAGGACCTTTCACTCGGACTAGAGGCTCCGCCCCCTCCTCACCATGTGACCTCCTCACTATCTGACTGCTGGAGGCCGTGCCGACTGCTGGGGCTGCTGTCTGGTGAGTTCACTGACTGACTCTCATCATCCTGTAGGTGTAGGGAGGCTGGGAGTGCTGGGAGAGGGGGGTCACCTAGGTCACAGGGCTGCCCCATATAACACTGCCCCATATCCCTGCACTGCTCCTCTATACACAGCACTTCCCATATTGTTCCCCAACCTGTGGGTCACCAGCTGCTCCAAAACTACAACAGTCACAGCATGATGGGAGTTGTAGTCCTGCCACAGCTTGGGACCCACAGGTTGGTGAACACATGTGTTTATTATGTACAGGCTAATTCTCCTGACACTGGTGCTTTATATCCTTATTGTATTGGGTCCTTGTACTGGGTCAGGCAGGATCAGTATATGATGTGTATATGTGACTGTGCTGTCATGGTATAGGGGAGGTGTATGTGGCAGGATCAGTATATGATGTGTATATGGCGCTGTGCTGTCATGGTATAGGGGAGGTGTATGTGGCAGGATCAGTATATGATGTGTATATGTGACTGTGCTGTCATGGTATAGGGGAGGTGTATGTGGCAGGATCAGTATATGATGTGTATATGGGGCTGTGACTGTGCTGTCATGGTATAGGGGAGGTGTATGTGGCGGGATCAGTATATGATGTGTATATGGCGCTGTGACTGTGCTGTCATGGTATAGGGGAGGTGTATGTGGCAGGATCAGTATATGATGTGTATATGGCGCTGTGCTGTCATGGTATAGGGGAGGTGTATGTGGCAGGATCAGTATATGATGTGTATATGTGACTGTGCTGTCATGGTATAGGGGAGGTGTATGTGGCAGGATCAGTATATGATGTGTATATGGCGCTGTGACTGTGCTGTCATGGTATAGGGGAGGTGTATGTGGCAGGATCAGTATATGATGTGTATATGTGACTGTGCTGTCATGGTATAGGGGAGGTGTATGTGGCAGGATCAGTATATGATGTGTATATGGCGCTGTGCTGTCATGGTATAGGGGAGGTGTATGTGGCAGGATCAGTATATGATGTGTATATGGCGCTGTGACTGTGCTGTCATGGTATAGGGGAGGTGTATGTGGCAGGATCAGTATATGATGTGTATATGGTGCTGTGCTGTCATGGTATAGGGGAGGTGTATGTGGTAGGATCAGTATATGATGTGTATATGTGACTGTGCTGTCATGGTATAGGGGAGGTGTATGTGGTAGGATCAGTATATGATGTGTATATGTGACTGTGCTGTCATGGTATAGGGGAGGTGTATGTGGTAGGATCAGTATATGATGTGTATATAGCGCTGTGACTGTGCTGTCATGGTATAGGGGAGGTGTATGTGGCAGGATCAGTATATGATGTGTATATGGCGCTGTGACTGTGCTGTCATGGTATAGGGGAGGTGTATGTGGCAGGATCAGTATATGATGTGTATATGGCGCTGTGACTGTGCGGTCATGGTATAGGGGAGGTGTATGTGGTAGGATCAGTATATGATGTGTATATGTGACTGTGCTGTCATGGTATAGGGGAGGTGTATGTGGTAGGATCAGTATATGATGTGTATATGGCGCTGTGCTGTCATGGTATAGGGGAGGTGTATGTGGCAGGATCAGTATATGATGTGTATATGGCGCTGTGACTGTGCTGTCATGGTATAGGGGAGGTGTATGTGGCAGGATCAGTATATGATGTGTATATGGCGCTGTGCTGTCATGGTATAGGGGAGGTGTATGTGGCAGGATCAGTATATGATGTGTATATGGGGCTGTGCTGTCATGGTATAGGGGAGGTGTATGTGGCAGGATCAGTATATGATGTGTATATGGCGCTGTGACTGTGCTGTCATGGTATAGGGGAGGTGTATATGGTAGGATCAGTATATGATGTGTATATGTGACTGTGCTGTCATGGTATAGGGGAGGTGTATGTGGCAGGATCAGTATATGATGTGTATATGGCGCTGTGCTGTCATGGTATAGGGGAGGTGTATGTGGTAGGATCAGTATATGATGTGTATATGTGACTGTGCTGTCATGGTATAGGGGAGGTGTATGTGGTAGGATCAGTATATGATGTGTATATGGCGCTGTGCTGTCATGGTATAGGGGAGGTGTATGTGGCAGGATCAGTATATGATGTGTATATGGCGCTGTGACTGTGCTGTCATGGTATAGGGGAGGTGTATGTGGCAGGATCAGTATATGATGTGTATATGGCGCTGTGACTGTGCTGTCATGGTATAGGGGAGGTGTATATGGTAGGATCAGTATATGATGTGTATATGTGACTGTGCTGTCATGGTATAGGGGAGGTGTATGTGGCAGGATCAGTATATGATGTGTATATGGCGCTGTGACTGTGCTGTCATGGTATAGGGGAGGTGTATGTGGCAGGATCAGTATATGATGTGTATATGGCGCTGTGACTGTGCTGTCATGGTATAGGGGAGGTGTATGTGGCAGGATCAGTATATGATGTGTATATGGCGCTGTGCTGTCATGGTATAGGGGAGGTGTATGTGGCAGGATCAGTATATGATGTGTATATGGCGCTGTGACTGTGCTGTCATGGTATAGGGGAGGTGTATGTGGCAGGATCAGTATATGATGTGTATATGGCGCTGTGACTGTGCTGTCATGGTATAGGGGAGGTGTATGGGGCAGGATCAGTATATGATGTGTATATGGCGCTGTGACTGTGCTGTCATGGTATAGGGGAGGTGTATGTGGCAGGATCAGTATATGATGTGTATATGTGACTGTGCTGTCATGGTATAGGGGAGGTGTATGTGGCGGGATCAGTATATGATGTGTATATGGCGCTGTGACTGTGCTGTCATGGTATAGGGGAGGTGTATGTGTCAGGATCAGTATATGATGTGTATATGGCGCTGTGACTGTGCTGTCATGGTATAGGGGAGGTGTATGTGGTAGGATCAGTATATGATGTGTATATGGAGCTGTGGCTGTGCTGTCATGGTATAGGGGAGGTGTATGTGGCAGGATCAGTATATGATGTGTATATGGCGCTGTGACTGTGCTGTGATGGTATAGGGGAGGTGTATGTGGCAGGATCAGTATATGATGTGTATATGGCGCTGTGACTGTGCTGTGATGGTATAGGGGAGGTGTATGTGGCAGGATCAGTATATGATGTGTATATGTGACTGTGCTGTCATGGTATAGGGGAGGTGTATGTGGCAGGATCAGTATATGATGTGTATATGGCGCTGTGCTGTCATGGTATAGGGGAGGTGTATGTGGCAGGATCAGTATATGATGTGTATATGGCGCTGTGCTGTCATGGTATAGGGGAGGTGTATGTGGCAGGATCAGTATATGATGTGTATATGGCGCTGTGACTGTGCTGTCATGGTATAGGGGAGGTGTATGTGGTAGGATCAGTATATGATGTGTATATGTGACTGTGCTGTCATGGTATAGGGGAGGTGTATGTGGCAGGATCAGTATATGATGTGTATATGGCGCTGTGCTGTCATGGTATAGGGGAGGTGTATGTGGTAGGATCAGTATATGATGTGTATATGGCGCTGTGACTGTGCTGTCATGGTATAGGGGAGGTGTATGTGGCGGGATCAGTATATGATGTGTATATGGCGCTGTGACTGTGCTGTCATGGTATAGGGGAGGTGTATGTGGCAGGATCAGTATATGATGTGTATATGGCGCTGTGCTGTCATGGTATAGGGGAGGTGTATGTGGCAGGATCAGTATATGATGTGTATATGGCGCTGTGACTGTGCTGTCATGGTATAGGGGAGGTGTATGTGGCAGGATCAGTATATGATGTGTATATGGCGCTGTGACTGTGCTGTCATGGTATAGGGGAGGTGTATGTGGTAGGATCAGTATATGATGTGTATATGGCGCTGTGACTGTGCTGTCATGGTATAGGGGAGGTGTATGTGGCAGGATCAGTATATGATGTGTATATGGCGCTGTGACTGTGCGGTCATGGTATAGGGGAGGTGTATGTGGCAGGATCAGTATATGATGTGTATATGGCGCTGTGACTGTGCTGTCATGGTATAGGGGAGGTGTATGTGGCAGGATCAGTATATGATGTGTATATGGCGCTGTGACTGTGCTGTCATGGTATAGGGGAGGTGTATGTGGCAGGATCAGTATATGATGTGTATATGGCGCTGTGACTGTGCTGTCATGGTATAGGGGAGGTGTATGTGGCGGGATCAGTATATGATGTGTATATGGCGCTGTGCTGTCATGGTATAGGGGAGGTGTATGTGGCAGGATCAGTATATGATGTGTATATGGCGCTGTGACTGTGCGGTCATGGTATAGGGGAGGTGTATGTGGCAGGATCAGTATATGATGTGTATATGGCGCTGTGACTGTGCGGTCATGGTATAGGGGAGGTGTATGTGGCAGGATCAGTATATGATGTGTATATGGCGCTGTGCTGTCATGGTATAGGGGAGGTGTATGTGGTAGGATCAGTATATGATGTGTATATGTGACTGTGCTGTCATGGTATAGGGGAGGTGTATGTGGTAGGATCAGTATATGATGTGTATATGGCGCTGTGCTGTCATGGTATAGGGGAGGTGTATGTGGCAGGATCAGTATATGATGTGTATATGGCGCTGTGCTGTCATGGTATAGGGGAGGTGTATGTGTCAGGATCAGTATATGATGTGTATATGGCGCTGTGCTGTCATGGTATAGGGGAGGTGTATGTGGTAGGATCAGTATATGATGTGTATATGTGACTGTGCTGTCATGGTATAGGGGAGGTGTATGTGGCAGGATCAGTATATGATGTGTATATGGCGCTGTGACTGTGCTGTCATGGTATAGGGGAGGTGTATGTGGCGGGATCAGTATATGATGTGTATATGGCGCTGTGCTGTCATGGTATAGGGGAGGTGTATGTGGTAGGATCAGTATATGATGTGTATATGGCGCTGTGACTGTGCGGTCATGGTATAGGGGAGGTGTATGTGGTAGGATCAGTATATGATGTGTATATGTGACTGTGCTGTCATGGTATAGGGGAGGTGTATGTGGTAGGATCAGTATATGATGTGTATATGGCGCTGTGCTGTCATGGTATAGGGGAGGTGTATGTGGCAGGATCAGTATATGATGTGTATATGGGGCTGTGACTGTGCGGTCATAGTATAGGGGAGGTGTATGTGGCAGGATCAGTATATGATGTGTATATGGCGCTGTGACTGTGCTGTCATGGTATAGGGGAGGTGTATGTGGCAGGATCAGTATATGATGTGTATATGGCGCTGTGACTGTGCTGTCATGGTATAGGGGAGGTGTATGTGGCAGGATCAGTATATGATGTGTATATGGCGCTGTGACTGTGCTGTCATGGTATAGGGGAGGTGTATGTGGTAGGATCAGTATATGATGTGTATATGGCGCTGTGACTGTGCTGTCATGGTATAGGGGAGGTGTATGTGGGAGGATCAGTATATGATGTGTATATGTGACTGTGCGGTCATGGTATAGGGGAGGTGTATGTGGCAGGATCAGTATATGATGTGTATATGGCGCTGTGACTGTGCTGTCATGGTATAGGGGAGGTGTATGTGGCGGGATCAGTATATGATGTGTATATGGCGCTGTGACTGTGCTGTCATGGTATAGGGGAGGTGTATGTGGCAGGATCAGTATATGATGTGTATATGGGGCTGTGACTGTGCGGTCATGGTATAGGGGAGGTGTATGTGGTAGGATCAGTATATGATGTGTATATGGCGCTGTGACTGTGCTGTCATGGTATAGGGGAGGTGTATGTGGCAGGATCAGTATATGATGTGTATATGGCGCTGTGACTGTGCTGTCATGGTATAGGGGAGGTGTATGTGGCGGGATCAGTATATGATGTGTATATGTGACTGTGCTGTCATGGTATAGGGGAGGTGTATGGGGCAGGATCAGTATATGATGTGTATATGGCGCTGTGACTGTGCTGTCATGGTATAGGGGAGGTGTATGTGGCGGGATCAGTATATGATGTGTATATGACTGTGCTGTCATGGTATAGGGGAGGTGTATGTGGTAGGATCAGTATATGATGTGTATATGGCGCTGTGACTGTGCTGTCATGGTATAGGGGAGGTGTATGTGGCGGGATCAGTATATGATGTGTATATGTGACTGTGCTGTCATGGTATAGGGGAGGTGTATGTGGTAGGATCAGTATATGATGTGTATATGGCGCTGTGACTGTGCTGTCATGGTATAGGGGAGGTGTATGTGGCAGGATCAGTATATGATGTGTATATGGCGCTGTGACTGTGCGGTCATGGTATAGGGGAGGTGTATGTGGCAGGATCAGTATATGATGTGTATATGGCGCTGTGACTGTGCTGTCATGGTATAGGGGAGGTGTATGTGGTAGGATCAGTATATGATGTGTATATGGCGCTGTGACTGTGCTGTCATGGTATAGGGGAGGTGTATGTGGCGGGATCAGTATATGATGTGTATATGGCGCTGTGACTGTGCTGTCATGGTATAGGGGAGGTGTATGTGGCAGGATCAGTATATGATGTGTATATGTGACTGTGCTGTCATGGTATAGGCGAGGTGTATGTGGCAGGATCAGTATATGATGTGTATATGGCGCTGTGCTGTCATGGTATAGGGGAGGTGTATGTGGCAGGATCAGTATATGATGTGTATATGGCGCTGTGCTGTCATGGTATAGGGGAGGTGTATGTGGTAGGATCAGTATATGATGTGTATATGGCGCTGTGACTGTGCTGTCATGGTATAGGGGAGGTGTATGTGGCGGGATCAGTATATGATGTGTATATGGCGCTGTGACTGTGCTGTCATGGTATAGGGGAGGTGTATGTGGCGGGATCAGTATATGATGTGTATATGGCGCTGTGACTGTGCTGTCATGGTATAGGGGAGGCTCCTGTGCTGCATCATTTTCTCTGTTCCTGAAGTCTGTAACGCTGTATATTCCTGTTATACCTATAGCACAATGTGCACCATCATTATACCCGAGGGGCCCAGTGTGTGACACCTATATTCTCAGGATGCCATGTGTGACACTACTACATTCAGGTGGCATGGTGTGTTACAGTCAGGGGGTACAGTATACATGGTCCTGTTACAGTCAGGGGGTACAGTATACATGGTCCTGTTACAGTCAGGGGGTACAGTATACACGGTCCTGTTACAGTCAGGGGGTACAGTATACATGGTCCTGTTACAGTCAGGGGGTACAGTATACACGGTCCTGTTACAGTCAGGGGGTACAGTATACACGGTCCTGTTACAGTCAGGGGGTACAGTATACACGGTCCTGTTACAGTCAGGGGGTACAGTATACACGGTCCTGTTACAGTCAGGGGGTACAGTATACATGACCCCCACATACAGTATAGCCTCCTGGCTGTCCCCGCATAGCGTACAGTCTATTCTGGGGGGTGGGGGGGGGCGCCATTTGTCTTCTCTGCCTAGGGCACCAAAACTCCTTGTCCCGGCCCTGGGTCAGACCATGAAGATCCATCAAGCCCGACTCCTATCTCTACCATCGGCAGACCCCCACACAGATATAAGTTCGGCCGACATCTTGTGTAGGGTCTTGATTAGGAAAGTCAAGCGAGGCCGTCTCAGGTCTCCTAGGCCCGGATCCATCTTTTCCAGACATCCAGATCACTTTACAAGCAGCCGATCCTAGATTTAGTAGCCAGATCGCTGTCATTATTAGCACAGCTCCAGCGGCGCACTTGACGTTCATTCAAGTTGTAATTTGCCCAGGAATTCTGGACCCCCGACCTTAGATCACATGATGTGTAGACTAGGAAAGCTGGTGGTCTCTAACCTCCCCCTCTAAGAACTATTCCAACGCTTAGGACATGGAGGTGGCATGATGTCCACCGCTGAGGGTCACATCCCCCATGTAGCCCATTGGAATCACAGGCATGTATGGAATTATCCAAGTATTTCTACGAGGGAGGGGGGAGACGCGTCTGGTTGTCACAGACTCACAGCTGAAATCTGCTGTCACTAAGTGTCACTGAATAAGAAGTACAGCTGGACTTTACGGAAATATATATAACTGCAGATGTAGCAGAGCTGGATTTGTCATCTGATTCTATTGTGCTTATTTGTGCATTGTAATAATGCTACATATACCTGCAGAATTACTGACAAACTCAGCTCTGCTACACCTGTATTATTCTACATTTCCTATAGTCAAATTTTCACATTTCCACTTGTTGGTGCCGTATAGTGGTGTGGCTGGATATGATATTATAATACCATAATAATATTTACTATTATCAGATACATATGTATATACTCTGTAGAAATATACACTGTAGCTCAGATACATATGTACAGTATATACTGTTTGTAGCTCAGATACATATGTATATACTTTTTATAGAAATATATATTGTCTGTAGCTCGGATACAAATGCATACGCTTTGTATTGAAGTATATACTGTTTGTAGCTCAGATACAGATGTATATACTGTAGCCAGCCAAGAATATTGAAATAAATGGATTCTTCTTGTCCTCGAGGCCGGATCTGGATGGGTCCTGAAGAAGTTATATTAGGACGGCATTAGGAGGCCGCTCAGTTTTATTGCAGATTGTTGTGGTTTTACAATGGCAGCTCCGTGTCTAGAGGTGAAGCACGTAAACTTTATGTTCTTTAGTAAAAGAGCGTGTGACTTTGTGGCACAGTGCACGATATGGGTAAACAGCTATTACCAGTGACTCCTTAGTGCATGTATTAAAGAGGTTATCCAAAAACATGGCTGACTTCTCAAAGGAACAGCGCCACTCCTGTTCTCGGTTGGTATGTGGTATTGCAGCTGAATTACACTAAGATGAATAAAGCCAAATTGTAATACCGCACACAACCTGAGGGTTTGGGGGGGCTGTATTTGAAAGAAAGCAGCTGTGTTTTTCTCATCCTGGATAAAATAGTCTAATGCCCACCTCTCTTCAGACTGACTACTGTGTATAACTAGAAGCCCAACAACAACTATGCCAATCTTCTTGGGAGAAAGAACACAGAAAACATTCCATTTTGTGTACAAAGCTTCTTTGCAGACTTATGTGTCTCCATGGTTACAGACTACAAACCAATACTTTGTAGTCTGATTCTGCAGTCGTGGTTTATTTCTCTGTTAGAAGAAACAAAAGACGAAAACAAAACATGTTATCTTGTGCCTGGTTTAAAGTGACTGTACCACCAGGCCCAGGCTGAAGCACTGGAGGTGGGCCGACCCACCCCTAGTGGGAGGAAACCCTAGCCCCTCTATGATAGGCTTCCATTGATTCTAATGGAGTCAGGTCATGGAGGGGCTGGGGTTTCTTCCCACTGGGGGTGGGTCGGCCCGCCTCCAGTGCTTCTGCCTTCACTTTAGTAAAGAAGCTCTCATCTTTTGGAGTTGGTATGCCTTATTAGAGTATCCTGTGCTGAGGTCATACGGGTGTTTTTTTTTGCTTCTCTACTTTTTTTTCCGGTACTTTGTTAAAATAAAGCAAATCAGACTACACAGGGTTTGTTTGTAGTCTGTAACCATGGAGACACATGGGTGTACATAAGACCTACATACACAAAACGGTACTTTACTTTTTTTTTTTTATCAAAGTTGCTTTTAAACTTTACAAATTGGTTAAAGTGACTGTACCACCAGGCCCAGGCTGAAGCACTGGAGGCGGGCCGACCCACCCTTAGTGGGAGGAAACCCCAGCCCCTCCATGACGTGACTCCATTAGAACGAATGGAACCCTATCATAGAGGGGTGGGGGTTTCCTCCCACTAAGGGTGGGTCGGCCGCCTCCAGTGCTTCAGCCTGGGCCTGGTGGTACAGTCACTTTAAAGATCAACTTATCGTTCCAGGCATTTGGATGATTAAAAGTCATGGTTGAAAAAAAAGACTTGCCCCTTTAAATCCATATTACATGGTGAATTCTAGTTAGCGCATTAGTTGATTTATGTCTTTTATTATTTCTAGCAGAGAAAGTCTCGCGACTTTGTCTCCTCAATACTTCACCGATACGTTGTTATGGTTCGAAATGCAAAAGTTGCTTGTTTAGTTTTTTTTTTTTTCCGCTGTTCGGTGTCACTTTACAATAAAGCAAGTACAAAAAAAAAGGGAGTCGAAAAAAAAAAAAAAGTAGTCAGCAATGCTTTCATTCCAGAGCTGATCTGGGAGGGAGGAGGAGGAGGAGGAGGAGGAGGGGGGACATTAGGATCTGGGGACTGTAGAAGTGCTCACACTGGTTTAGGCAGCAGATCAGGGAGACACAGGGACTGCTTCACTACACCACTCTGCTCAACTTTTTTATTTTTTCTGCTATTTTTCCATGTTTTTGCTGTAAAAGCTGTGGCGGCTGTGCTGAGGATTATCCCTGGGCTCCGACATGCAGCCAGTGCAGCTTGTAGCCAGGATTAAAGTAAGTGAATGAGCATCTTCTGTGTGAACAGTAAGTGTGCATGTAGTGTGTGACTGTGTGATACATGTACTGTGTGTATGTAGTGTGTGACTGTGTGATACATGTACTGTGTGACTGTGATACATGTAGTGTGTGACTGTGTGATACATGTACTGTGTGACTGTGATACATGTAGTGTGTGACTGTGTGATACATGTACTGTGTGTATGTAGTGTGTGACTGTGTGATACATGTACTGTGTGACTGTGATACATGTAGTGTGTGACTGTGTGATACATGTACTGTGTGTATGTAGTGTGTGACTGTGTGATACATGTACTGTGTGACTGTGATACATGTAGTGTGTGACTGTGTGATACATGTACTGTGTGTATGTAGTGTGTGACTGTGTGATACATGTAGTGTGTGACTGTGTGATACATGTAGTGTGTGACTGTGTGATACATGTACTGTGTGTATGTAGTGTGTGACTGATACATGTAGTGTGTGTACAGTAAGTGTGCATGAAGTGTGTGACTGTATGATACATGTACTGTGTGTATGTAGTGTGTGACTGTGATACATGTAGTGTGTGTACAGTAAGTGTGCATGTAGTGTGTGACTGATACATGTAGTGTGTGTACAGTAAGTGTGCATGTAGTGTGTGACTGATACATGTAGTGTGTGTACAGTAAGTGTGCATGTAGTGTGTGACTGTGATACATATATGTTATAACCAGTGTCCTATGTCTTCTGGATATATAGGTGTAGCAGGCGGCGTGTAATGTGTTGTAGTTTGTGTCTCATCATCCAGAGATATAGATGTAGCAGGCGGCATGTAGTGTGTTATACTGTATGTGCCCCATGTCTACTGGTATATAGATGTAGCAGAGCTGGATCTGTCATTGAACTCTCGGTGCCAACCAACAAATCCCATACGGTAACCCTGAATTTCCAGCATGTTACAAGTCGGCGTGTTATGTGCTTTAACCCTATATACTCCTTGTGATACACGTTTGTTGTTATTATGTGTATACCCCTTTAATTCACACTCTAACTCATTATGCGGCTACAGATGTAGCAGTGCTGGGTCTGTCACTTAACTCTTTACATCTATGCTCTCATGCTGCGGTCCTGGGTAAGCTTACAGGCAGGATGTTGTGATATCATGGTGATCTGTGCCAAATGACAAACTCATTGTTAAAACATGTAGTATTCAGGGCTGAAGTAACCTGAGCATGGTTGTGGATTTCCATCGTGTTACAGAGCGGTATAGCAGTGTGCATTAGTCTATGATACACCTCTCTGGATTCTAGAATTCTTTATGCTCCATCTAAATTTTTACGTTGTGTTGATGTTAAAGATACTGATGTAGCAGAGCTGGATCTGTCATTCAACTCTTTAAGTGTTTACTCCCATAATGCAGTATGTTTACCTATGATGATAAGAGGAGTTATGCCAAATGACTAACTTAGCACTGCTACATCTATATCCTGCATGTTCAGTGTGTGGTTATACTGATCTGATGTTTTACATGTGACAGTGTGTCAGGTGTGGCCATAGAGCACCTGGATTTCCTCCACTCACCTGAGCACCGTGCTCTGTGTGCATCGCCCATAATACTCCGTCTGTGGTGTTCGCAGCTCTTCAGCCCATATCCAGGGGTGAGAATTATTACAATGTGATAGGGATATGTGTCACTTGTACTAGCGGATGTCATAAGGTTGTAGTGTGGGCTGGAAGTTTCTTGGGTTATGACATATGTTACCTGGTCAACATCTGCTATAAAGGAGCAATGGAGGAAACCCGCATCTTATATTCCATGTCTCTCCAGCTGTTGCAAAACTACAACTCCCAGCATGCCCTCCCTATATTTTGGCCCTTTAGATGTTGCAGAACCACAACTGTCAGGGCATGCTGAAACTTGTAGTTCTGCAACAGCTTGAAAGCACTAGTTGGAAAGGGCATGCTGGGAGTTGTAGTTTTACAACAGCTGTAGGGGCACAGGTTGGAGAACACCGTGCTATGTCAGCAATACGTGACGTATGGTATACTACAGGGACCACTCACTGTAACATGTATGTGCTGTGTCAGCTATACGTCATGATGATGTACTGCAGTAAGAACGTCCATTTTTTTTTTTTTTGCCTGGCTTAACATTATGTGAATGGGGCCTCTTCCCGTCTCCATATAACCTATTCTACAGTCCCCCAGAAGCTGGTGGAATGGCTTTGGTATTAAAGGGGCTCTCTGGTTTCAGAAGCCCTATTAAGCAACTGAGGATGTAATAAAGAGGATAGGTGTAAAGAGTGTCTCTCGCTCTGGAGGACCTAACACGTCCATAAGGTACATGATTTAAAAAAGAACTGTGCAATACATTGTTTCCCCAGTGGTGGCGCTGCAGAAGCATAGAACCCTGCTGTTACAGCTGATTGTGAAGCGTCCTAGCAACAGGACAACCAAATTCTTACAAAAGTGGACAACCCCTTTAAGGGATGGTGCAGGATTTTTAAAGTAGCCTGTTGCTCTGCGGCTGTCAATGCTGAGAGTTGTAGTTGTATTTTTTTCTCCAGTTGTACAGATTTTTTCTGGACTATTATAGGGAATTGCATGGGTTAGCACATGGGAAATGTCTGAGTGCCCACATCGGTTATAATCCAGCGGTTCCCGGTAATTATAACTGAGCTGAGTGCGTACATTTTCCTTCCTGGTAATTATAGGATTGCTTTGTTATTGTTGCAGTATGTGATTGCTTCAGCATATAGACACAGGGGCCGTGACCCAGCGACCCTTCCAGGGCTTATACATGGTACGTTCCGGACACATAGCACACACATGAAATAACGCCGAGTGATGTCCACATGTTCACTTGCACGTAAGGCACTGATCTACAGAATTGATCTCAGAACAATGGCGGCTATAGGGGATTGCAGGATATTAAAAGGAAATATTTAGAAACAGCGCCACTTCTGTGCTTTGGTCGTCTGCGGTATTGCAATCCCTTAAAGGAGTAAGGCATGTTATTGTTTTGTAAGGTTGGTTCACGCCAATGTTTGGAAGCTGCATAGAGAATGGATGAAGTCCTGAGGACATTATATCTCCATTCACTGGTCGGACCCCCGAGGATCAGGTCATCACTTAACCCATAGATGGGGAAATAACACTCTGACACGAGTATTCCGCTTAAAGTGACTGTACCACCAGGCCCAGGCTGAAGCACTGGAGGCGGGCCGGCCCACCCATAGTGGGAGGAAACCCCAGCTCCTCTATGATAGGGTTCCATTGATTCTAATGGAGTCACGGCATGGAGGGGCTGAAGTTTCTTCCCACTAAGGGTGGGTCGGCCCGCCTCCAGTGCTTCAGCCTGGGCCTGGTGGTACAGTCACTTTAAAAGTCACAATTCAGGCAAAACTCTTGTATTATTTCAAGTGGAGGTCCTTAGGGGGGCGTGGCATGACACAGCATTGTCCTCTCTAATCCTGTGTCATGCTCCGCCCCTCAGTGCCTGCACTAAACTGGGCTAATGCCTACATTTTCAAGTCACCCCCATTCTGACAAAGCCACTCCCCATTTCATTTAAGCCACACCTCTTTTCACAAAGTCACTCCCCATTTCCACTTAGGCCACACACCATTGTTTGTTTTCTGTCAATCCTCTCTATGATCACGATCCCCACAGCTCCCTATGGTCATTAGAGATGAGCGGATTTCCCGAAGTTCAGGTCCATATGAAATGGCATCTGACTCCCGCTGTCTGCCGGTGAATACAGCCTAAGGAATGCCTAGAAAACTGGGATACCTGCACTCTTACCCTGTAGATTCTTATATACCTGCACCGTTACCCTATATAGACTCTTATATACCTTACTGTTACCCTAAAGACGCTTATATACAGCTGGGATACAGCCATTGGCTGTGTTTACAGCTTACTGACTTGTGCTGAACAACGCCACAGGAGGAGGAGCAGGCAGCGAATACAGCTGATGCTGAAGAGCTGAGGGAAAGCAAGGCATTCTGGGACTTGTAGTGCTGAGCCACTGCTCAACCAGAAAGCATGGTGATTATTTCAGACACAGTTTTTTTTTTTTTTTTTTAATGTCATAACTGGGTCGGGCAGATTAGTAATGCTATACCCTTCTGCAGTATTTTTACTTCCTGATGGAAAGACCCAAATTGTTCATGTTACCCTACTTCACCAGCTGCTGGTACTAGGTGCAGCCAACAATACTCTAGTACGGGGATGAGGAATCTTCGGCCCTCCATCTGTTGCAAAACTACATTTCCCATCACGCCCTATAAGTGGATGCATTACACCAGCGATCATCCTTATATTATAATGCACTGGCTCCAGGACTGTATCAGGGGTGTTGCGGGTGACTTGCAGGCAGAGGGAGGGGGGTGTCTGCACATTCCTAGTGACTCTTTAGTTTTGGAGGTAATTGATCGGCCATAGAGAAGATCACATGGAGCCCGACCAGGTCACGCTGAGGACACCATTTTCTGGTTTGGTGCTTCCTCTATGACTTCATCATGCGGAGCGGCTGATGGGGGTAGTCATCCGTCTGTGGGATTGTCCACTGCTAGATTTATTTTCCCTCCATCCCATTTTCTCAATATGGTCCCATTCAGGCGGTTGTGTATCAATGGCTTTTATGGCATTCTGGGAGCTGTAGTTTACCTTCATCCTCTCCTGTCTGGGGTTACCCTCCCCCGCTTTGTTGTGTTTTGTGCCCCCAGCTATATGGCAGGTCCTATTAGCACTGATTGTCCAGGCACGGTGGGGGGTGAAGACAAATGAGGGTCTATTCACACTGTGCTATGGTATTGCAGGTTCTGACTTGTGCATGCATCCATGACAAAAAAAATAACATGATGTGACCTCATAGTGTTGGGTGAAAAAATTCTTTCACAATTCTGAAGTCTTCATTGTGGATTGTGGTCGCACTAATGCAGAATCCTCACTGGTAACCAGACGTCGCTGTATAGCATAGACCTTACAATATGCAAAACTCCACGTCACAGTACCCTATCCCTGATCATTATATACTGCACTGTTAACACTTATATACCTGCACTGTGACCCTATAGATGCTCATATACCTGCACTGTGACCCTATAAACTCTTGTATGCCTGCACTGTTACCTCATACTCTTATATACCTGCACTATTACCTTATGTACTTTTATATGCCTGCGTTTTTACCCTATAGACACTTATATACCTGTGCTGTTACACTATACTGTATAGACTCTAATATACCTGCACTCTTACCCTATAGACGCTTGTATACCTGCACTCTTACCCTATAGACTCTTGTATACCTGCACTGTTACCCTATATAGACTCGTATATACCTGCACTGCTACCCTATATAGACTTGTATATACCTGCACTCTTACCCTATATAGACTAGTATACATGCACTCTTACCCTATATTGACTAGTATACATGCACTCTTACCCTATATAGACTTGTATATACATGCACTCTTACCCTATATAGACTCATGTACCTGCACTCTTACCCTATATAGACTTGTATATACATGCACTCTTACCCTATATAGACTAGTATACATGCACTCTTACCCTATATAGACTAGTATACATGCACTCTTACCCTACATAGACTAGTATACATGCACTCTTACCCTACATAGACTCGTATACATGCACTCTTACCCTATATAGACTCGTATACATGCACTCTTACCCTATATAGACTCATGTACCTGCACTGTTACCCTATATAGACTCGTATAAAACAACCACTGTTACCCTATTTAGACTCGTATGCATGCACTGTTACCCTATATAGACTCGTATACAAGCACTGTTACCCTATATAGACTCTCCTAAACCTGCACTGTTACTCTGTTGACTTGCTGCTGATGTTACATAGATTGATAATGTCCGTGCAGATTGGCCGTCACACACAGCCTAGTCAGGAGGTTTTCTGGATGATCAGATGCCATATTGTGACATCCTAGAAGATATTACATGTGTGTTATACATGGCTGAGCTGTGTTCCTCCTCTGTGATCTTTATTGCCGGGGTTGGGGTGTAGCCGCGGGCCGATACTCAATGGATTACTAATCACGGAGATCACCGTCTCACACAACAAGAATGTCAGTCATTTCCTCCTAGGACGCTGCTGCCCCCATGCCTTAGATCCAAGCTGAATGTTTTCTATGGACATCTGGGATACCGAAACATTCGCTGCACCAACGCAACATGTGGAGCAGATTATGATCGTTGTCCCATTAAAGGATCAATGGTAACATTATCGAAGGGAAGCAGACCATAATAGGCCCATGTGGGTGAATCAGGGGTCCATGCCATGGTCCGGGGTGGTAGATGGCAAACTGGTGTTTTACTTGGACACTTATCATGGTGGCTAGGAGTGGTGATACCCACCCGCGAACACACTGGCACTGGGCTTTGTAAAGTATAGAAGTAGTGTGGGTGCAGGTGCTGGGAAGAAAAATGAGTCCAGGAGATAACTTTTACTTTAACTATTCAGTGCAATACTAGTGAATAAGGGCCCTATTCCACTGGACGATTATCGTTCAGATTATCGTTAAATCGTTCGAATCTAAACGATAATCGTTCGGTTGAAATGCAGTTAACGATTAACGACCGAACGAGAAATCGTTGATCGCTTTATAAGACCTGGACCTATTTTTATCATTGCTCGTTCGCAAAACGTTCGCAAATCGTTCGCATTGAATAAGACATCGTTTGGTGGTTCGAAATAGATACGAACGCAATAGCGAATAAATAGCGAAGAAAAAGCGATCGCAATTACGATCATAAGTAACGATTATCGTTCCATGGAAATGAGTGAATGTTTTCAGGTCTTTCGCAATAGCGATCGTTTGAGATCGTTAATCGTTAACGATTATGCAAACGATAATCGTCCAGTGGAATAGGGCCCTAACTTTAGAAGGTACAGGTGCTGGTAGTGCTTGAGAAGTGTTGCTTGACTTAGGTTCAGGAAATATCTTGGGGACCTTGCCAAATTAGTAAAGTACTCTGCCGGGATGGTTGTGTAGAATAACTTAATGTAGAAGAAGAAGACATCGTGCTCAACGTTAGAATAAGTAGTTAAGAAGACCACTCTTAAGGCCCTATTACACGAAACGATCGTCTTGTGTAATAGAAGACAATGATCAGCCGACATAAATGTCAGCTGATCGTTGCTGTCGTTGGTCTTTCAACATGTTGAAAGACAAACGTCTAATATAGCAATGATCTGTTGCTGCCGCTCTGTGAATTAGGAGCGGCGGCAGGAGAACGCTGCTATCTTCTATGGGCTGCCCGGACGATCTAGCGACCACCCGGGCAGCTTCCCGCGCCCCCCCCCCCTCCCGCTCTTACCCTTTCGGTGCCGATGCGTGTTATAGTGGCAGCAGCGAGCAGGGAACGAGGAGCAAATGAGCGCAGACAGTGCTCGTTTGCTCCTTAACAAGGCCCTATTACACTAAATGATTATCGTCTGTATTTGGCCGATAATCGTCTGGTGTAATAGAAGACAACGGTCAGCCGACATGATTGATGATCGACAAACCGCCAGGATAGCAATGATCTGCTGCCGTCGCTCCATGGAATAGAAGCGGTGGGGGCAGACTGCCGCTGTCTTCTATGGGCTGCCCGGACAATCCATGGAACACAGGCGGCAGCAGACTGCCGCTGTCTTCTATGGGCTGCCCGGACAATCCGTGGAACACAGGCGGCAGCAGACTAGATCTAGACTAGATCTAGTGATCACCCAGGCAGCTCCCCGCGGCCCTCCTGCACCTCTCTGCGACCGCCTTCCCCTAACCCCCATCCCCCCTCCGTCTCTCACAGGTTTCATTTTGATGCGTGTTATAGTGTCGGCAGCGGGCGGGGAATGAGGAGCAATCGAGCGCTGACATCGCTTGTTTGTTCCTCAACATCACCCCGTGTAATAGGGCATGAAGACAGAATACGCACTGGGCTCCATTCTGCCTATTACTGAGTGTCCTGCAGTATAGGTGGCCACACATTAGATAATCGCTGGCCAAAAGTTGACCTCTATCTCTCTGTATCCCAGTATGTACCTTAAGACCTCAACTAATCACACAGTTATGGCAACTTTTATGAAAAAACCTTATCCACAAACGACACCCTTCTTATCTCTGGATTGTGTCTAGGACTGAGCTTGGACCCACTGGATCAGGGAGGTGAAACTCACGGCCCTCCAGCTGTTGCAAAACTACAATTCCCATCATGCCTGGCCAGCCTTTGGTTGTCCAAGCATCATGGGAATTGTAGTTTTGCGGTAGCTGGAGAGCCGCGAGTTTGACACCTGTGCATTAGACTGAAGACCCTTTAAGATAGGCCAGATAATTGTGTAAATGGGCCAGTAAACAAGCAAACGCTGGTTTGATGAGCGATTCCCATCTTCTGTGCAGCCAGTTCCAATCATCGTGATTGAACCCGTTTGCCCATGTGAAAGGGTCTTTAGACTTGACCCTTATTCATCTAGAAAGGCCCAAATAGAGTCTTGTGGCCTCTGGGGTCAGTCAGTATTAAAGCAGTATAAGTCTTCTTGACATTAGGACCCTACGGGTGACGCATGGCACTGTATAGCGGTATGTCCTGAGCGTATGGATGGATACAGGCGACATAAGATCCCAGCGATGTGTTACAGAATTAATAGAGACACATATGGGATGGAGGCTGGAAACCTTACCCCATTGTGCTCAGCACCAGCCCTATGATTAAAGAATCTGGCTTCAGGGCATCAGGCCCCAGGAACAAAGAGCCGTCAAGTGTGGAAGTCCTGTCATCTCCAGAGCCCATTGTTCAGGTGTCAGTGTTCTTCCGTATTCTATCACTTCATCTTATCTTATCTTCTTCCACCTGCTAGCTGTGATGTTGGGAGACACGAGGGGCAATTACTTATTCTACATAAAGACCCTTTGTACAACATGGAGCAGTAATTGGGAAAGCAATCTACCGATCAGTGTTCCCACCTGTCTAGTGGCTTCTTGGAAGATGACTCCATCAGGATCTGTCACTTTTAGCCCACTATATACATAAGACGTGACAACCAAATTCATCAGTTTTATAAAGGTTGGTTCGATGATCTTAAATACATGGGAGGGGGGTTCCTTATTTTGTTGTAGCTCATGGGGGCACATTTATCAAAGTGCGCCCCTTGTGTACGCTACAGAATAGCACCACTCGCCTGATGGGCAGGGGAGTTGTGTGTCATGGTGGGGGGAGGCTTCCTCCTGTGCCTGGAGCAGGTGTTGATTCCGCACCTTCCCTGCAGGCCCCACCCAATTTACTAAGGGGCATGCGCCTCTTAATCAATTTGACGGACTGCGTGGAGGCTGGAAGTTCCCTTGGGGAGGGGGGGAGGGGGGGGGGGGGGCGGGGGGTACACTTTAGCTACCGAAATAAAAAAATTGAAAAATTCTTCTTAGTAAATCTATAGTTTTGAGGAAACCCCTGCGTTTCCATGGCAACAGACTACAAACTCAGTTGTCATCCGTCCTCTACCTTCTGTTGACCTATGACAGAAAATAATAAAGGGCAGAGACACGCAGTATAACTGTAGGATCAGACTACATAGGGTTTACTTGTTGTCTCTTACCATGGAAACAAATAGATCTGTATAGGAGCTGTTAATGATCTTAATAAAAATCTATCTTTTTGTGTAATTTTTTTGTTGTTCTGGATTCATTGGCAAACAACATGTTTTCTATGAGGGGCCTTGTAACCCGGATGGGATGTGCCTTTTGTATATGACGCTGTATGTTCCCTATTGATGAGGGTCATGCTCGCATTACATTACAGAGGCGCATGAATTGGGTGTTTTGGTTTATTGGTGCCGTACACATATAATGTATCCAGTACGAGTTGGAAAAATGATGGAGAAGCCAAATGTGAATTACCCTTAATGTGTAACAGATGCGGAGCTGTCGCTGACTCTTCCATTCGGATGATCTCAGCTGGTTTTCTGTCCATGCCGGGACCCCAGATGGGAAATACAGACTTCTATCTGCGGTTACCAAATCTGCACATTCCTGGGGTTTTATTTCCAGCTTGTTTTGTGTGTTTTTTTCCTCTTTTGTCCTCATGAAGTTCAGCTGTTCTGATTCTGAGTGTTAGGAATAGTATTTTACATATTAGTGGAGTGATGATGATAGTAGTAGTAGTAGTAATGGTGGAGGTAGCCTGTGGTATCCCTGTATAGCAGGGATGGTGAACTTTCGGCTCTTCAGCTGTTGCAAAACCACAATTCCCATCAAAGCTAAAGCTTTGACTGTCCAGACGAGATGGCAATAGTTTTGTAACAGCTGGAGGGCCAAAGGTTCCCCATCCCTGCTGTATAGTGTGAGCGATGGTTAGGGTAGTAGTAAGCATGGTACAGGTACACTACATAGGGGAACCCAGGCACATTACATGATGTCGGCCATATTGGGTTATGTTTGGTTGGAGATATTGTACCATCAATTACTGGTCTTGTACCCTAAAATATTTGGTATTGCATGGTGGAAACTTTAGGTCATCCTTCTATGCCTTGGTGGCCAATGGTAAATTTAGATCAGAAGTGACTGTATTGACTGTATCCAATTTTTCTCACCTTCGACATCTGGCCACCATACACATTAGATAGTTGACCAAACTCCTCAATTTAATTTTTTTGTCGTCAGCTCTTCTGGTCTTCGTTGACAGAGAGAAGATGACAGTCAGGGCCCAGTACAGGGCTATTACATTAGATGTGTGAGATTTTCTGTCCCTTAGTAATATAATTTCCATGCAGGACTGATTGGTCATGTCTGCTCTACACAGGATCCGCAGGATGTAGAACAGACATGACCAATCACTTTTGCAAGACTTCCATATAAACCATGTGTTCTGTAGCCATAAGGTCCAAGAATAGCAATTTTATGAGTCCTCGTATTAGTAAATTAGTTTTATTAAGAGCCTTTAGTCCTTGGTCACTGTCACGCTGGATGACCTTACTCCATGTGATGGACTATGTGATATGTAACGTGTCTGTCCATTTACCAACAATGACTCCTTAGCCCCTAAAAGCATATCCAATGTCTCCACCACAAATTGTCTCCTTTTCCTGCAATCTGCTGTCCACTGCTTGTTGTTAGGGAAAATCTGTCTACAATAACAGCTAGCTCAAGACAGAATACAGGAACTAAAGGCAGGGCATGTGCTGTGTGTAGGAGGGTGGAGACTGAGAAAGCCCAAAATGTACCATAGAGGGGACTCTCAGGAGCTTAAAAACAGCAGTGATAGGCTGTGTTTACACAACGTTTTTTCAGCTCCGTTTAAAATGACGTCCGTTATTTTGAGTCTAAAATAACAGACTTTTTTTTTTTAGCTGTCTGGCCTTCCCTTAGTGCAATAACTGGTATTTGTACATTATTCTAGTTTGGGATTACTAATTGCTTTTTGGGTGCGGCTTAATTAAAAAAGTCCATTGAATTTAATATTAAAAACGGAGAAAGAACGGTAGAGAAAGAAAAACTGTGTGTGAACAACTAATAAAAAACGTCCGCTGTTTGCAAAAGACGTCCGCGGCAAAAACGTCAGTCATTCAATGCATTGTACGCATTGGACGTCCGTCTTCCCATTGACTTCAATGCATTGCCATTGCAGTCAGTTAAATCGGGGCAAAAACTGATGTTTTTTAAATATGAAAATCGGCCGCCTTTTCATTAATTATGACGTTGTGTGAACATAGCCAGACCCTGTCACCTATCTGAAGGGTTAATGTAACAAAACCAGGCAGCTTTAGAAAAAACAATTTCATGTCACAGCCCCCTGTATACAGTATATAAGTATACAGAATGTATAATGTACTGTAATGTGCTGACAGCTGAGGCTCCTGGCACTATGTATAATGGTGGAGAGTCAGGCAATTTCCCAGCAGATGTAACAATCGCTGGAGTGTGTCTTATACCCGTCTCTGTGGCGAACAAACAATTACAAATGAGGAAAATCTGTTCAATCAGTAAAAAAAAATCAGCAATTTGGAAAATTGTCGCCCTCTAAACCACCGAGGGAAATGGAAATGTGAGTGTAAAAGGCGACACTGCGACACGAGGTAATAGCAAGAACGCTGCCACTAATACTGGAGATCATCCCCCCCCCCCAATCTGTCATCTATAGGGGCTGACATCACTGCTTTATTCCTGCTGGGCTGTGTGACATCACTGCTTTGTTCCTGCTGGACTGTGTGACATCACTGCTTAATTCCTGTGCTGTGTGACCTCACTGCTTTGTTCCTGCTGGGCTGTGTGACATCACTGCTTTGTTCCTGCTGGGCTGTGTGACATCACTGCTTTATTTCTGCTGGGTTGTGTGACATCACTGCTTTGTTCCTGTGCTGTGTGACATCACTGCTTTATTCCTGTGCTGTGTGACCTCACTGCTTTGTTCCTGCTGGGCTGTGTGACATCACTGCTTTATTCCTGCTGGGCTGTGTGACATCACTGCTTTATTCCTGTGCTGTGACATCACTGCTTTGTTCCTGCAGGGCTGTGTGACATCACTGCTTTATTCCTGTGCTGTGTGACATCACTGCTTTGTTCCTGCTGGGCTGTGTGACATCACTGCTTTATTCCTGTGCTGTGTGACATCACTGCTTTGTTCCTGTGCTGTGACATCACTGCTTTGTTCCTGCTGGGCTGTGTGACATCACTGCTTTGTTCCTGCTGGGCTGTGTGACATCACTGCTTTGTTCCTGCTGGGCTGTGTGACATCACTGCTTTGTTCCTGCTGGGCTGTGTGACATCACTGCTTTGTTCCTGCTGGGCTGTGTGACATCACTGCTTTATTCCTGTGCTGTGACATCACTACTTTATTACTGCTGGGCTGTGTGACATCACTGCTTTATTACTGCTGAGCTGTGTGACATCACTGCTTTGTTCCTTCTGGGCTGTGTGACATCACTGCTTTGTTCCTGCTGGGCTGTGTGACATCACTGCTTTGTTCCTGCTGGGCTGTTGACATCACTGCTTTGTTCCTGCTGGGCTGTGTGACATCACTGCTTTATTCCTGTGCTGTGACATCACTACTTTATTACTGCTGGGCTGTGTGACATCACTGCTTTATTACTGCTGGGCTGTGTGACATCACTGCTTTGTTCCTGCTGGGCTGTGTGACATCACTGCTTTATTACTGCTGGGCTGTGTGACATCACTGCTTTATTCCTGCGCTGTGACATCACTGCTTTCCTAATTCCTGTGTATTGTTCCTTTCCTGGGACATCATTTTTTTATTATTACTCTAATGTGACATCACTGTGTATATTTACTCTGTACTATGACATCACTGTATGTATTAGCCCTGTACTGTGACATCACAGTGTGTCTTAAAGGGGATATCCTTTATTTGAAAAGCATAGCTGCTTACTCCCAGAAACAGCCCCATTCTTGTCCACAGTTTGTGTGTAGTATTGCAGGTCAGTTCTATTTTAACGCTGCCCTGTTCCCATGTTGGCCGCTGTTTTTTTTTCTTGTGCACCGGCTCGACTTGCATTTGAGGCAGGCCCAACACCTCCCGGGGAGGGGGGGAGGCACAGGGTCTGCCTCCAGTGCACAGAGCCAGGCCGATGCACAAGAATAAAACGGGCAGCGTTTTGAAAAATAGACCGCGCCACACCGGGATCACGACACCGGGGCTGACAGAGTATTGTAAAAAATAAAAAATGTATTACCAGATGGTACATTCACTTTAATTATCTATTCTCAGCTCATCTATTCTTCATCTGTAGAGTGGAGATGTGTCTGTCGCTCAGTAGTGTCCATGTTGGATCCACTGGTTTGAGTGTGGACTGGTCAGGTCACATGATTTTTCCAATGGATTTTAAATGCTTATAACAACCAATCAGACCACTTCTAGATTTTTTTTGTGAGAGCTGTAAGTTGCACGATATTATGGGGGCTGTCTTATTGCCTGATCTGTTTTTAACAGCATTTAGTGATATGTTTTACAGCAAGCCATGTGGATATAGGCAATGATGGGCTGTCCCATCGGCATGAGTGGGAAACATTACTGGACATGCTCTGTGATCTTTGAATAGGTCATTCTACAGGGAGGGGGAGGCCGAGCTGTGAACTTCATCTGTTGTCTCCTCTATCTACTGGTGTTGCCTTTCCCTGTTATTCTCTACACATCACCTTCCAGCAGCCTCCTCCTTATTATTTTTTCCCCTTATCTATGCTTAGAAAAAAAATAACTACTTTCTTGCAAAAAAAAAAGCACCACCATTCAGCTTCATTCACTTTAGTAGAACTGAATCTGTATTTCTGTAAGGAAGCCACCATGTTTTTGTTTTTTTTTAAGCCTGGACAACCCCTTGAAATTTTTTAACTGGGAATGTTTGATGAGAGCGCCTCCAATGTATCAGTGTATACAGCAGCCCTTGTCGTGATCGGCAGATTTTCAGCCCCCATTTTCGGTTATGGAGAACGCTGTGTTTGCACGCTTTGCTGAGTAACAAGATGGAAGTTATTCTGCAGACATTGTAAGACATATGTTATAATGAACGAGAGTCATAGCGTATGGAGATAGCTGCGAGATTACAGCAGCATTTAAAGGGGACAGCATCTAAAGATTACCTTGAAATATGAGTCTAATAGATGTAAACTTACTTGCTGCAAAATCTGTAACTGGACCCCCCAAATATAAAGTGCTATATTGGAATTGGGTACCTCACCCTCTATACGTCCTATCTTTAAAGGGGTTATACAGGATTTTAAAAAAAAAAAAAGAAAAAAAGACTGATTTCTTCCAAAAGCAGCAGCACCACCCCTGTCTTCAGGCTGTGTGTGGTATTACAACTCCGGTCACTTCAATGGAACTGAGCTACAATACTACGCACCACCTGAGGACAAGAGTGGCGCTGTTTCTAAACTATAGGAGCCATGTTTTTGTAATCCTGGAGAACCCCTTTAAGACATTAGTCGCCTATTTCTAGTTAATTGTTATTTCCAGGTGACAGATGCTGGCAGCTATTACTCCGCTTTCTGATGGACATAAGAGCATGCATTTTCTTATACAGGGTAGCATGTAATATGGACGCAGGTCCCGGATGAATGGCGCGTCTGATGACCGAAACCAATAGCGCAATGCTGTCAGTCCAGAACATTGGAGCCTCTATCGGGCCCGGATTGTGTCTGGTACATGTCCGGATTACATTTGTATCAGAGCGTCCTCATATTAAGCATCTGCCCCTCTGCCATGTCTGTTCTTACATTCTATAAATGCATCAGGGGGCTATAGGTACAATGACCAGGCCTCTGCCAACATGGATGGACTTGGCATCACTCATTATCACTCTTTACTCAGCATTACTCTTATTAATCAGATTTTATTTCATGGACTTTACACTTAAACAACTTCCTTAAAGGGGCGCGTCATTCATTGCCATTAGTAATGGATTCTTTAAACCAGTAGCTGTGACAGCTATCACACATTCACATCTCCCGGCGTGTTCTGACAGGTGCGGGATGTCAAACCATGCTGAGAGTCCTACGGGCTGAAAATCTCTTACACATAGATCTAACCATGCCCTCTTTATGCCAGGCTCTCCGCCCCCGCTCCCTGACTACACCGCCATGTTTTGGGGCTATGGACAAGACGCGTAGGAATGTGAGGGAGTCATATCAGGTTACTTATTAGGAGATGTCATGTTCTTCATCACTTGACTCACCTGTAGCGTGTGACATAATGGATAATTGTGGGGCCGCAATACAGTTATTAGTGTGGCCTAATCTGAGGATGGCCGCAGTCATCCGCTCTTTCTCCACTAGATGTTCTGTTGGGACTTGTTGCTCTCGATAAGATCTTCTCTCTGCCCCGGGAGCGCTCCTTCCGCATGCTAAGCATAATCTGGACGCTGTATGGGTGGGTGTGGGTGGTGGGAAGCAGTTATACAATATGGCCACTAGCAGAGTGGTCACCCAGCCTTATAGAGAGGATACGGTGACGCAGGGCTGGGTAACAACCCCTAGGGGGCACTATACTGAGGCGGTCAATCATAAATGCTATGTATAAATAAATCTAATAAGAGTGAATGCTGTGCCTGTAGTTAATGCGCCCTATACTGGATGAAGGGAACCTGGTTACTCTCTGTAGCTGATCGCCCTGTTCCCGACTCTCCAGGGGCGGCAGATCTTAGTGCGATGCTTTTGGAAAATTGCATTTGGCTGTCGGCAGACAACGATCAGACAGAATATTTACCTGCTCCTCCGGGATGTAAGATGTGTACGAGCAAAGCCAGCCGCCGGGCATGTTTGAGTTTTATTATGGTCATGTTGGGGGTTGTAGTTCTTGGTGTATAGAGTATAACAGTCCAGTATTTTGGTGATGTCCAGTGGTGGCGATGATGGGCGTATAATATCTATGCATAGTGTAGATTGCAGTGGTTGGAGGTGCTGTTGCACATCTAGGTGCCCCAGTGATCACTTCACACTGATGTCTTTGTATAACAAATTCCTCGCACTTTCTTTTTAACTTTTTTTTCTTTCCCTCCCTCTGGGAAAATTTTTCTTGACGCATCACAAACCAGAAAAACTTTCGCGCTTACTCTCTAAATGTGACAGGTCTTCAGATTGCAGGCAAGAGTGGAGGGGAAAAAAAACCCTTTTGAGTTGTCTCCTCGACATATATCCGGCTAATAACATCTGATTATTCACAGTTTGGTAGAAAAATGTCAGTCTGACAGTGGGATGGGAGGTAAAGTTCTCACCCTTCTCGCAGCTTGCTGAGATCTGTCTGCAGCGCCAGATTTATAATACATTATTTAAAGCAGATTGTGTATGCAGTGTGATGTCAGGAGGTGTTAATGGCAGCAAGGCATTGTGGGAGAAATGGCAACCATTGTGGGTCGAAAGTGAAGATTATCCTAACCCTGAGCACCAGGACGTCCTGTGCTATTATTATATGCATCGGTTTAGGGTAGACATCGGTGGCAATGATATCTAATTCAAAGGGGTTCAAATGATGTGACCCTAGATGGTCCCTAGAATATGGTGGAAATAGTTCTGCAGGTATCAAGACTAGTGATGAGTGGACTTGCTGAATTGTTTGGTTATGGCAATGTTCTCCGAACAAGAACGCTTTGCATTTGACTGCCAGTGGCTGGAGAAGTTGGATGCCATAGGCTGTATCCATTTTTTCTTGTCAGCCCTAAGGGGGCATCCAACTTCTCCAGCCGCCAGGAGTCAAATGCTGAGTGTTCTTGTTCGGACAACATTGCCAAACCTGAACAGTTCGTCAAGTCTGCTCAGCACCAACCAAGACCCTTGCCTAATGTACTCTTGGCTTGACAGGATGGACAGGTCATGTTACCAAAACTGAAAGGGCACTAACATCTGCCAAGGTTTGCCCAATGTAGACACCAACCCTGCTTCTGCTCTGAGAGGAACCTGAACCTGAGAGGGTGTAGGAAAATGTTTGCATCCAACGAGAATGATTTCACCATTACTGAGAAGGTTTAGGTTTTCTTCTTGGCCGAGGGCAATGAAACATTATGTAATATGGGATGGTCGCTCCCTAGCCACTCGTTCTGGCACCGATGCCGGGGACTGGAGCCATGTACTCACAGGAGGTTGGGTGTGACCCACAGATGTTCCACTTGTGTGGGAAACCAAAGGGTTGAGGATTATGGGGGCTGAAAATACATAGTGTTAGCCACAGAAACCATGACTAACTGGCCTGGCAAAGAATGGTTAAACGTGGCTACATAAGTAAAGTAATAAGAGAAACAGATTGCTGAACTCAGGGAGAACAGCCAAATGACAACACTGCCGGCTGCTAATGAAAGCGCTCAATGCAGTGAAGTCCTAGGTGCATTGCCCCCTGGGAAACATGAGTATGCAAAAGAGGAGTCCGTGGAGCCTCATTGAAGAGTCTCAAAACACAGGACTAGCCAGATATCCCTCCGGGAAGGACCCAGCCAAGTGGCAGCTCCTGTTAGGAAACCACCAAATCCACCATATTAAGTGGCCCTATAAGTAAAGTGAGTGAGGGAGGAGTCATCTGCTCCACCATAAATGTGTTAGATGGCCATCAGGCAGAATGGAATGTCTTCATGCATTTGGATGGAGATGATGGAGGATGCAGGCGATTTACAGTAAGGGTGGAGGATGGGGCAGATTCTCTATATTAGGATGACTAATGAAGAATTTTTGGAGGATTATGAGGTTTTACCATAGGAAGAAGGAGGATGATATGTTTTACAGTAATTTATAGCATGTAAATGATGACAGACACACTAGCTATAAAGATTAGGGCAGGGTGCAATGGAGGTTTGTATGGGGACAGAGCAGAAGGTGGAGAAGGTTTTTATTATTGGGACAGAAGATTAAGGTGTTATAATAAAGGGACAGAATGAGGATGATGTACAATATGGAAGACGTATAGGATAAGGACAGAGAAGATAGGACAGCAGAAAGGAAAGTGTAGGGGATAAGGTGGTCCTGGGTATGAAGATGGAAAGTAAGAAGAATGAGGAGCTCTGTGCACAATGGTAGAGAATGAGGTGGTGTTGGGTGTGGGGTCGTTTGATGAAGTGAAAAGCATAAGAAGTTCTCACTTCTCACAGTATAAGGACATAGTTAGAGGAGGTCTTTCTGTACAATGGTCAATGTTTTGGAGGTGATGAGGGATCTTACAGGACTGAGGACAGAGAATAAGGAGGTCTCACAGTACTAAGGCTAGAGGGTAAGGATGTCTCACTATACTGAGGATAGAGGATGAGGAGGTCTTTCAGTACTGAGGCTAAAGGATGAGGAGGTCTCACAGCGTTGACCAGGATGTGCATAATTTACTATATAAGACCTTAGAATGACACTTTGTTATCAACCACCATCTTCTGAATGGTGTAAAAACCCATTGTCAAAATCATTACACAACCACAAATGACCCGAATCACCATAAATCACCAGCCTAATATGATACTCCTGTGTCATGGACGGCATGAGTAAGTCATCATACATAACTTATTGCCTGAGTCATGGCTATTCACACCTCTCTTCTTCCCACAATCTCTTTGCCTCTTGTTCGGGTTCTTCTGTCAGTCATGTTCAGCTGTGGTAATACCCTCACAATAGAGTAGTTGGGGATTGTCTGCTGGAAACAATAAAGGGTGACATAGACGTTGAGGAATAATGTCCTTGGGTGGTATGACTACAAGGTGGATTCAGAAAATGAAGATTACAATCTCTTCGAGACCACATAAATCCAGAATAATTTGTGTGGTGTGGCTATGGGTAGGAAGGTTGAAGGGGCACCCAAGCCCCCGATACCTGAGGAGGTCCACTGACATTGGCAACTGATAGATGAAGAGGACCAGGAACAGATTATTTGATAGTAGCCCGTAACCAGAAACCCAATCCGCTGCTTTACGGAGTCCTCAGCAGACCATGGCGCCTCTTCTAGACACCGTGAATCCTTAAAGCATCGGTATTTACATTAAAGGGAATCAAATCCTATGAGGTGGACGTGGACCTGACTCATCTGCTTGGTATTACGGGACCCGATGTGATCTGAGTTCCGTCTTCCTTTGATCTTGAGATCATGAATATTTGAAGATATCTCATGAAGAACTGGGATTATGGACATATTCATGTGCCGAGAAGATGTCCCGCTACGTTCAGGGACAAAATATCGCTTTGAAGAAGTTAATAAAATAAAGACTGAAGAAGGCCGGCAACTTCTGAAAACAGGGTCACCAAGAAGTCATCTTCTCGGGGGGCCATAAAAACACACACACACACACACACTCACAATGAAAAAGTACGAAATTAGAAGTGGTGTATAGGGAACAACCAGTAGGCATCAGACAAGCCTTTAGGTACCATGTGTGTTACAGATCCATAGGCACCATGTGTGCCACTGTATTACAGGTGTATAGGTACCCTGTCTACCACTGCATTACAGATCTATAGGTAACCTGTCTACCACTGTATTACAGTGGTACACAGGGTGCCTATAGATCTGTAATACAGTGGTAGACAGGGTACCTATAGATCTGTAATACAGTGGTAGACAGGGTACCTATAGATCTGTAATACAGTGGTAGACAGGGTACCTATAGATCTGTAATACAGTGGTACACAGGGTGCCTATAGATCTGTATTACAGATCTATAGGCACCATGTCTGGCACCATATTACAGATCCATAGGTTCTATGTGTACCCCTGTATTACTGATCTATAGGTATCCTGTCTACCACTTTATTACAGATATATAGACACCCTGTATACCACTGTATCACAGATCCACAGGTACCACGTATACCAATGGGACGCGCCATGACCACTGCACACTATACTACAGGATGGACCCATAAATAGTAATAGGTGTTTACTATGGATCCGTATAACTTAGATTTGGATACATACAGTACATGAGGACCATTCAACTCTGCTACATCTGTATGATAACATTTAGTTCTCTGTAGAGTAACCAGCTATACGGTTCACGTAAGGATATGACCATCGGTGTTATCTGCTCCGATCTATTACATTAGTCTTCTATTCTGCACAGGTATGAGGATATCCTGTCTGGAAGACGAAGAAATCATTCATTCCTGGTGACTCATCCCGGTGATCACTCACACTGTCTCCCATAGGGATGATCATGCAGAGTCTGTATCCAGACGCCCAGGGGAGGTTGGATGATAACTCTCCCTTTAAGGCAGCCATATTGCTTGTCACTCGAGAGACTGTTAAAACTAAAATATATTCTTAAAGGGGAAATGCTATATAATGTTACTTTTGGGTTGTAATTTAGTGTTTCAGGGCCCTCAGTTACTCTAAAAGTTTGAAGAATTCCTAAAAAGTTCTCTCTTTATCAACTTTATTAGTCATTTTGCCTTTTACAATGTAATAGATGTTGCAGGATGTTATAAATTATTCAGGTTATGACTTGTTCTTGTTATATTAACTTTAGACAAAATCTATATGTTTGTTCAGTGTCTTATATAGGAAAATCAATATATAGTACACAGGGGACCTGTCCTGCTTGGCAGTTACTGCAAAGGTTATTATTATTGGCACTATTCATTATTAGGGGTGGTTTATGTGGATAACCCCTTTTTTTAAGACTGATCGGCAATCAGGTGATCGATGAAGGTTCAGGGATCATCAGTTATTACCAAGAGAAGCTGCAGTGGCCACTAGAGGAGAAATGTGGTATTACATGGCGCATATTGAAATGCGGTGCGGTTACACATGATGGCTGTGGAGCAGAATTCACATGGATTTCAGCTCTGTAATGATGTGTACTTCTGCTGTGTGAATGGGGCCTGAGATTTCCTAATACAATATACGCCCTCTGATCCAACCTCATTGACTCCTATATACCAGTATTAACCCTTGGCATCTCTCTCTTTCCAGCGATGACTGCCTGAGCGGAGAAGAGCTTGGCGATGACGACGATGGACTCTGGGCGATTGGTCAACGCTGGACATCTGATGGGTCACGGGGGGCTCGGTGCTGCACAGTGACCCCCATAAAGAGAGGCCGAAACAAAATGAGCAAGCTCGGCTTCCAGAACAACAGAGTCATGCAGGATCGGCGGAGCGTGTGCATCTTCTTACCGAATGATGAAACGCTGAATATCATTATCAATGTGAGTGATGACTATGGGGAAAAAGGGGGTAGGGGGCTCGTGCATTATGGGTATGTTACTAACCAACGCATTGTTTATTCCAGGTTAAAGCACTTTGTCAGGAGCTGCTGGATCAGGTCTGCGATCTCCTCCGGTTGAAAGACTGCCATCTCTTTGGGCTCAGTGTTATCCAAAGTAGGTGACAACTCACTTACCAATGCCTCCATATCTTTTCTACAGTAAATTTTTTTAAAGGAGTACTCCAGCACAAAATGTATTCTTTCAAATCAACTGGTGTCAGAAAGTGCCAGAGATTTGTAATTTACTTCTATTAAAATAATCTCCAGTCTTCCGATACTTATCAGCTGCTGTATGCCCTGCAGGAAGTAGTGTGTTCTTTCCAGTCTGACACAGTGCTCTCTGCTGCCACCTCTGTCCATGTCCGGAACTGTCCAGAGCAGGAGAGGTTTTCTATGGGAATTCGCTACTGCTCTGGACAGTTCCTCACATGGACAGAGGTGGCAGCAGAGAGCACTGTGTCAGACTGGAAAGAATACACCACTTCCTGCTGGACATACAGATTTTTGGAGATTTTTTAAATAAAAGTAAATTACAAAGGTCTGACTTTTTCTGACACAAGCTGATTTAATAGATGTTTTTCTTGTCCCTTTTAGAGGGGTTGTGCAGACTTTATTACACGAGACAATTATCGTCCGATAATCGTCTTGTGTAATGTAAGGCAACGATCAGCCGACATGAACGATGTCGGCTGATCGTTGTTGTTGATTTGTCTTTCAACATGTGGAAAGACAAACGACTAAGGCTAGGTTCACACTGCGTTTTCAGCATCCGTTTAACGGATCCGTTTTTTTTAACGTCCAGAAAAATAGGGTCAGCAACGTTTTTTGGTCCGTTTTGGTCCGCCAAAAAAAACGGATCCGTTTTTTTTTATAATGGAAGTCAATGGAAAAAACGGATGCACACAAATGAATCAGTTTTTTGCAATCCGTTTTTCATGCGTTTTTTGCAAAAAACGGATGCGTTAAACGGATGCTGAAAACGCAGTGTGAACCTAGCCTAATATAGCAACGATCTGCTGCCATAACTCTGTGGACTAGGAGCGGCAACAGCAGACCGCTGCTGTCTTCTATGGGCTGCCCGGACGATCTAACGATTACCTGGGCAGCCCCCTGCAGCTCCCCACGACCCCCCATGTACTCACCCACGTGCAGTAGCAGCGGCAGCGAGCGGGAAAAGAGGAGCAAGCAGGTGCTGACAGCACTCGTTTGCTCCTCTCCATCGTCCCATGAACTGCAGCTCCGTTCCACTGAAGTCAATGTAGCTGTGTGTTACTCTCTACCAGGAATGGGGAACCTTCTGCCCTCCATCGGTTGTAAAACAGCAACTTCTATAATGCCTGGCATTCCCATCAGGCATGATGGGAATTGTAGTTTTGCGACAGTTGGAGGGCGGCAGGTTCCTCATCCCTGCATAGAGTAACACCCAGACCCACATAAATGTTACACAAAGGATGTTCCTTAGGACTGGATGTCACAGCTTTCTCCTGTCCTTCAGGTCAATGCTTTCCAGTCTGAACATGTCTATTATCTCAGCTATATGAGTCCCGTCATATCGACGCGCAGGATCTCACCGTCGGCTCTCTGGTCATGCCAAGTTCACAGGGATGGGATCTTTACTTCTCACCTCTCTGCTGCCTGGTACAAACAGGGGCTAATAGTGAGGAATGGGAGGGGGGGGGGGGTGATAAGGAAATCATTGTGGGACTTTATTATGGGGTCACAGCGAGTGCAAGATTTCACAGCTATAACCAATACATTCACTTCAGCCCATAGAAACCAATAGCACCTCTGTGCACATAGCCAACAACCCAAGGAAATATCCAGGCCGAGAAAAACATGGCCGCTCTCTTTCAGAAATGGCGCCACCCTTGTTCACAGTTTGGGTGTGGTGTTGCAGCTCACTGAAGTCAATGGAGCTGACTTGTAATACCACACACATCCTGAGGACATGTGGGCACTGTTTTTGCAAGGTAGTAGCTGTGCCTTTTCTAACCCGGTATTACCCCTTTAGGAAGAAACAACCAGAGACCAGATGGGATTTTTAGAGGACATCTGCTTTTGGGATAAAAAATTTCTTTCAAAAATAGCGACACCCCTCTCCACAGGTTGGGTGTGGTATTACAGCTCAGCTCCATTCATCTGGAGCAGTACCAGACACATCCTATGGACAGGTGTGGCGCTGTTTTTGGATCAGTTTACTGTAATATTTTGCAATGTAGATCAGTGATTCCTCGTGACATTATCTCGTATATCTCCTATGTGAAGTGGCCGACTCTTGGATGCGTTCCTCTGGCTTTCACTTTTTCCCCTGTGAATGGAGCAGTGTTGACGTGAAGTTACAGCGTAACACGTGGAGTTCAGTGTGATGGATGAGGACAGCTGAGACAGTCCTGAAAGATTCCCCCCCTCCTCCTCCTGGAGGACTCGCATTCCTCAACAAGATCCGCGATCAAGAGCTCTGACTGCTGCTAAATGCATCAGAGACTAAATAAACAAGACCTCTGCCCTAACACCACAAGGGGGTTCACTAAAGAGAGCTGGAGGGGTTCTCTAAAGGGAGCCGGAGGGGTTCTCTAAAGGGAGCCGGAGGGGTTCACTAAAGGGAGCCAGAGGGGTTCACTATAGGGATCCGGAGGGGTTCACTATAGGGAGCCGGAGGGGTTCACTATAGGGAGCCGGAGGGGTTCACTATAGGGAGCCGGAGGGGTTCTCAAAAGGGAGCCGGAGGGGTTCTCAAAAGGGAGCCGGAGGGGTTCTCAAAAGGGAGCCGGAGGGGTTCACTAAAGGGAGCCGGAGGGGTTCTCTAAAGGGAGCCGGAGGGGTTCTCTAAAGGGAGCCGGAGGGGTTCACTAAAGGGAGCCGGAGGGGTTCTCTAAAGGGAGCCGGAGGGGTTCACTAAAGGGAGCCGGAGGGGTTCTCAAAAGGGAGCCGGAGGGGTTCACTAAAGGGAGCCGGAGGGGTTCTCTAAAGGGAGCCGGAGGGGTTCACTAAAGGGAGCCGGAGGGGTTCACTAAAGGGAGCCGGAGGGGTTCACTAAAGGGAGCCGGAGGGGTTCACTAAAGGGAGCCGGAGGGGTTCACTAAAGGGAGCCGGAGGGGTTCACTAAAGGGAGCCGGAGGGGTTCACTAAAGGGAGCCGGAGGGGTTCACTAAAGGGAGCCGGAGGGGTTCTCTAAAGGGAGCCGGAGGGGTTCTCTAAAGGGAGCCGGAGGGGTTCTCTAAAGGGAGCCGGAGGGGTTCTCTAAAGGGAGCCGGAGGGGTTCTCTAAAGGGAGACTGGGTTTATTAGAGACATACGGGCGTTCACTAGAGACGCATGGGAGTCTTGCTAGAGACACATCGGGGTTCCCTAAAGATGTATAGGGAGTTCACTAAACACACAGCGGGTTCATTAAAGAGACAGGCAAGGGGGTTCACTAGAGACAGGTGGAGGGGGCGGGTTCACTAAAGACACACCCACCGTGAGGTTCACTCAGTGGCAGAGACAGGCTGTTATACACAGGTGCTGTCAGAGTTAGAAGAGAATGCAGAAAATTTAAAGGGCCAGTGAGCCATAAAAGTGGCGGAGTATTATAACATTAGGGCTCACAATATCACCACAGTCTCTTTATGCAAAGTGATCATATCTATTATAGGCAACATTTCTAAAACGGCGTGGTAGTCATGCGATAGAAGCGTAAGCATTGCATGTCATATCTGAGTGTTGTGTCCAGTGAATTGCTCATCGCTTGGGACGGCTGATAACATAGAGCAATAGATTACATAGGAACGATTGTATCTATGAGCCGCACCACTTACATCTCATACGGTATAGGGATGAGAGCTCTATCTATCATCTGTCTTATTTTCTTTTTGTTTTGTTGTTTATATTATAAATATTATTATTTAGTAAACATGTATTATAAGTATTTTATAGATATTTTTTTATAATTTCACTCTCTCCTCTTCCTCCTCTCAGACAATGAACATGTGTACATGGAACTTTCCCAGAAGCTTTACAAATACTGTCCCAAGGAGTGGAAGAAGGAGGCCAGCAAAGTAAGTCAGGTGACCGCGTGTTTGTTCAGAGCTTTTCTTGGCCGGGAATCCTGAGGAATGTTGCCGCTGGCATAATCCTGATGAGACGTAATTCATTCTAATGTCAGATCGCACTGTGTGTGTGTGTGTGTGTGTGTGTGTGTGTGTGTGTGTGTGTGTATATATATATATATATATATATATATATATATATATATATATATATATATATAATATAGATAGATAGATAGATAGATATAGTACGGCTATGGGCAGAACATGATAATACATATGAGGTCATCCGGGGCATACTAAGGCACGGCCGCGGGGCTGGCATTTAAAGTACTATGTTTAAATCCAGATATTTCAAGTAAAACTGATTAAAAAATAAAGAGTAAATATCAACATATAATACATTTATATATATTTAATTATGTGATCTAAAATAAATGTATAATTTATTGCTACTAATTTTTGAATTCTCAGTGATTCAGATTGTGCCAGAGCTCCCTCTAGTGGTGGGAGGAACGATTTAGTTATCATTCTTTTCTATTATGATCCTATCATCACTGTATTCTTTCACATGGGAGCTCTCCAGCTGTTGCAAAACTACAACGTCCATTATGCTCCGACACCCTTTGGCTATTGCGGCATGATAGGAGTTGTAGTTAGGCTGTAGAGCCACAGGTTGGCAATCACTGCATCAGACACCACTGACCTCACTAGCTTGTAGCTATAGGCCTTTAGAATTAGTAATTTGTAATGGTTACACCCCACTCTTTATAACATGAGTGTGTCTGTGAGAGTGCTGTGTGATTTACATGCTGCATACTATGTTATTAATCCCGGGAATGTATAATGTTCAGCACTGCGGGCATCGTGTTTCATACTGTCCCATTACTTCCCCGAGACGCAGCTCCGCACCAACTGTTACCGCCTGTGGGGATGAGTCACATGTACGGGATCAGCTGTCTGCTTCTCCACATGCGGACGTCGCTGTCTTGTTACACAATTGTCAGCCATAGGCTCGGTCACCCACCAGAAGCTTGCTGAATGTTGTATCCTAATGTCATAGACCAGGGATTCCCGAAGTGGGTGTATAGGGTGCTATAGACAGTGCTTCCCCAATAACAGTGACAGCCACAGCGCTCCCCCCCCCCCATAACAGTGACAGCCAGTGTGCCCTACCTTATAACAGTGACAGTAACAGTGCTTCCCCCATACAAGTGACAGCCACAGTGCTCCCTCCCATAATAGTGACAGCCACAGTGCTTCCCCTATACAAGTGACAGCCACAGTGCTTTCCCCATAACAGTGACAGCCACTGTGCTTCCCCTATACAAGTGACAGCCACCGTGCTTCCCCCTTACAAGTGACAGCCACAGTGCTCCCTTCATACAAGGGACAGCCACAGTGCTCCCTCCATACAAGTGACAGCCACCATGGTCCCCCCATATAAGTGACAGCCGCCGTGCTCTCTCCCTTACAAGTAACAGCCGCCAAGGCCCCCACATACAAGTGACAGCCATTGTGCTCCCTCCCATAATAGTGACAGCCACTCCTCCCATACAAGTGACAGTCGCTGTGCTCCCTCCATACTAGTGACAGCCACTGTGCTCCTCCCATACAAGTGACAGCCGCCGTGCTCCTCCCATACAAGTGACAGCCACCCTGATCCCCCCATACAAGTGACAGCCACCCTGATCCCCCATACAAGTGACAGCCACTGTGCTCCTCCCATAATATCGACAGCCACAGTGCTCCATAGCAGCAACAATAGAAACAGCCACAGCGTCCCCTAATACTGTACACTAGAATATTCCCATAACATGAGTGGTGCCCCATAGCATATCATGTATATATGTCACACGCACACATTGATACCTCACAGGGCATGGGTGTGTGCAGCGCTCTCTATGTGCTCCGGGATGTGACTCTCACAGTGATGATCTCTTCTTTCAGGGCATTGACCAGTTTGGCCCTCCTATGATCATTCATTTCCGAGTGCAATACTACGTGGAAAACGGCCGATTGATAAGGTAAGAAGCGAGAAACTGGAGTGTAATATCCCCACATTACCGCTAGTACCTATTACCTCACTATTCCTCACGTGGGAAGGGGGAGGGGGTCTTTATGAAAAGCATGAATATGTATTTACTGCCTGCAGGCTGGCAGGATACGACGCAAATGCGTTTCGGGTGGGGCTCCGGCACAATCGGCGCTTTGTTATAAAAGCTCCAGCAAACATCTGGATTCCATCAAATAAACGACATCCATCTGTCTGGCGAAATAAAAACTAAAAAAAATCAAAGGGAAGAGGAAAAAGGGGGAAATCCAATGTATGAACCTATCCCACTCCCTACAGCCAGATTTATAGAGAATGGGAAAGCTGAGATAGGGGGAGCTGTTTGCATTCATGACGTATAGGGGGCGCTGTGGTCACCAATGATGTGTGGCTAAATTGGGTCAAGAGTAAGGGGAATTGTGGTCTATATGTAATAATCTGGTTTTATGTTGCCCCCTAGTGACAGGACAGCGCGGTATTATTACTACTGCCACCTAAGGAAACAAGTCTTGCTCTCCCAGAGCACTACACGGGAGGAGGCTTACTTTCTGCTGGCTGCCTTCGCCCTACAGGCGGATCTGGGGAACTACAAGAGGAACAAACACTATGGAAATTACTTTGAGCCAGAAGCTTACTTCCCCCCATGGGTAAGACACAGTTGTTCCCATAGTTGTCCTGCTCTTTTGTCATTGCTTCACTTCCTGTTTGGTGTACTTCCTGTAACTGATGTCCTGTTATACACTGTAGATAGGAATTCAGCCACCTCTGTTTTCCTCTGACAATATGAAAGAAGGTGGGAGGTGAATTAAGTGATCTGAATTACCGACTAAATTGTACCAGAGGAACAGCAAGTTCATTGCAGAATGTACACCAGGCCGAAAGTTTAACAGAAGGAGGAGGATATCATGAAAGATAGTAAAATATCCTTATCCATATGTGTTCATATATTAGACAACTGAAAATAGATTTTGTCATCAGAAAACCCCTTTAAGATTTTATCAGTTCCAAAAGCCATCTCTCCTTATCCTGCAGTCAGGTGTAAATTGTGAGAGACCCTAAAAGCAGCTTTTCAGTTTGCCTACAGCACTCCAGCAGGTGAAATGAAGTATTACATCCGTCCCAATTATGTGATATACGCATGAGCTGTGTCTTCCTGAGTTAGACATTCTCAGTAGCTACTCTCCCCTAACAGTTTAGGGTCCTGACAGGGGACCCCATTTCTACCTAATAGGGTGACAATAGGTTTCCAAGCCCATTTGCTATCTACAACTAGTTTTCCCTGGCCAGAGTCTTTTTATTCACTCTCTAGTTTCATATCTACAGGTGATAAAGAAAAGGGGGAAGGATTATATATTAAAGCACATTCCCAACATCCACCGTGACCAATTTGCACTGAGCGTGTCGGAAGCACATCTTATGTATATAAAGGAATCCGCCAGACTGGAGGACGTGGCCGTCCATTACTACCGGCTGTACAAGGTGAGTCCGGAGCACTGCACCGTGATGGTGGTGAAAACACCTCTTCTGTAACTAGTTCCCCACTAAAACCAGCAATGCCGACAGATGGGCTACTGTGCTGATCAATAAGGATGTGGATGGTGATCAGGATCCTTGGTCAACGGCTAAAGTGATCATGGCAAGAAGTGTTGTCATGAGGACACAGGAGCTGTAGGGGTCAAAGACTGATAGAATACAGGGATTTTTTCTGTAATGGCTCCTGATTCTCGCCTTTACTTGGATAAAATCTACAGAAATCTTTATTCTTTCAGGATAAGAGGGAGACAGAAGCTTCACTGATTCTGGGGCTCACTCTAAGAGGAATCCAGATCTTCCAGGTCAGTGATGATGATTGTGAGAATGGTGGTAAGGGTGAGGACAATGATTGTGATGGTCGTGACAATGGGGATGGTCGTGACGATGGGGATGGTCGTGACGATGGCGGATGGTCGTCACGATGGTGGATGGTCGTCACAATGGCGGATGGTCGTCACGATGGCGGATGGTCGTCACGATGGCGGATGGTCGTCACGATGGCGGATGGTCGTCACGATGGCGGATGGTCGTCATGATAGGGGATGGTCGTCACGATGGTGGATGGTCGTCACAATGGCGGATGGTCGTCACGATGGCGGATGTTCGTCACGATAGGGGATGGTCGTCACGATAGGGTCTGGTTGTGATGATGAGGAAAATGATGGTGAGGATGGTAGTGATGAGGATGGTGATGGTGATGATAGGGGTGCTGATGATAATGGTAGTGATGGGGAGGGTAAGTATGATGATGGTAGTGATGATGACTGTTTACAATGTTAAAACAGAATACATGTATAGTGCAGAGTATTTAAGCTCCTTAGCACACTAATCCTGTGGTGGGCACTGACCTGTCCACCAGAAAAGGCAACGCTGTGTATAACAAGGACAATAGAGGAAGAAAGATATGGAGGAATATGTTGGTTCTTCCAGCAGCACAGAGTATTTCAGAAGAGCAGTATATTGATGTTATAGGAGGCAGTGACCTGACCACCTATTTCTGTGCACTCGTGTATTAGTAAGGACAAGGCTGTGTGAGATAAAGGAGGAAGCTGGTCTCCAGCAGCACAGAGGATTTCAGCACTGAAGCAAAGATCTGTTCCTTCTTTGAGCTCAAAACCCTAAAATAAAACAAAATGACTAAAAATAAAACCAACAGGGTAACTTCAGGCCAGCGATGGCGTCTACTAATCTAGTACTTGTTACTTGTCCTGCAGGCTTCGGGTGATGAGAAGCAGCTCCTCTATGATTTCCCCTGGACCAACGTAGGGAAGTTGGTGTTTGTTGTAAGTAAACAAGGAGGCAGCTGCTGGTAACGTAATAATCTGCCGGTCATCCATTATACATGCTGTCATGGTGCCTATACTGGCCGAACAAAGGAGCCATTATATGTCAGCACTACAAGATGCAGGGATTACAGCTCACGAGAACTTAATGAGGATTTACATGTCGAAACTAGGTTCTGTTCACATCTGCCGCGCGGCTTACACACAGGGTAGATCCACATGTATATTCCCTGACCAGGAGGCTTCTGGGTAACTTCCTGTATTGCAGTAGTAAACACCAGTGAGGACACCCGAGCTCCATGAGGAATCTTCCATCTTTCCACCCTACAATTTTAGATAATTAGAGGGTTAATAGCTCTTTTATCATATATTAACAATTTCCACCTCTTCTACTTCACAGGGTAAGAAGTTTGAGATCCTACCAGATGGTCTCCCCTCGGCCAGGAAGCTGATCTATTACACGGGCTGCTCCCTGCGCTCCCGCCACCTCCTCCAGCTGCTCAGCAATAGTCACCGGCTGTATATGAATCTTCAGCCTGTCCTCAGGCAGGTCCGCAAACTGGAGGAGAATGAAGGTGAGAGACTGAGGAAGAGCAAGCCACCTGCAGAGGGCAATACACACACATAACACATGCTAAGCCCCGCCCCCTCTTCATGAGTTTTGTTATTACTGTTGTTAGGGAAATCTGTCCCTAGTAACAGCTAAGGACAGCAATGTGCAGGGAAGTGAGACACCTAATGGCCAAAGGGGAAGCTGGTGACAACCGTTGTCTTCTGCTATTACAGCTCTCAAAGATGTTACCACTCAGTTTTCTCGGATAAATGCTTTAGTGTTATATTATTAAATAATAGGCAGAGCCCCCCCCCCCCCTAACATTGAAACTGCTGCCTCCTTGCAGATAATTTTGCTAGACTAAGCCATAACAACCTGACAGTCTATGGCCGTAGACTGCCAGAGTCACTGATACAGCCCATAGAGGGGGGTCATCTTCTGTGACATCCATATGCCCTTAAAGGATGTTTAAAGGGGATGTAGTTGTAACAGATGGAGGGCAGAAGGTTCCCCATCTACGGTATAGAATAACTCACAGCTCCATTGACTTCAGTGAAACTGTGCTGCAATACCACACCTAAAGAAGGACAAGAGTGGTGCTGTTTCTGGAAGAAAGTGGCCATGTTTTTCGGGACAACCTCATTAAAGTGATTTTAGTAAAAAATAATTTTGGTGTCAGAAAGTTATATAGATTTGTAAATTACTTCTATTAAAAATCTCCAGTCTTTCAGTACTTATGAGCTGCTGTATGTCCTGCAGGAAGTGGTGTATTTTCTAAATATGACACAGTGCTCTCTGCTGCCACCTCTGTCCATGACAGGAACTGTCCAGAGCAGGAGAGGTTTTCTATGGGGATTTACTGCTGCTCTGGACAGTTCCTGACATAGGCTGTTTAGTTGGGTCTATAGGGTCATGTCCATAGTGTCTTCTAATGTCTTCTGTGCTTTTACAGAAAAGAAACAATACAGGGAGTCATATATCAGCGATACGTTGGATCAGGACATGGATCAGCTGGAGAAGAGATCGAGGGCAAGTGGCAGCAGCGCAGGAAGCATCAAGCACAAGAGACTCTCCCGGCACTCCACGGCCAGCCATAGCAGCTCGCACACCTCAGGGATCGAGGCCGACACCAAGCACAGGGACATAGGGGCCGAGGACAGCTTCTCCGGGACCTCGCTGCACCGCAAGCTGAAAACCTGCAGCTCCATGACCTCGCACAGCAGCTCCCACACCTCCGGAGCAGAGAGCGCTGGCAAGGACAGGCTGGAGGACGACTCACAAGATGACGGTAATCTACAGTGATCATGAGACGTTAATGTAAATTACAGGAGGCCTAGAAGAAGCAGACATGGTAGATGTACTATGATTTCTTAAAGGGTCTTGTCAAAACATTTCGATCAGCGGGGTCCAGGTCCTGATGATATCACATATAAAGTGTATTTGGCTGAGGGCAGTGCCCTCTATTGGGGGGACAGGCTTATACTTAGTATATTGTCTGTATACAGTCCTGTAAGAGGTGGATAATGTCAGTCAGAGCTGAAGTTCTATGGACTGGTGAAAGAAATGTCAGCACTCACCTCACATGTAAAGCCGGTAATTATGTGGACATTGATGTGGATGATGATTTGGATCATCCTTGGATTACCATGGATCATCCCGAGATTACAGAGGTGGCAGAACGATGGTTGTTGGGGGTGGACACAGGAGCAACAGACTTTGGGTTATTACTTTAAGCACTACTAATCCGTCCAATAAAGAAATGAGAGAAGTCACTTTTCACATTTACCATGTAGATCAGAGATGGGAAACCTTCAGCCCTCCAGCTCTTGCAAAACTGCAATACCCATCATGCCCGAACAGCCAAAGCTTTAGCTTTGTCTGTCCAAGCATGATGGGAGTTTTGCAACAACTGGAGGGTCGAAGGTTTCCCATCCCTAATGTAGACTATTGGGTTTTTATACTTTGTGCATTTGCTTTATATCTTAATTTTTATTGCAGAGATTGAGATGCTGGTGGACGACCCCAAGGACATGGACTCTCCTCTGGATGTTAGTCCTGAACTGTGCATTTATATCACAGAGGAAATGTTGGTCTCGCAGCAAATGAATGGATATTCTGGTGAGTGTTATAGAGAAGCTTCTGTGCGTGTAATGGAGTAGATGGTCATAGAAATGTCTAGGTCACTAACAGTTTTCCACCCTTAGGGCGGAAGGGATCCGCAGCGCAGTGTCGGTGTATTCCTTATGAGAATACATATTCCCAGTTTCTAAAACCTTCTTAATCCAGTTGGTTTTTTTCCCCACCAGTCTCCTTTTAATAGAGAATATCACCCTGTTTAATGGGGCTAGCGGTCATCTTATCAATATTCATATGACCCTAATCATTGCTTTTCAATCGTACATCCTCCAGTGTACTCTGGTCTATCTATGGGATCGGTCCATCTAATGGGACCTTTAGGCTAGCGTCACATCTACCTGGTGTTTTGCTCTGTCATTGTAGCTGTAGAAAGAAGGAAAGAGATCCACTGTAATCCCGGCTGAACCAGTGATGTTATTGGGGTCCATTGTGTTTCTGTCATGGTAAATAAAAATTCTGCATGCTGTGATGTAACTGATGTGAACACAGCCCTTTAAAGGTTTTACCTCAGAATTATTGGGGGGGTATTTTCTATTCTTGGTGGAGATGTGGTCACACATGTACAGTTATAGATCCAGTTTAATGGCTGCTGATTGGTTACCACCCAACCATGCTCCTGTAACTTGTGTGTGTGTGTGTGTGTGTGTGTATGTATATATATATATATATATATATATATATATATATATAATGTGGTAGTAATAGATGTGCTCCTTGTCCCTTGTAGGATTAGTAGTAAAAGAAGTAAACTCCTCCACCTCCAGCTCCTCAGAGACTGTGGTGAAGCTCCGCGGTCAGAGCATTGACTCGTTGCCACAGGTGAGTAGTCTTTCTTATAGTATCTTACAGCCACAGTCTCTATATGTAAGATGATAGCAGCCATTTTGGAGATAATGATTTCTATGAAGATCCGTTCTCCTTTCCTCTTTCACCCCTCACTTCCCTTAGGGTTGCAGGGGATATTTGAAGGATTCCCCAGTGTATCAGCTTGAAGGGTAGTCACTGTATAGCTACACAGAACAATACAATTGGTCTGTCACTACAGACAGCACTAGAAGGGTCATCCCTAAATACAGCGCCAGGATATAGCATTTGTGTCCGATCACAAATCCTTAAAATGCTAAAAAAATGCATTTTTATCATGAAAAAGCAGTTTAAAGCTCTCCCCCCTGTCTTCATGGTTCTCTTATGGAGAGGGGAGGGGTGGAGGGAGATGAGGCACCAAAACAGGACAACAAAGTTAATTTACAGCTACATCACCGGGCTATCTCCTCTGAAGTCAGCACTGACCTCTCAGACCTTTGAATAGCAGCTTTCACACAGGTCCCGCTGTGTAATCCTTTGTTCTCTGCTCTCTGCTGATGACTAATCTCCCTCCTCTCCCCTCCCCTCTCTATAGGTTAGACAGGGCTCGACTGATGTAAACTAGTTGAGATTTGCTGATAATGAGCAGTAAATGAGAGGGGGGGGGGCCTGGGGAAAGTCCTTTTGAATGCAGATAATGGCATATTTTCCTAATAAACCCAATTACAAAGTTTCTTAAAATCGCCTGGACTATTGATTTCTGCAAAACAAACAACAAAAAAAAACCTTGACAGTGACACTTTAACATATGGTTGTTTTTCAGACCGGTTGTAGGAAACCAAAGACCTCGACGGATCGGCACAGCCTGAGCCTGGACGACATCCGCCTGTACCAGAAAGACTTCCTCCAGATCGCCAGCCTGTGCCAGGACACTGCGCAGAGCTACACCTTTGGCTGCGGCCATGACATGGACAACAGAGGCCTTTACTGTAACGGGTGCCTGGCCCAGCAATGCATCAACATGCAGGAGCCCTTCGTGGCTAAGAAGGCCAGCAAATACTTCTCCCTGGACCTTACTCACGATGAAGTCCCCGAGTTTGTAGTGTAAGCTGTAGTATAGTATCCCAGGCCTGGCTGTCTGCGATCCCCCATAACCTGTGGGAAGATTGGATCTTTCTACTTTTGTTTTTTTTTATTAAGAAACTTTTTATATTTTGATACTAAAAAAATGAAAGCCGATGGGACTTTTCTCGTGTACAGCTTAATATTTTGTGTAAAATCCAATTGGTATTCTGTCGGAACAAAATATGGTACTATTTTATATGTACAGAGGAATCCGCACACAAAGCTAACCTATACTTCTCCAATATGCCAAAGAATGGTCTCCAGCAAAATGGCGGCAATAGATATTCAGTGGTCTCCGATAGCATGGCTGCAGGAGGACGCATCTACCTTTTTATAGTTCATATTTTTGTATGAAAAACGACAGCACTAGATTAGAGAATGAAATTACTAAATAATGGGTGACCGTATAGGACCCCTATTGGAAGGTTTTTGAGCCCCTGTGTAGGACACCTATAAAAGCTTTCTAATTCCTTATAGAAAGCTTTCTGAGCCCCAATGGAAACCCTATAAAAAGATTTCTAAGCCTCCGTAGAGGAAACCTATATAAAGCTTCCTATACCCCATATAGGACACCTATAGAAAGCTTTCGGAGCCCCCCTATAAGACTCCTATAAAAGTCTTCCCTCTATAAGACCTCTATAAAGCTTTGAGGACAATGAGGAGCTCATCTTGGTTCTTCCTACCCATACATAGAGCCGTGGGTGGAAGTCTCTTCTATATGAGCTAATACAGAGTAGGGGGCGCTATTCTTCAAAAGGAGCAGTGGGCCCAATTGTCATTGGGACCCTATATATAATATGTGCCCTCGAGTTTCACATATATATAAATATCTTTTTTAAAGTGCCAAAACTATTGCCCATTCAGAGCCATAGAAATCGCAATAGCGCCACCTAGGTTTCTTTATAGAAAAAAAATATATAATTTTTCTTTGAAAAAGAAAATAAATGAGCGCTCAGGTTGCCGTATAATGGTCCGGCCCAGGTGTATTCTAGAGGGCCACATTCCTAATATAACAACCAATGTAACTTTATTGAATTGGAGAAAATTTCAAGATTCAGAAGAAATTCCATCTACATCGGGGTCACAAGCGTGCAAATCTGTGCCAGAGCTCACTATCATTGTGCCAATGTGTTTCTCTAGAAGGGAAATTATAGTTTATAACTCTGGAAATGGAAAAAAAAATTGTCAAAAAATGTTTTTCATGGTAATTTTATGTATCTGCTACCTCTCACCATCCAGCTGCCAAACACTCGGGTCCTCATGTTACAATCGGCATTGACCTGACTTGTAACCGATTGTGACTGCGTTGTATCGGGCCATATACACCACACATGTAACCATTATCCATTAATGCAATGACTGAATATTTATTTTATGTAATAAATGCAGAATTTGGTAAAAGAAAATTATACAAACCCGGGTAATAATGCTGGTCCAAGTTTAAAGTGACACTTCACCTTTAATCCAGCTTGGCAGCAAACTGAAGATGCAGTCTCTATGACTTCATAACTTTTTTTTTAACTTTTAGTTAATCAATCCTGACGGTACATGGAACCCATCAACAAGCAGGATAAATGCTGCTGATGACTGATCTCGATTATATGTTTAGTATTATTATGGCTTGTAAGCTATAAATACATAATAGGATGACAAGGATGGTGAAAAGTTGTTAAAGGAGTAGTCCAAGATTATAAAAACATGGTTGCTAATTAGTCAACATAACCTTGTTGATGGTTTCCATGTGGAAAGCACCAATAAACACAAAAGATCAGTCAACATCACCTTGTTGATGGTTTCCATGTAAAAACTGGAGAAGATGAATGAAACCGTAAAGAAGGTAAAGAGAATATATCACAGATGTGTTGCATTCTACATCTGATGGCTGTAGAGCTGGTAATTAAAGGTAGAGTTTCCCTTTAAGGGTAGGTTCAAACTACGGAACGCGAGCTGAGAATTTCCGACGGATTGCGTAGCTCGTACCCGTTCACGGCTGCACGCCTCTCCACCTGTGCCATAGACATTATTCTATGCATGGGTGGATTCCATGCCGCCCACAGAGTGGTGTCTATGGAGCCGGCGGAGAGAGGCGCGCGGCCGTGAACGGGCTACGGAATCCGTTGGAAATTCTGTGTGAGCCTACCCTAAGAAGTGGCCCTCAGTCTGTATACATCTATGCGGTCGCCTCTCCCTCCCCCCTTTCTGATTCTCTGTACTCCCCAGCCCTGCAGTGTTCCAGTATATACTGTAGTTTGCAGATGAGTAGCTTGAAGTATATATGTATATACCTATGGGTCTTATAGATCCTATATTAAAGTGACCTATTTTACCATATAACATTTGTATGCAATTAAAGGGATAATATATTTTCCATGTATTGTGCAGACAATCCATTAATCGTTATTTGTACAGGCCATCTATCCGAAAATATAGACTGAACCCTGCGCTGAGGACAGGAGCAAGGCACGAGGCGTCTAGGCCTCATTGGTTGGTGACTATAAACGTTGCTTATATCTAGTGACTCGCAATGTGCAAAGGTATGAATGGTCATTTAAAGGGGCACTAAACCTAAAAACCCATGGGGGTGAATGTGATGTATTGTTTTCGCTTATCGGCCATGTTGACTGACTATAATCACCGCCCCCATGAGCCCACTCCCCAGATTGTAAACACGGACATTAAGTTTAGTGGTCCTTTAAAGGGTTTGTCCAGGATTACACAAACATGGCTGCTTGTGGCTAACCTGCAGTACCACATACAACCAGTGGACAGGTGTGGCACTGTTTCTGGAGGAATCATACATGTTAATGTAATCCCAGACAATCTTTTTGCAGAATAGTTGACTGCATTATTTACGTGAGAAAGGGGAAACGTCAAGTCACTATTTTATTTTTACTTTTCAGTATTTTTGGAATTTTCCATATTTGTGTCTTAAACATGTATGAAATGCTTTTTTTTACAATTATACTTATTCTGAAGATGTAATGTACTTTTCATGTCATGTCTGTACTTACTCATAACTATATGTACTCCTGCTGAGGGTCACTTTTAGGATTTGATATAGATGGAGTTACCCTTAAAGGAAATCTCTCAGCTCTAGATCATGTTTAGAGCTCTACACAACACCTCTCTCCCCCTCTGCCTTCCATGATCCGTTGACATTGACTATACAAGTCCTACAAGTATAAGTTAGGGAGGAGTGGGGGAGGGAGGAGGCAAGCATGCTGCAGCTCAGCCCAGCCTCTTGACACCTGTGCCCTGAGCATGATCTAGAGCTGACAAACTCCCTTTAATAAGTTTATCCACTTTTTCAACCACTTCCAATGCATCTTCAATGAAAATAAAGCTAATTTGCTAATTTATTTTAAAATATTTAGTTAAAGGGGTACTCTGCTGTATGTCCTGGTGTATTCTTTCCATTCTGACACAGTGCTCTTTGTTGCCACCCATGCCCATGTCAGAAACTGTCCAGAGAGGTTTTCTATGGGGATTTGCTACTGCTCTGGACAGTTCCTGACATGGACAGAGGTGGCAGCAGAGAGCACTGTGTCATGCAGGAAGTGGTTTATTCTTTGAAGTATGACATACAGCAGCTGATAAGTACTGAAAGACTTGAGATTTTTTAATAGAAGTAAATTACAGATCTCTGGCACTTTCTGAAACCAGTTGATTTGAAAGAGAGATTTTCGCCAGAGTACCCACTTTAAAAATGTCCTATAGTTCTCATACAGATCTAGGTGTCTCCATGGTAACAGACAGCAAACAAACCCAGTGTAGTCTGTTCCTGCAGTCATTCTCTCCTTTTATGTCCATTTTACAAACATATTTTCTTTATTGCTCTAATGCACCTAGAATAAAACAATTTACAAAAAGCTGTAATCTTGAATTTTGTGTCTACATCTTCCATGAGTCTCCATGGTAACAGACAACAAACTCTGTGTAGTCTGACTGTGTAGTCATCCTCCTGTTCATCTGTCTATTGCTGTTTACTACATATGGTAGAATTTCGAGACGTAGTTGACAGGTAAAGGGAGGGGGGGTATGACCGCTATCTGACTACTCAGGGTTTATTTGTAGTCTGTTACCATGGAGACACACAGGTCTGCTTCCATCAGTTGTTGACGCAAAGAAATAGGAGATTAATTTGACAAGTGGACGCCTAAAAGCAGTGCATTCTGGGATAATGTTATGTTTAGGTTATGAATCCTGAGAACTACCAGAAAAAACAGCTAAAGCTTTATTGCTGTACTGGATTAGTAAAGTTGAAGGGGCACACCACAAAATATATTCTCAAATCCACTGGTGCCAAGAACTTACATGCAGTTCTTTCCACCCCAACACAAGATGGCAGCAGGGAGCACCAGGTCAGATTGAAAAGAAAATACCGTAATAGTTTTTTTCTCCTGATTACCCCTTTAAGTGGTCATGCTTGATTTTTTTTTTTCAACCTGTAGATGCAAAACTACAACTCCCATCATGCTCTAGCAGTTGAAGTTTTGCCACAACTCAGATATTGCCGCACAGAAGGGACGGTGGAGTGGCAGTGGATGCTATTGGAGTAAATTTCATTATTAAAGGGGCCTGTCTCTTTAAATTAAGCTCTAGTTATAAATAGAAGTATAAGTTGTGTACGGGCGCAGAATTCGGAAGCGTGCACAAGGCATTTTGTAAGTGTGGAGTGGCGGCCATTGTCATTCCCAGCTGTGAGGCTTCCTGGCGTACGCATGTCACCACAAGGTATTATTGGGCGGGCAATGTCACTGAAGTCATTGTTGCCATTGTCTCAGGAGATGCCCTGGAGTCAGCGCCGGCTCTGCAGCTGCTGTTGACGACTCTGTAACACATTATATATATGTGACATGTGTGGAGACGAACACAATGGTAGTGTATGTTCACAAACGTGAAACTATATATAAACGTAACTCCCTGAGAGAGACAGATCTACATGGGGATCCGAATGTCAGGAACCAGAAAACATGGCTGCGTTCTACCATAAACAGCGCCACCCCTGCCCTGAGCATGTGTGAGGTATTACAACTAGGCTTTATTCACTTCAATACAAAGGAGAACTGTAATACCATACACAGTGTAGACTATAGACACTACAACTGCAAAATGCCAGAAAAAACATTGCTAAAAGAATGTAATAGGATCAAGATATCTGGTGGATTAAAGAGAAGCACAGTACAGGCTCCAACATGGCTGCAGCTTACATCTCTGTGTCCTGAGGATCCTCATAGGTGGTGGACAGGGGCTGGCAGGCAAGTTTTAGCCTGGGGGGCAAGCACACAGCACTGGCCCATGAGTCACGGCCAATCACTAGGGTACATTTGCCCCCTGTACACTATACGGGGGGCAAATAATACCGCTTTACCATAACCACATATCACCATCACATAATGACTAACACCACCATACTGTATACAATACACTATATACAGACCATTTATACCCCCATACAGTGTGCATATTACAGCACAGATACTATACATCCAGTGACTCACAAGTGACCTTTTCTCTTGCTTCTCTGTTGTCTTCTCCACTTGGGCCAGGCTGTCATGATGACTTCTGGGCACAAGCCATCTCCACAGAATCTGTCGGACACACATTTTAGGCTCTTCACTTTTATAATACCACCTACCCACCTCTATACAAGCGACTAGTTACTCCCCCCCCATAGTGCCCCATATGGTAGCTAATGCCCCCATAGTACCCCATATAGTAGCCAATCCCCCCCACAGTGCACCATATAGTATCCAATACCCCAATAGTGCCCTATATAATAGCTAACCCGCCCACAGTGACCCATATGGTATCCAATCCCCCCCCCCAATAGTGTCCTATTTGGTATCCAATCCCCCCACAGTGCCCCATATAGTAGCCAATCCCCCCATAGTGCCTGATATAATATCTAATCCCCCCATAGTTCCTGGTATAGTATCTAATCCCCCCATAGTTCCTGGTATAGTATCGAATCCCCCCTTAGTTCCTGATATAGTATCTAATCCCCCAATAGTGCCCCATATTGTAGCCAATCCCCCACAGTGCCTCATATAGTATCCAATCCCCCACAGTGCCCCATATAGTATCCCATCCCCCCACAGTGCCCCATATAGTAGCCAATCCCCCCAATAGTGCCCCATATAGTAGCCAATCCCCCCATAGTGCCTGATATAGTAGCCAATCCCCCCATAGTGCCTGATATAGTATCTAATCCCCCCAATAGTGCCCCATATAGTATTCAATACCCCCAATAGTGCCCCATATAGTATCCAATACCCCCAATAGTGCCCCATATAGTATATAATACCCCCCGTATAGCATCCAATCCAGCCTCTCCCCTCTGTGCAGTGCCCTTACTAGTGAAACCAGCCCGGCCCCTGCACTTTCCCACCAGAAAAAAAACATAAAAAAAAATCACCTGTCGCCCGTTCCCAGCAGCTCCTCGCCCGGCAGCACGCGGTCTCCTGTGATTTTCCGGCGCAGGCAGCATAGTACAGAGACGCTAGTACATGCCCCTGCACCCTCTATAATTCATGATAGAGGCTGCCTGACACATCCGGCGCAGGCAGCGTCTCCGTACCCCGCTGCCTGCACCGGAAAATCACAGGAGACCGCGTGCTGCCGGCCGAGGAGCTGCAGCCACAGCACTGCTCGTTCCCAAAGTGTCTGGCAGCGGGCAGCCTCTGTTTGACAGCGCGGTGGCCCACTCGCACCTAAGCCTGGCCACAGCCCTCTAGTTTATTGGGGGAACCGGCCCAGCCCGCCACTGGTGATGGAGATACATGGTAGAAGACAGAGAAGTATAGTACAGGCACCAACATGGCTGCAGCTTCCAACTCTGTATCCTGAGGAGCCTCATAGGTGATGGAGCATCATGTGACCTGTATACTACTGAGCTACAGGAGAAGAAATGAGGTAAATCACTTCACTCAGAGAGTCATGTGATCAAGAGAATCAGTCACATCTATAAGACGGGGATCAGCAGTAACAGGTACTGACCCATAGTGATTGTATGAGGGAACTGAGTCTAGTTGATCACATGTATCTGACAGTGCTCAGCAGTGACACCTGTGGTGGTTAGAGGTACTGACTATGGTGATTGTGTGAGGGAGCAGAAAAGTAGGAAAGCTGTAAGTAACGTACACAGCACAGAGTGAGGCCTGGAAAGTGAACTAAATCTTTTAGGTCAGTCACAGTCAGTTAGGTAGTCACTAACTACCCACCACTACTCTCAACAAGAGGGACTCTGACCACTTTGGGGGTGGTGATAACACGGTACTTGCTTCCACAGGGATGAACGTCCTCTTTGACTTTCTTGCAGGCATGGAGTGACACAGGATCAGGGAATGAAGGTCCCAAACCTAGGTGAGCTAGTCGTCCAGGCAATCCTCTAGGAACCCTAGTGACTTACAGCAGAGTTTTAGCTTGAATAGTGCATTTAGCTAACCGCTGCCTTGACTCTCAAATCCTCCTTCCTTCTCCTCCGATAGTCTCTCTTTTTGGAGTTATTCCTATCTATTTCACTCCTCTAAAGGTGTTCTAGCCAGACATGGCTAGAACTCTTTTGTAATTTCTAGATAACTCACTCACTGGATACCTGACTAGTCTACACTCTCTCCTCCTCAGACTAGGCAGAGCTGCAGCCAGGCTACAGATTACAGAGTAAGGGTGCGTGCACACTACGGAATGGCGATAGAAAACCCATTGCGCATTCTGCAGCTCGCATCCGCCAGCGGACTGATGCGGGCACACGCGTCTCCGCCCGTATCCTAGACTCCGCTCTATGCACGGGCGGATTTCTTCATCCATCCAAACAATAAATTCTCGTCCAAAAAATGAATTCTTTGGACAGATAATAGAATCCGCCCGGATGACACAGGCGGAGACGCCCGCACCCACATCAGTCCGCTGGCAGGTGCAAGCTGCAGAATGCGTGGCGGGTTTTCTGTCACTATTCTGTAGTGTGCACGCACCCTAAGGGTAGCTTCACATGTACCATATCGCAGCGGATTTTCAGCAGATTAGACTAAATGAATGAACACAGCATCAAATCTGCTGCTGATCCTCATTATCCTGTACTGATCCTGAGTTACATCTTGTATTGTACTTCAGAGCTGCATTCACTATTCTGCTTACATATATAGGGTGGGTTCACACTGAGGAATCCGCACAGAGAAGTTCTGTTGGATTCCGTCGCTCGCCCCCATTCGCGGCATCTCGGCCCGTGCCATAGACTCCATTCTATGGTCTGGCAAATTCCGCCGTCCACCGAAAGAATTCACATGTCAATCTCATAAGAATACTTTGAGACTCTATACCAGGGGTGTCAAACTCAAATAGACAGTGGGCCGAAATTAAAAACTTGGACAAACTCGCGGGCCAACCTTGATATTCATTTAAACGCACAAGCAGCATATGTGTAACTTTCAGAGTGGCCTGCAGTGTTCCTGGCACTGTCAGAGTGCATCACCAAGCACTTTGCACTACGATAGGCTCCCATACAGTAATAATTCCGCTGTTAGGTGTCATGCGCTGTAAAGTGAGTAGGTTTGTGGGTTGTCCCCATATTTAGGATCCCTCATTTAAAAATAATATCCCCTTCTGTGACCCCCCCATATAGTAATAATGCCCCCTGCCCTGCCCCCATAGTAATACCCACCATTCTACTCCCTCCCCCTCCTGCCCCAACACACACACACACACAAAAATCATACTCATGATTGGGGGTGAGAGAAGGTAGTGGGGGCAGAGAGGAGATGATTGGGGGTAGGGAGGAGATGATTGGGGGTGAGAGGAGATGATGGGGGTAGAGAGGAGATGATGGGGGTAGAGAGGAGATGATTGGGGGCAGAGAGGAGATGATTGGGGGTTAGAGGAGATGATGGGGGTAGAGAGGAGATGATGGGGGCAGAGAGGAGATGATTGGGGGTAGGGAGGAGATGATTGGGGGTGAGAGGAGATGATGGGGGTAGAGAGGAGATGATGGGGGTAGAGAGGAGATGATTGGGGGTTAGAGGAGATGATGGGGGTAGAGAGGAGATGATTGGGGGTGAGAGGAGATGATGGGGGTAGAGAGGAGATGATTGGGGGTTAGAGGAGATGATGGGGGTAGAGAGGAGATGATTGGGGGTAGAGAGGAGATGATTGGGGGTGAGAGGAGATGATGGGGGCAGAGAGGAGATGATTGGGGGTAGAGAGGAGGTGATGGGGGTGAGAGGAGGAGATGATGGGAGTAGAGAGAAGGAGATGGGGTAGAGAGGAGATGGAGGGGGCAGAGAGGAGGTGAGAGGAGATGGAGGGGGGTGAGAGGAGATGGAGCAGGGGTGAGAGGAGATGGAGGGGGGTGAGAGGAGATGGAGCAGGGGTGAGAGGAGATGATGGGGGTAAGAGGAGATGATGTGGGTGAGAGGAGATGAAGGGGGATGAGAGGAGATGATGTGGGTGAGAGGAGATGATGTGGGTGAGAGGAGATGGAGGGGGGTGAGAGGAGATGGAGGGGGCAGAGAGGAGATGATGGGGGTGAGAGGAGATGGAGGGGGATGAGAGGAGATGATGTGGGTGAGAGGAGATGATGTGGGTGAGAGGAGATGGAGGGGGGTGAGAGGAGATGGAGGGGGCAGAGAGGAGATGATGGGGGTGAGAGGAGATGGAGGGGGTGAGAGGAGATGGAGGGGGTGAGAGGAGATGATGGGGGTAGAGGAGATGGGAGGCGCCGGCACTGACATCCCCCGGACCCGGTTCAGCTCTACATAGTACCCCGACTCCCCTTTCCTGCCGGAGCGCACTGTTAGGATAGCGGCAGCCCGCCCTCCCCCGGGCTCAGCATCGGGCAATGGGTCCCGGGAAGGAGAGTGCAGGTGCTATGCGGCGATTGCACCCCTGACCCGGGACCCATCGCCCGATGCTGAGCTGGGGGAGGGTGGGCTGCCGCTATCCTCACAGTGCGTTCTGGCAGGGAAGGGGAGTCGGGGTACTATGTAGAGCTGAGCCGTCCGGGGGATGTCAGTGCCGGCGCCTCCCGTGGTCGCCGGCTGATAGGAACGGCTCTGACTTCTCTCCCTCCCCCAGCATCACCCACACATTATGCATCGTGGGTGAGCTGCTCCTGCTGGAGGGAGGTCAGAGCCGCTGCGGGGATAGGTGCCGGGACACTGTTGGGTGATAGCAGTGTCCCGGCACTAAAAGGGCCAAAAATAATAGCACCGCGGGCCAGCTCTAAGGAATCATTGGATTTCCTAGGCGGGCCAAAAATAATGGCCCCGCGGGCCAGAGTTTGACATGTCTGCTCTATACTGTGATTTAGGGGACAGACATGTCACTGATCTTTGCACTTAGATAAGACTTGGCGTAAAGAGAATGCAGTGCCATGAGACTCCACTTCCTTCGTCACTACAAAGCCAGAGACATCATAGGAGATGTAGGCTCGGTTGGGAAACCATATCACAGCTTAAAAAAATATGGCAGATAACAGGTATACACAAAAACATAAATATTCTCCTATGTAGTGTTACCTTGGTTCTCAAACTGCTTGGAACTCAAACTGTATTTTCAAGGAAAGTTTGCTTTGGTTCTCAAACTCTGCTTGGTTCTCAAACACTTTTCGGGCCCCCAGTCTTGAAGTATTCGGTATCTAAGTACGTTTTTGCGAGCGTGGATGGTGGGTTGTACCTGGTAAGTTTAGCACTGGTGAGGCTTCACATACAGTACAGTACTATATAAGACTGCTGGAGTGCATATACAGTGCAGTAGTAGTACAGTCAGTGCACCACCATCTCCCATCTGTTACAGTGCTGGGGTGGGGGACACTATACAGTACGGATAAGGATGAGTGAGGAGTTAGTGACTGCTGTACTATAATTGCTGGTTTTGTTGAATATTTCTTGTATATAATGTGCTGTACAGTATATAGTGCTGCTCTGTAATGTCCTGTACTGTATATAGTGCTGTTCTGTAATGTCCTGTACAGTATAGTGCTGCTCTGTAATGTCCTGTACAGTATATAGCGCTGCTCTGTAATGTCCTGTACAGTATATAGTGCTGCTCTGTAATGTAATGTACAGTATATAGTGCTGTTCTGTAATGTCCTGTATAGTATATAGTGCTGCTCTGTATTGTACTGTACAGTATAGTGTTGCTCTGTAATGTCATGTATAGTATATAGTGCTGCTCTGTAATGTGCTGTACAGTATATAGTGCTGTTCTGTAATGTCCTGTACAGTATAGTGCTGTTCTGTAATGTCCTGTACAGTATATAGTGCTGCTCTGTAATGTCCTGTACTGTATATAGTGCTGCTCTGTAATGTCCTGTACAGTATATAGTGCTGTTCTGTAATGTAATGTACAGTATATAGTGCCGCTCTGTAATGTCCTGTACAGTATATAGTGCCGCTGTGTAATGTCCTGTACAGTATATAGTGCTGCTCTGTAATGTACAGTCTATAGGGCTGCTCTGTAATGTCCTGTACTGTATATAGTGCTGCTCTGTAATGTCCTGTACAGTATATAGTGCTGCTCTGTAATGGCCTGTACAGTATATAGTGCTGCTCTGTAATGTAATGTACAGTATATAGTGCTGTTCTGTAATGTAATGTACAGTATATAGTGCCGCTCTGTAATGTCCTGTACTGTATATAGTGCTGCTCTGTAATGTCCTGTACAGTATATAGTGCTGCTCTGTAATGGCCTGTACAGTATATAGTGCTGCTCTGTAATGTCCTGTACAGTATATAGTGCTGTTCTGTAATGTCCTGTACTGTATATAGTGCTGCTCTGTAATGTCCTGTACAGTATATAGTGCTGCTCTGTAATGTCCTGTACAGTATATAGTGCTGTTCTGTACTGTACTGTAGGGATTATACTGGGCACTATACAATGTAATATATGGATACTGTAGGTAATTATTGGTTAGTGCTGGAACCAATTAATCACATTTACATTTTTTCTTATGGGAAGACACTGCTCAGTTCTCAAACTTCCTTCCGGAACCAATTACGTTCGAGAACTGAGGTACCACTATATATATATATATATATATATATATATATATATATATATATATATATTGTTATCATTGTCATCATTGTTTTCATTACATATAGTTACATAGTTAATACGGTTGAAGAAAGACACATCTCCATCAAGTTCAACCAAGGAGGGGATGGATACAGGGAAGGTGGGTATACAAGAAGGGGATGGATACAGGGAAGGGGGGTATACAAGAAGGGGATGGATACAGTGAAGGGGGTATACAAGAAGGGGATGGATACAGGGAAGGGGGGTATACAAGAAGGGGATGGATACAGTGAAGGGGGGTAAACAAGGAGGGGATGGATACAGGGAAGGGGGGTATACAAGAAGGGGATGGATACAGTGAAGGGGGGTATACAAGAAGGGGATGGATACAGTGAAGGGGGGTATACAAGAAGGGGATGGATACAGGGAAGGGTTGTATACAAGAAGGGGATGGATACATTGTCTAATGATTTCTGGTTATGTGGCGCCATCTAGTGACAGAGACCAGATGTGCACATTTTGTATTCAATGCTTTATACCAAAGAAACCCACAGTTCATGATTAACAAACAGAAATCTTATCTGAAAAAGTTAGAAAAATTTAATGCTCCTGTAGCAAATAGTTGGCAATTTTTTTGTGGTTTTTCAAACTTTAAAGATCTCTCTTTGTGGTCAGTGAATTGTAGAATTATTGTCTATATTTCCACCCCATCCCATCCTGCTCACTGTAGCTTGTAGATAACAGGCTTTAGTCCTGGACAATTAAAGGGGTTATCCAGCGCTACAAAAACATGGCCACTTTCCCTCTACTGTTGTCTCCAGTTTGGGTGGGGTTTTAAAACTCAGTTCCATTAAAGTAAACAGAGCTTAATTGCAAACTGCACCTGAACTGGAGACAACAGTAGGGGGAAAAGTGACCATGTTTTTGTAGCGCTGGATAACCCCTTTAACAGATGTTTTACATCTCCTTTAGACACACTTTTTTGTGGAAGTTTCTTGGGGGAGTCCAGGATTAGAAAAACACAGGATTTGGAAAATACTTTCTTCCAAAACAGCACCAGCCCCGTCCTCAGGTCATGTGTGGTATTACAACTCATGTCCATTAACTGCAATGGAACTGACCTGCAATATCAGATACAAACAGAGGACAGGAGTGGCGCTATTTCTGGAAGAAATCAAATGTATTTCCATTCCTAGTTGACATTGGACTAATGTTACAAAAAAACCACTACAAGTCAACAAAAATGGCAAAAAAGAAAATCATTACAATGCAGTTTAGATTTTTATATTGACTAGCTTTTCAGGCAAAAAAACCAACAAAACAAACAAACAAAAAAAAAAAAAAACAACAAAACAAAACTACTCTGTCTTTCCCAGTTCGGAATGTCCCCTGTCATTCTGCTCATATCCACTAGATGGTAGAAGAGTTTAAGGTTTCCAAGTAGTGAGGATGGAAAACTGAAAAAAGTTCTGGATGTAAGTGGATGTAGCTTCTAGCATTATTACAGTTATTATCCAGGATAACAGGGGGGGGGGGGGGGGGGGGGGAAGCTGCTGCAATAGGGCACCTGGAGTGAGGGGACCCAATCCTGGCTAGTGTATAGGAAAATCAGGAGGAATAGCTGAGCCCAGTGTACATGTGTATGGGGGAGGAGGAATAGCTGAGCCCAGTGTACATGTGTATGGGGGAGGAGGAATAGCTGAGCCCAGTGTACATGTGTATGGAGAAGGACTAGCTGAGCCCAGAGTACATGTGTATGGGGAAGGAGGAGTAGCTCAGCCCAGTGTACATGTGTATGGGAGAGTCAGGAGGAATAGCTCAGCCCAGTGTAGATGTGTATGGGGGAGGAATAGTTAAACCCAGTGTACATGTGTATGGAGGAGCAGGAGGTATAGCTGAGCCCAGCGTACATGTGTATGGGAGAGGAGGAATAGCTCAGCTCAGGATACATGTGTATGGAGGGGGAGGAGAAGCTATAGATAAGCCCAGTGCAGGGGTGTAACTACCACTATAGCAGCCATAGCAGTTGCTATGGGGCCCGCCGCATCAGGGGGCCCCCATGGCCTGCTCCTGCAATACTCTGGGCCCCCTGAGCCGTCATCATTTGCAGCACCGGGTGGCCCTGCTGGTCTCCTGGGTTTTGCAAATGTCCCTTTAACTGCAAGCACTCCTGACCAGAGCTAGCAGTTATGTAGTTATGACTTCACTTGACCGTTTAGTGGTCAGTCGGGAGGGGGGGGGGAGGAGAAGGTATAGCTGAACCCAGTCTATATGTGTATGGGGGGAGGAGAAGGAATAGCTGAGCCCAGGGTACATGTGTTTGGAGGAGGAATAGCTGAGCCCACTCTATGGGCCACATGTATCATCCGGCGAACGGATGATTTTCAGCGGAAAGTGCCGATTTGCGTAATTTTTTATTCGCAAATGGCCGATTTGCGAATAAAATATTCGCAAATCGGCACTTTCCGCCGAGTACGCCAGGGGGGCGGAAAGGGGCGTGTAGTGGGCGGAACGGAGGGCGCGGACTCAGAGTCCGCGCGATTTACCATCCGTTCCACCCAAATGTACGCCGAAAACCTACTCCAGTCCTCAGCTGGCGTAGGTTTTCGGCGGTGCGCACCAGCGCGCATGGGATTTATGTAGAGGCAGTCCGCCTCTACATAAATCTCCGTAGCGCCGGAGCTGCGGGGGCATTTATAAGTCCGGCGTAAAAAACGCCGGACTTAATAAATGCCACCCTATATGTGTATGGAGGAGGAATAGCTGAGCCCAGGGTACATGTGTATGGAGGGGAAGGAGGAGGTATAGCTGAGCCCAGTGTATATGTGTATGGAGGAGGAGGAGGAATAGCTAAGCCCAGTGTACATGTGTATGGAGGAGAAGGAGGAGGAATAGCTGAGCCCAGTGTACATGTGTATGGAGTAGGAATAGCTGAGCCCAGTGTACATGTGTATGGAGTAGGAATAGCTGAGCCCAGTGTACATGTGTATGGAGGAGGAATAGCTGAGCCCAGTGTACATGTGTATGGAGGAGTAATAGCTGAGCCCAGTGTACATGTGATTTGTATAGAGAAGTAAGGAGGAACCCTGAGCCCGGTGTACATGTATATGGGGAGGATATACTGGACCATACTGCTGCAATACGGCCCCTGGAGTGAGGGGGCCCAATCCTGGCTAGAGTATGGGAGAGTCCGGAGGAATACCTGAGCACGGTGTACATGTGTATGGAGGAGGAATAGCTCGGCCCAGTGTACATGTGTATGGAGGAGGAATAGCTGAGTCCAGTGTACATGTGTATGGAGGAGGAATAGCTGAGTCCAGTGTACATGTGTATGGAGGAAGAATAGCTGAGCCCAGTGTACATGTGTATGGAGGAGGAATAGCTGAGTCCAGTGTACATGTGTATGTGGGAGGAATAGCAGAGCGCAGTGTACAGTCATGGCCAAAAGTTTTGAGAATGATACAAATATTAATTTTTACAAAATCTACTACTTCAGTTTTTAAAATGGCAATTTGCATATACTCCAGAATGTTATAAAGAGTGATCAGCTTAACAGAAATTACTTGCAAAGTCAATATTTGCCTAGAAAATGAACTTTATCCCCCAAAACACATTTCAACATCATTGCAGCCCTGCCTTTAAAGGAGCAGCTAACATCGTTTCAGTGATTGCTCCATTAACACAGGTGTGGGTGATGATAAGGACAGGGCTGGCGATCAATCTGTCATGATTAAGTAAGAATGACACCACTGGTCACTTTAAAAGGAGGCTGGTGCTTGGCATCATTGTTTCTCTTCTGTTAACCATGGTTATCTCTAAAGAAACACGTGCAGTCATCATTGCACTGCACAAAAATGGCCTAACAGGGAAGAGTATCGCAGCTAGAAAGATTGCACCCCAGTCAACAATCTATCGCATCATCAAGAACTTCAAGGAGAGAGATTCCATTGTTGCCAAAAAGGCTCCAGGGCGCCCAAGAAAGACCAGCAAGCGCCAGGACCGTCTCTTAAAAGTGTTTCAGCTGTGGGATGGGGCTACCAGCAGTGCAGAGCTTGCTCAGGAATGGCAGCAGGCAGGTGTGAGTGCATCTGCACTGTGAGGCGGAGACTCTTGGAGCAAGGCTTGGTCTTAAGGAGGGCAGCAAAGAAGCCACTTCTCTCCAGAAAAAACATCAGGGACAGACTGATATTCTGCAAAAGGTACAGGGAGTGGACTGCTGAGGACTGGGGGAAAGTCATTTTCTTTGATGAATCCCCTTTCCGATTGTTTTGGACATTTGGAAAACAGCTTATTCGGAGAAGATGAGGTGAGCGCTACCACCAGTCTTGTCTCATGCCAACTGTAAAGCATCCTGAAACCATTCATGTGCGGGGTTGCTTCTCAGCCAAGGGAATCGGCTCTCTCACAGTCTTGCCTAAAAACACAGCCATGAATAAAGAATGGTACCAAAATGTCCTCCAAGAGCAACTTCTTCCAACCGTCCAAGAGCAGTTTGGCGATTAACAATGCCTTTTCCAGCATGATGGAGCACCTTGCCATAAAGCAAAGGTGATAACTAAATGAGAACTTGTGGTCAATCATCAAGAGACGGGTGGACAAACAAAAACAACAAATTCTGACAAAATGCAAGCATTGATTGTGCAAGAATGGACTGTTATCAGTCAGGATTTGGTCCAGAAGTTGATTAAGAGCATGCCAGGGAGAATTGCAGGGGTCCTGAAGAAGAAGGGTCAACACTGCAAATATTGACTTGCTGCATTAACTCATTCTAATTGTCAAAATAAGCTTTTGTTACTCATAATATGATTGCAATTATATTTCTGGATGTGATAAAAACATCTAACAAACACACATAAAAACCAGAGGGCAGCAGATCATGTGAAAATATAATATTTGTGTCATTCTCAAAACTTTTGGCCATGACTGTAGATGTGTATGGGGGAGGAGGAGGAATAGTTGAGCCCAGTGTACATGTGTATGGAGGAGGAATAGCAGAGCCCAGTGTAGATGTGTATGGGGGAGAAGGAGGAATAGTTGAGCCCAGTGTACATGTGTATGGAGGAGGAATAGCAGAGCCCAGTGTAGATGTGTATGGGGGAGTCAGGAGGAATAGTTGAGCCCAGTGTACATGTGTATGGAGGAGGAATAGCAGAGCCCAGTGTACATGTGTATGGAGGAGGAATAGCAGAGCCCAGTGTAGATGTGTATGGGGGAGAAGGAGGAATAGTTGACCCAGTGTACATGTGTATGGAGGAGGAGGAATAGCTGAGCCCAGTGTATATGTGTATGGAGGAGGAGGTATAGCTGATCCCAGTGTACATGTGTATGGAGGAGGAGGAATAGATGAGCCCGGTGTACATGTGTATGGAGGAGGAGGAATAGCTGATCCCAGTGTACATGTGTATGGAGGAGGAATAGCTGAGCCCTGTGTACATGTGTATGGAGGAGGAGGAATAGCTGATCCCAGTGTCAGGTGTGTATGGAGGAGGAATAGCTGAGACCAGTGTACATGTGTATGGAGGAGGAATAGCTGAGACCAGTGTACATGTGTATGGAGGAGGAATAGCTGAGACCAGTGTACATGTGTATGGAGGAGGAATAGCTGAGACCAGTGTACATGTGTATGGAGGAGGAATAGCTGAGACCAGTGTACATGTGTATGGAGGAGGAATAGCTGAGCCCAGTGTACATGTGTATGGAGGAGGAGGAATAGCTGAGCCCAGTGTATATGTGAATGGAGGGGGAGGAGGAGGAATAGCTGAGCCCAGTGTATATGTGAATGGAGGGGGAGGAGGAGGAATAGCTGAGCCCAGTGTACATGTGTATGGAGGAGGAATAGCTGAGCCCTGTGTACATGTGTATGGAGGAGGAGGAATAGCTGATCCCAGTGTACATGTGTATGGAGGAGGAATAGCTGAGCCCAGTGTACATGTGTATGGAGGAGGAATAGCTGAGCCCTGTGTACATGTGTATGGAGGAGGAGAAATAGCTGATCCCAGTGTACATGTGTATGGAGGAGGAGGAATAGCTGATCCCAGTGTACATGTGTATGGAGATGGAATAGCTGAGCCCTGTGTACATGTGTATGGAGGAGGAATAGCTGAGCCCAGTGTACATGTGTATGGAGGAGGAGGAATATGTGAGCCCGGTGTACATGTGTATGGAGGAGGAGGAATATGTGAGCCCGGTGTACATGTGTATGGAGGAGGAGGAATAGCTGAGCCCAGTGTACATGTGTATGAGGGAAGTCAGGGGGGTCTCCTTGATTTCCTAGTATTTTGCTTTCTTTTTCGGTTCCTTTGTGTTGTCTTGAGGTACAAATCGCACACAGCACTTACCGCAGCAACAACCACCAGGAAGCGGCTGTCTCTCCATTACCATGGAAACTAATGAAGGCGGCCATTTTATATCAGTTTTCTTTTTTTCTTACGAAATTTCTACAATTGAGAAAATCGACCTGGAAGTGAGAACGATCCTCAACACATTGCTAATAACACCAGATTACACATGGCCGCCTCCCCCAGTGACGACTCCATCACCAGCGCTGTGAGTACGGTAACGTGTGCCAATTCTGTAGGGGCACATGGTATAGGAGAGAACAGAGAGCACTAAAACAGGTACAAACGTTTTTTTTTTTTTCAAATCTTTATTGAAAAATTAACATTACAAAGCCAAAAATTCTGCAACAACATCTATTCATTTGCTCTAGGGAAGGGAAACCTACGGCCTTCGGCTGTCCAGACATGATGGGAATTGTAGTTTTGCAACAGCTGGAAGTTTGAAGGTTCCTCATTCACTCTCTACAAGAACAGTAAGGAACAAAGTGAGTCATAAAATATAGATAAGTGACGGCAGATTGAGTATAAAAGCTCCATAAAACATTCCCACCCCCAGTGTGCACAACAATACCAACATACCTGTCCAACCTGGCTGTGTGGAAAGCAGCGCCTCCTTAGGCATGCCAGGGTATGACATCCATCTACCCCATTGATGTAAATAAGCCTCTTCTCCAGATAATTTCCTCCAGATAAGATAATTCCAGTTAATAATTTCCCCGATTGGGTTCTTCCTGTACCCAACCACTAGCTGTAGTTCTATGTGTATTATATATATATATATATATATATATATATATATATATATATATATATGCAGTATTTTCAGATGGCTTTCTTATCTTATATGGGAAAACCACACACACATCACACAATACCCCCAGGGAGGGAGGGGGGATGCTGCTGCTGGAAAACTGGGACACAACAGGATCCTAATTATATCTGATGCAAACACATATGGCAGCAGCACAGCAGCCACCACTGGTCAATGTGAACAGCGTGAATATAGGGAGCTCTGTATAGTAAATGTAGGGTGTGAATGTTAATGGGGCCCTGAAGAATCCTTAAGATGTCAATGCCACTGCATGTGAAGAAGATGTACACCCAACATGTGGCTGGGGCTTATTATGTCAAGGCTCATTAGCTTCAAGACCTGCAAGATATTGGGATGTGATGCGAAATCATGAAATGCAGGTGGGTCAGGGGGATTTTTAATTAAACTTTCCAAACTCAGATTTAAAAAAAAAAAATTCAGAAAGTTGCCTATAGGTGGCGCTGTAGCAGTAACAGTATTTTATTTGCATATATTGAGGCTATCACAGATGCAGGGGTGATTAGATGTTATTTCCCAGCAGTATAGCCTTCTCGCTCACCTGATCTCACCCCCTGTGATTTCTGGTTATGGGGTTTCTTGAAGGTGTCAGATCTAGGGTTCAGCATTCGGTGGTGGAAACCATGGTTTTGTGAGTGATGAGCATTGTTTAAAACATAGGGGGGGGGGGGCATATCAAACACTGGATGATTGATTTGCATGGCTACAGCGCCACCTATTGCAATTTTTAGAACAAAAACTTTTTATTAGATAATTGTTGAGTGTGTCATCTGAAGGGCCCGCTGTCCGATATTCATCACATTTGTAGCAGCTGCACAATGCTATTAACTGTATACAGTCATCAAATACTACCACCCTATAAATAATACTGCCATATAGATGTAAATTAATGGCGACTATACAATTCTATTAACTGTATACAGTGATTAAATACTGCCACACTATAAATAATGCTGCCATATAGATGTAAAATAATGGGGCTATAAACAGCTTTTAACTATACAATGATTAAACACTACCAGCCTATAAATAATACTGCCATATCGATGTGAAAAAAACAGGGCTATACACAGCTAATAACTGTATACAATCATTATACATTACCACCCTGTAAATAATACTGCCATATAGAAGTAAAATAATAGGGCTTTACAATTATATTAACTATATATACAATCATTATACACTACCACCCTATAAATAATACTGCCATATAGATGTCCACTAATGTTGCATTGTGTCAGCGATCTTCACCAATGGTCGGATTGTCGGCTTTTATCGCCATGTCTATGATGAGATTAATTCTAACCAGGGCAGGAATGAGATATGTGTCAGGCAAGGCGTTAAGTCTCCAGCTTACGCCATATAATCGTCTTTGTCTTCTCCCGATTACCCCCCCCCCCTTCCCGCCTGGCATCAATGGTGGGTTTCTGCAGCCAGGACAATAGCCGCCTGGTGCCAGAGATTCATTGTTCTGCGAGGGTTTAATCACGGAATGCAGCTTTCTAATCTAGGGACTGGGAGAAAAAAAATCCCATTTCCAAGCAGATGATGTGGGCCGTGCGTTTTCTTAATCATGCGTGTGCTGAAATCAGGAACACCCATAGCACATGGCAGATGGTGGTGGTGGGGGGGATATCATACAAAGGCTGGCAATCACCGCAGGACGTCCCTGTGGGGGTAAGTAGCTGGGCATACTGTGCTCAGCGCGGGCGCAGCGTTGTGTACTCGGTGGCATTGTATCACATGATAGAGTTAATGCTCCCGAGGACGATAAACGTCCGACTATCAGGCAAACGAGCATTTGTAGAACGAGTATTTGAAAATGCAGGCTCATCGTCTCACAGTCAATAAAATCATCGTTATCGGCTGCACATCGGCCTGTGTATGGTCACTATAAATGGCCGCAGAACATCTGCAACGGAAGCCGAGACGCACGAGCCCTCCCATAGACACACTGGGGGAGATTGATCAAACATGGTGTAAAGTGAAACTGGCTCAGTTGCCCCTTGCAACCAATCAGATTCCACCTTTCATTTTCCAAAGAGTCTGTGAGGAATGAAAGGTGGAATCTGATTGGTTGCTAGGGGCAACTGAGCCAGTTTCACTTTACACCATGTTTGATAAATCTCCCTCACTGTGTGAGACTGAGGTAGGCGGAATTCTGACGTGGAGAGTTCCACTGTGGAATTCCGCCATTTTTGCTCCATGTGCAATTACAGGGAGCAACACATGTTATCAGGTGTCGTCGACCCCCCCGCGCACATGCTGTCACAGACCACGTTAAAAACCTTTAGGATTCCTTCTGTTTAAGATATACGATGGGAAAAAAAAACTGATGAAATCGTTTGGGTCCGTTTTTCCACTGACTTCCAATCTTAAAAAAGGGATCCGCTTTTTTCTTTTTTTCTTTTTTTTTCTAGCATACACAAAAATGTGGTTCACCATGTTTTTCTCTTCGTTAAAAGTAACTATTTAAAACTGATTCGTTAAACAGACTGCAAAAACGCAGTGTGGACCCAGCCTAAGGGTATATCCACACTACGCAATTCCAGTGTATCACCCGCCGTGGATTCCGCAGCTCGGCCGAGCGCATCTCCGCTGGTCCCATAGGATTCATTTAATGATTCGCCAGATTCCGCCCTCCGCCTGAAGAATGAGCGGGTTCATTCCGCTGCAAAAATGTAGCCTCTGCCCATTTAACCCACCAGCTGCGGGGCTAACACATTACCTGATAGTGCTCCCGCCTGCTTCTCCGGCTCCCTGGCGTCCCACTTAACCAATCAGTGCGCTGTCCCACCAGAGTGGGATGTCAAGGTGCCGGTGAAGTAGGCGGGAGCACGAACAGGTAATGTATTAGCCCTGCAGCTGGTGGGTTAAGGGGGCAGGGGCTACGTTCTCGCAGTGGAATGCGCTGCGATACGGTAGTTGTGAACCTCCCCTAAAACAACACTGAAAAGTGTAAAAACGCAAAATACAAAAAGTGGGTACAGTGATCATATTTCCAAAAAATAATAATAAGCACATATGTGCATGTTGGGGGGGGGGGGGGTTATCAATCCTTGTGCAGTGGAGTAGTTACCATAGCAACCAGTCAGACTCCAGCTTTCGTTTTTAAAAAGGCTTCTTAAAAGTGAAAGCTGGTCTCTGATTGGCTGGTATGAGCACTAGAATATGGTTTCTATGGTAACTACTGCACCAATCCTCTACACATAATGTTTCATATTTTCCTATTGGTTTAGATTTAGATTTTGTGTAGAACACTATGGGGGAGATTTGTCCATTGTTGCACATAGCAACCAATCACAGCTCAGCTTTCAAATATTCATGAGGCCTGATAAAATGAATGCCGAGCTGGGATTGGTTGCTATGGGTGTTGTTATTGTATACAATGAGAGCTATGATTTGTTGCTATGGGCAACAAAGAACATTAATATTATAAAACTGTGTGATGTATCTCCCCTATGTCTCGGGAGGGTTGTATATATACCTAGAGTACATTTATGGTGCCATTTGTAGCTGTAACAAAATTTTTCAGTAAAAAAACAAACACAAATACAATATGGCTGCTTTTTGTGCTAACCCCCCCCCCCTCCCCCACAAAAACACAAGAAACGCCTAAAAAAAATTTTTTAGTTCTTTTTGGCACTACTTCTGTCGTTTTTTTCCTTTTAGTGTATATATTTGTATAGGCGGTTTTGTCTTTTTTGGGGGGGGCATTGTTTAATCATGTGATTCCAGGATTTCTATTAAAAATTTGGGTCATGACCTTTATTTTGGCATTTTTTTTCCCCACCCTACAGAAGGGAGATGGTAAGAATCACAAAGAGGTCAGTCCACCCAGTACATCCTAATGGGGGAGAAGCCTACAAGACAAAGAGGGACAGTTTTTTGAACCGTCACCATTTATTGGTTAATCCGATAAGTATAGACCATTGTGGATTTATCATTAGATGATCAATAACTATTACGCTGCGTTTACACGGAACGATTATCATGCGAATTTGCACGATAACGATCGAATTCGAACGATGATCGTACGTGTAAACGCAGCGAACGATCAAGCGACGAGCGGTGATTTTTGAACATGTTCTCAAATCGTCGTTGATCGTTCGCAAAAAATTCGCAAATCGTTCCATGTAAACAGTCGTTCACCGATTTAACCTATGTGCGAGATAGACTTAAGCGATCGCAAAACGATTTTTCCGTACGATATATCGTTCCGTCTAAACTCTGATCGTTATAAAAAAAATTTTTACTTCAAAATCGTTAATCGTACGATCGGGCGAATTATCGCTCCGTGTAAACACAGCATTAGAAGAAATGATCTGTGTACGGGACTCAGCAGTCCTATGCAAAATGCAGCTCCCACAATGCAATAAAATCCCATTGCTGACGGCTACATCTGTAGGATGAGTACGAGTCGCCAGGAGCATAGCATGCAACAAGAGAGGTAGGCAGATGTGAGAGGCGAGTGGCCCCTGTGCTGCCTGGAGGAAGTGGCTGATCATTAATTTCCTGACGACTGAGTAAAGCGATGGGTGGAGATTTCTGCTGCTGCTGCTGTCTGTCTCACAGCTTCCCTTCTGCTTCCTACAGAGCTGCACACAGGGGCTGGATGTCATCTCCATAGCCAGCAAGACTGAGAGGTAAGAAGGCATTGTGCACCACTGTGATGGCCGTTCGCTTTGTGTCCACATTCTATTGTTTTACCCCTTTCTATTATACGCTGTGTCCTCTCCATGCAATGGGTGATATGCTGCATCTTTCCAATACAGATGAGCTCTCGGTGTGATACATTGTATCCGACAGTATAATGCATTGTATTATTTCTAATATTCTCCAGTACATTGTATCCTATTTACACTGTCCTTTCCAAACTGGCTATAATACATTGTATCCCATAGACACCTTCCATACTGGCTATAATACATTGTATACCATAGACACCTTCCATAGTGGCTATAATACATTCTATCCCATAGAATACTGGCTATAACACATTGTATCGTTTCTACTCCTCTCTAATACATTGTATCCTATGGACACTTTTCATTCTCGCTATAATACATTGTATCCTATAGACACCTTCCGTACTGGCTATAATACATTGTATCTTATAGACACCTTCAGTACTGGCTATAATACATTGTATCCTATAGACACATTCTATACCAGCTTTAATACATTGTATCCTATAGACAGCTTCCATACTGGCTATAATACATGTTATAATTTCTGCTCCCCTCTAGTACATTGTATCCTATAGACAGCTTCCATACTGGCTATAACACATTGTATAATTTCTACTCCCCTCTAATACATTGTGTCCAATGGACACTTTCCTTTCTATACTGGCTATAATATATTGTATCATTTCTACTCCCCTCTAGTACATTGTATCCAATAGACACTTTCCTTTCCATACTGGCTAAAATACATTGTATCATTTCAACACCTTGTTGAACACATTGTATTCTTATACACCTTGTATAATACACGGGTTCCTTATTATGATACATTATATCGTTTTGACGCCTTCTCTAATAAATTGCATCATTTCCATCGCTAAAATACATCATAACATTTTTACTCTTCTGTGGTATACTGTTTGATTTTTATACAGTCCATAAAAATTGTGTCCATCCAAGGAGCCAAATATGATATATATATATATAATATATATATATATATATATATATACATCGACCATAGCACCACTGAGCTGGTGGTGCTGGGAATAAGAGGGTTGTTTCCAGGATGTATTGAGAAGAGCACCACTGGTGTTCATAGGTCTTGTTTGGAATTACAGTTTATGAATGGGACTGAGCTGTAATACCCACACAGCCCATTGACAACAATTGCGTTGGCTGTGAGCACCATACACATTATATAGCGTCTTGTGTATTGGTTTTAATCTGTTGGGTGTCATCATGATATATATATGTAATAAATATATAAAACAACATCCGATGAGTGTTGTAGTTGGATGGCGGTGGTGCTGGTTCCATCGCTCCCAGGGTACCATTATATTTCAGTGTAATGAGTGATTACAACAAGGTAATTGATGTTTACTCCATAGATTAAAACAAGACAATCCACCCCCTCTGTTCATGTAAAAATTCATATGGGCTTTAACTGTGAGCAGAGCACAGAGCGAACCATTGTGCCTGGATTGTGGAGGGGGGATAAAAAAAAAAAGACCCAGTGATTGGTTTAGCTAAAATAACCATGTTCTCTATAGGTTTTTCTTTCTTAATGCCATTCATAGATACAATGCTCCCTCTGTAAGGCGTCGGGGTTAGAAGACATTTTGCAAATTGCTGTTTGCAGGATGAAAATAAATACAGCGAGATAAGTCGGCGTCTGTGCAAACGAATATGACTGCTTATTGTGGAGAACGGTGAATGTATTCATGCCCTGTCTGTCTCCATACACTTGTAGGTTCCGTGCACCTTATAAAGCATCCTCCATAAGCTATTTCAGTACGGTTGTCATGGCAACAGTGTGCAGTGTCAGTGCATTTGAATTAAGATGGCGAAAAACCGCCCCCCACCCAGAGTATTCTGTGCACGAAAATCTTTCTATCTATCTATCTATCTATCTATCTATCTATCTATCTATCTATCTATCTCCTATCTATCCATCTGCAGTATCTTAATGCATGTGGATTGTAGGGTACCCCCATTTTGTACATATATTAGTGACACTACTATATACTCACCTATATACACTACTAAAGTCACTGTGTACATACATTACATTACTGATCCTGAGTTACATCCTGTATTATACTCCAGAGCTGCACTCACTATTCTGCTGGTGGGGTCACTGTGTACATACATTACATTACTGATCCTGAGTTACATTCAGTATTATACTCCAGAGCTGCACTCACTATTCTGCTGGTGGAGTCACAGTGTACATACATTACTGATCCTGTACTGATCCTGAGTTACATATTTCTGATTCAGGTTATTGGCTGGTTATTCTGTATTAGAAATAATAATCTAATCCTCTTTGCAACCATCTGCTCCTTGTCTACAATGAAATCATTCAATTATAGATTCTCCATAGAAAACCGCTGCGTCAGAGATTCCATAAAACTCTAAGGGTGGCTTAGTGAATGGATCAGCCTCAGATCTGTGACAGTACAAGGCTTGGGCCCTAGGAGGCGGCATACATGGTCTCCTCTTTGGTCACATCTTTGCCTTTGACTACATTAGTTAGGCTGGGTTCCCACTACGTATATTTCAGTCAGTATTGTGGTCCTCATATTGCAACCAAAACCAGGAGTGGATTAAAAACACGGAAAGGCTCTGTTCACACAATGTTGAAATTGAGTGGATGGCTTGAGTGATTTACTGTTATATGGCGGCCATCCACTCAATTTCAACATTGTGTGAACAGAGCCTTTCCGTGTTTTTAATCCACTCCTGGTTTTGGTTGCAATATGAGGACCACAATACTGACTGAAATATACGTAGTGTGAACCCAGCCTAAATCTTCTTGGTCAGTACCCAGTACGGCTGTATATCCAGTTTCCTCTTCAGCGTATCCGCAGCAGAAATTCGTATGTTTCAGATTTGTACACATTTTCTTAAAATCACATCCACATTGCTACTATGGTAAATGCTATAGATTTTCTCTATGAAAATTTTGTAGAACTAACCCGCAGTGTATGGCAAACATGGCTCTATCCTTAAAGGAATTAGTTGTGATCGCTGGGGAAGGATCAGCTGACCTTACATTTTCCCTACAGCGGCCACTACAGGGTAACTATAGTACTACTTGGAAATGAATGATTCACAATGTCATACATGGGTGCTCTCTGCTGTGGTTTATGGGGGGGGGGGGGGGGGGGAGGGTCCCTCTTTAAAATAATAATATATTTGCATGTCATATTAGGAAATATGGAAAAGAGGAGGGGGGCTTATGACCCCATGTACTTACCAGCCAAAATAGCTGTAGCTTTATTTTTGCCTCCTATCAAGCACAATGGCTCCGAGGCAACACAACATCTGCTGCATCTTTACTGCTCCTATATTATTATACTCGTCTTCTTCCCGACTGCTTCTTCTGCTAAAGTGAAAAGAAAGCGGAATAGGTGGAGTCTAGATCTCTAACTTCCAGCATGTGCATGTTGGCTGTCATGTGGAAATCTTCCCCTTTCCACTCATATACTATTTCTAGGAAGAAGAGAGGAAAAAAAAAAGTTCCTCTATATTTTTATCAAACTCATGTCCATCTCTGGCCCACAGAGGAACTCAGTAGATTTCCTACAGCTGGCCCGCTAATTATAATATAGGTGGTTCAACAGCCGCCTGGACCGCCCATATTATAATCTGCAGGATGCACCTGGCACAGGCAGCGTGTGTGATGATGTCACCAGGCTGTGTGGAGGCTCGGCGACACCTTCTGGTACAACTAACTTTAAGGCTGCTGCAGCCTAACACTGACTGCGGCCTAGAAGTAAGTTGTAGTAGAAGGCGGCTGCGCTGTGTCAAGGCGCGGCATGGTGACATTATCATACGCGCTGCCTGTGCCGGGTGCATCCTGTGAGTGGAGGAACTGCTGGGGTATTAAACAACTGTTTGGGCACTATTGAGGTGGGCTGAGTCTTATATGGGACACTATTAAGGGGGCTAACTATTATATAGGTCACTATTGAGGGGGATAATTACTATATAGGGCGCTATTGGGGGTAATGATTACTATATGGGCACTATTAGGGGGTAATGATTACTATGTGGGGCACTGTTGAGGGGGCTGACTACTATATAGTGCACTATTGAGGTGGTAATGATTACTATATACGGCACTATTTGGGATAATGATTACTATATAGGGCACCATTGGGGTAATGATTACTATATGGGCACTATAAGGGGGTAATGATTACTATATGGGGCACTATTGGGGTAATGATTACTATATGGGGCACTATTGGGGTAATGATTACTATATGGGCACTATTAGGGGGGTAATGATTACTATGTGGGGCACTGTTGAGGGGGCTGACTACTGTATGGGGGACTTGAGGGGGGCTGATTACTATATAGGGCACTATTGAGGTGGTAATGATTACTATATAGGGCACTATTTGGGATAATGATTACTATATAGGGCACTATTGGGGTAATGATTACTATAAGGGCACTATTAGGGGGTAATGATTACTATAAGGGCACTATTAGGGGGTAATGATTACTATAAGGGCACTATTAGGGGGTAATGATTACTATAAGGGCACTATTAGGGGGTAATGATTACTATAAGGGCACTATTAGGGGGTAATGATTACTATAAGGGCACTATTGGGGTAATGATTACTATATGGGGCACTTTTAGGGAGGGATTGATTACTATATGGAGCACTATTGAGGGGGCTAACTACTATATGGGACACTATTGAAGGGGGCTGACTACTATATGGGGCACTTTTATAGGATTACCTACTGCGTGAGAAAATAATGGGGTAACTACTGTGTGAGGGCAACTACTTATTGGGGCAGTATTAACTATTAATTTATTAAGGGAGCAAAAACCGCATGGGCTACAGAAGGAAACATTTTTTAAATTTTGGTCACTGTGCTTGGAGAGCTTGGATATAGGTGAGTAGGAGGTGTGATGCGCCTACGGTGAACTTAAATATGACATAGGGGCAAGTTCTGTGAACAGCCAGGTCAGGGCATTAGGGGCAGTGATATGGACGCTCCCCTGACAGGCTCAAGAATGCTGTGCACACACCGATAAATATCATGGTTGGCCCGCGACTTTGTCCAATTTTGTAATTTTGGCCCACTATGTTTTTGAGTTTGACACCCCTGGTCTAAGAAGTGAAATAGTGAGCAGTCACCATGAGTAGAGCACATTATACCAGGAGGGGTGGAGATAAGTTTATACCATTGTTGACTTCCCGTTCTGAAATTTCCTTCTCCTTCTTATGAAATGTACCGCCATTCTGACTCGTGAAATCTTTTATTCTGTTTAGATTCTAACGTTACTTCTGTAAATGAGTTCTGAGTAATTTTCGGTTACTTTTATACAGTGCTGCCAACCTAAATCATGGACGGTCATATATGTGCGCTGTCCCTATGTCTTCTGCAGATGAAAATCGTGTTTTCTCCATTTCTTTCCTGTATCTTCAGCAGCTGCCACTGTTTTCAGCTGCATGAGGTATAATATGAGTCATCATCCCAGGCCTGATGGTTGCATAGATACAGAGTACGGTATAATAAGGGCATCTCGGATAAGACTCCATATTTCTCCAACATTTCCCATAAAAATATATCACTGGGAGCAGCCACCAATTCTACTGCCAGAATATAATAGTAATAATAATAAAAACCCCTAAAAATAATAAAAAGCTAAACAACCAACCTTAGACTATTGCCATTGAGCCAGCCTAGCATTAATACTGCCTTGTCAGCTACTACTATCATTACACTATCCAATACTATATTATACTATATAATATATATAGTATATATAAAGAGACATAACAATCCAGGCAATTTACACCATAATATCTAAGTCTACAAAGCCATCCTCAGCTGAAATTATACCTAAAGAAAAGCTGCCCTGACTATTGAAGGAACCAAAAGCTAAAAATCCGAAACCAGGGTAAAAAAAAAAAGAAACACCTAAATAGCCACAAACACAATACACTGTACAAACAATAACAAAACATGAACTGAAAATGAAATCCTTACAGGGAATCTGTGAGCACCCAGACCTGACCTGAGTTGCTGACAGTGTGCAGTAGGTGGTAGTACACTACTGACAGGGGTGATTCTAGCCTCTCTGCTGCCCGAGGCGAACTATAGAATGACGCCCCCCCCCCCCCGTCAATCCGCCCACATTATAATCCACTACTGCCCCCCCCCCACTGCTGTCCCCAATAAACATAATGTTTGGTCCCTTTCTGCACAGAGGATGTCAGGAGAAGAGGGGGCTGACTTTATAGGAGAGGTCCCAGCAGCACAGAGGATGTCAGGTGAGGAGGGGGCTAATCCTATAGGAGAGGTCCCAGCAGCACAGAGGATGTCAGGAGAGGAGGGGGCTAATCCTATAAGAGAGGTCCCAGCAGCACAGAGGATGTCAGGAGATGAGGGTGCTAATCCTATAGGAGAGGTCCCAGCAGCACAGAGGATGTCAGGAGAGGAGGGTGCTAATCCTATAGGAGAAGTCCCAGCAGCACAGAGGATGTCAGGAGAGGAGGGTGCTGATCTTTTAGGAGAGGTCACAGCAGCACAGAGGATGTCAGGAGAGGAGGGTGCTGATCTTTTAGGAGATGGTCCCCCTCTTCCCCCCTTATAGATGGTCCCCCTCTTCCCCCCCTTATAGATGGTCCCCCTCTTCCCCCCCTTATAGATGGTCCCCCTCTCCCCCCCCCTTATAGATGGTCCCCCTCTCCCCCCTCCCTTATAGATGGTCCCCCTCTCCCCCCTCCCTTATAGATGGTCCCCCTCTCCCCCCTCCCTTATAGATGGTCCCCCTCTCCCCCCCTTATAGATGGTCCCCCTCTTCCCTCTCTTCCCCCCTTATAGATGGTCCCCCTCTCCCCCCCCTTATAGATGGTCCCCCTCTTCCCTCTCTCCCCCCCTTATAGATGGTCCCCCTCTTCCCCCCCCTTATAGATGGTCCCCTCTCCCTTATAGATGGTCCCCCTCTCCCCCCTCCCTTATAGATGCCCCCTTATAGATGGTCCCCCTCTTTCCCCCTCCCTTATAGATGGTCCCCCTCTCCCCCCCCTTATAGATGGTCCCCCTCTTCCCCCCCCCTTATAGACAGTCCCCCTCCCGCCCCTCCCTTATAGATGGTCCCCCCCTTATAGATGGTCCCCCTCTTTCCCCCTCCCTTATAGATGGTCCCCCTCTTCCCCCCCCCTTATAGACGGTCCCCCTCCCGCCCCTCCCTTATAGATGGTCCCCCCCTTATAGATGGTCGCCCTCTTTCCCCCCTCCCTTATAGATGGCCCCCCCTTATAGATGGTCCCCCTCTTTCCCCCCTCCCTTATAGATGGTCCCCTTCCCCCCCCTATAGATGGTCCCCCTCTTCCCTCTCCCCCTCCCTTATAGATGGTCCCCCCTTATAGATGGTCCCCCTCTTCCCCCCCTACCTTATAGATGGTCCCCCTCTCCCCCCTCCCTTATAGATGGTCCCCCTCTTTCCCCTCCCTTATAGATGGTCCCCCTCTTCCCCCCCCCTTATAGATGGTCCCCCTCTTCCCCCCCCCTTATAGATGGTCCCCCTCTTCCCTCTCTCTCCCCCCCTTATAGATGGTCCCCCTCTCCCCCCCCTTATAGATGGCCCCCCTCTTCCCCCCTTATAGATGGTCCCCCTCTCCCCCCCCCTTATAGATGGTCCACCCTCTTCCCCCCCCCCCCCTTATAGATGGTCCCCCTCTCCCCCTCCCTTATAGATGGTCCCCTCTCCCTTATAGATGGTCCCCCTCCCCCCCTTATACATGGTCCCCCTCTCCCCCCTCCCTTATAGATGCCCCCTTATAGATGGTCCCCCTCTTTCCCCATCCCTTATAGATGGTCCCCCTCTTCCCCCCCCCTTATAGATGGTCCCCCTCTCCCCCCCCCTTATAGACAGTCCCCCTCCCGCCCCTCTCTTATAGATGGTCCCCCTCTTTCCCCCCTTCTTATAGATGGTCCCCCCGTTATAGATGGTCCCCCTCTTTCCCCCCTCCCTTATAGATGGTCCCCCCGTTATAGATGGTCCCCCTCTTTCCCCCCCTCCCTTATAGATGGTCCCCTTCCCCCCCCTATAGATGGTCCCCCTCTTCCCTCTCCCCCTACCTTATAGATGGTCCTCCCCAGGGGCGTAGCTAATGTCCCTTGGGCCCTGGTGCAAGAGTTCAACTTGGGCCCCCCCCCCTTCCTTGACCAAGCTATGCGATAGATAGATAGATAGATAGATAGATAGATAGATAGATAGATAGATAGATAGATAGATAGGAGATAGGAGATAGATAGATAGATAGATAGATAGATAGATAGATAGACAGACAGATAGATAGATAGATAGATAGATAGATAGATAGATAGATAGATAGATAGATAGGAGATAGATAGATAGGAGATAGATAGATAGATAGGAGATAGATAGATAGATAGGAGATAGATAGGAGATAGATAGATAGATAGGAGATAGATAGGAGATAGATAGAGAGATAGATAGATAGATAGATAGATAGATAGATAGATAGATAGATAGATAAAGACTGATATAACCAATAATACCAGTATATAGGATGGAAATATAATCACCATACATATTACCGCCATGCTGTTACTGACCAAATCCTGTATACTGAGACCAATATTACCAAGGCGCAAATATTACCGCCACACCACAACCACTACCATCACCACCATATTGTTACTGACCAAATCCAGTATACTAAGACCAATACTGACTAATACCACCACATACTACCACCACTGCTGCTACTGACTAACACCACCACATACTGACTAATACCACCGCTGGTACTGAATAACATCCACTGTACACAGATCACTATCACCTCATCCAGAAGAGGCAGACCCAGCTCTACACAGGTTCTGTACACCATATACATTACAGTGCACTTACATCAGGTGACTCACAGGGGACGTCTTCTTTGATCAGAGTTCTTCCCTTTTCATCATCTTCTCCATCTGGGCCATTATGAGAACTTCTTCGAGCCACGAATCCACAGAATCTGCCAGACAGAGATATTAGTCTCCTCACTCTGTCACCATCCTCATCTCTCTACACACTGCACATCTGTATTGGCCCCTTTACACCCTCAGTTAGTGGGTAGGCTGACTCTGTTACCCCCCCCCCCTTATAGTATATGCCCCCCTCTGTGTAGAGATGGCCCCTTGTTCAGTCTTCCATATATATGGCCCCCATGTGCATCTCCTTGACAGCCCCTCTCAGTGTAGTCCCCCCTTTTAGATGGTCCCCTCTGTGTTGTCCCCCTTATCTTTTCCCCCATATAGATGCCTTCCTTATGTTTCCCCCCCTTGTAGATGCCCCCACTGTGTTGTCTTCCTATACTTTCCCCCTCATGTATATGCCCCCACTGTGTTGTCTTCTTATACATACCCCCCTATGTTGTCTTCTTATACATACCCCCATGTATATGCCCCCACTGTGTTGTCTTCTTCTTATACATACCCCCCATGTATATGCCCCCACTGTGTTGTCTTCTTATAAATACCCCCCCTGTATATGCCCCCACTGTGTTGTCTTCTTATAAATATCCCCCCTATGTTACCCCCATGTATATGCCCCCACTGTGTTGTCTTCTTATACATCCCCCCCCATGTATATGCCCCCACTATGTTGCCCCCCATGCATATGCCCCCACTGTGTTGTCTTCTTATACATCCCCCCCCCCCATGTAGATGCTCCCACCATGTTGCCCCCATGTATATGCCCCCACTGTGTTGTCTTCTTATACATCCCCCCCATGTTACCCCCCCATGTATATGCCCCCACTATGTTGCCCCCCATGCATATGCCCCCACTGTGTTGTCTTCGTATACATCTCCCCCATGTAGATGCTCCCACCATGTTGCCCCCATGTATATGCCCCCACTGTGTTGTCTTCGTATACATCTCCCCCATGTAGATGCTCCCACCATGTTGCCCCCATGTATATGCCCCCACTGTGTTGTCTTCGTATACATCTCCCCCATGTAGATGCTCCCACCATGTTGCCCCCATGTATATGCCCCCACTGTGTTGCCCCCACTGTGTATGCCCCCTTGTCAAGTAGATAAAAACAAAAGGGGGGGGGGGGGGGAAACAACAACAACAACTCACCTTTAACCTCGTTCCCCCGTTGCAGCTCTCTTCTCATCTGCGGTGTTGGACGGCCCCCGGCTGATGCTGGCTCCCTCCTTTCATCCCCTGTGCCCGCCGCTCCGCACTCCCGAACTCCCGGCCGATGCTCCACTACCTGGCGGTGTCCCCGGGATTCCCCTGCAGCACACGCATCAGGGAGCTGTGTACGCCGGGGCTGTTACTTCCGGGTCAGGGAGCGCTCCCTGACCCGGAAGTAAAAGCCCCCGCGCACACTGACCTTCCTGGTGCATGTGCTGCAGGGGAATCCCGGGGACACCGCCAGGTAGTGGAGCATCGGCCAGGAGTGCGGAGCGGCGGGCACAGGGGATGAAAGGAGGGAGCCAGCATCCGCCGGGGGCCGTCCTGGAGAGCGGAGCGGCGGGCGCAGAGGATACAGGGAGAGGGGCCGCGGGCCCCTCTCCGTGGCGGGCCGGGTCGCAGCAGCGACCGCTGCGACCACGGTCGCTACGCCACTGGTCCTCCCCCCCTACCTTATAGATCGTCCCCCTCTTTCCCCCCTCCCTTATAGATGGTCCCCTTCCCCCCCTATAGATGGTCCCCCTCTTCCCTCTCCCCCTACCTTATAGATGGTCCTCCCCCCTACCTTATAGATCGTCCCCCTCTTTCCCCCCTCCCTTATAGATGGTCCCCCTCTCCCCCCCCCCTGCACAGCAGATAAAACAAAAACAAAAAACAGCACACAACTCACCTGCCCTCCGTTCCCCCGTCGAGCCTCTCTGGTCTGGTCCCGGCTGATGTGCGGCTGCCCGGGGTGTCCCCTCCTGTCCCCGGCAGCGCGCGCATCAGAGAGCTCCCCGTGTGCCTGTGGCTGTGACTTCCGGCGCACGGGGATCTCTCTGATGCGCGCGCTGCCGGAGACAGGATGGGACACCCCCGGCAGCCGCACATCAGCCGGGGGACTAAGGCTGCATTCCCACGTTCCGTGATCCTGACGGATCACGGACGTGGAATGCATTTACCGGAGACCCCCCGCGCCCGGACAGCATCTGTAATGAGATGCTGTGAGCAGGGGAGACTGTATTCATAAGCGCCGCGCGGCTGATTCATGACAGCGCGGCGCTTATGAATACAGTCTCCCCTGCTCACATCATCTCATTACAGATGCTGTCCGGGCGCGGGGGGACTCCGGTACATGGTACGATCAGTGGCGGATTATAATGTGGGTGGCCGCCCGAACCGCTCATATTATAATCTGCCACTGAATGCCGCCCCCATGAAGACAGCTGGTGGCGCCGCCTGAGGCAGACAACTCAGGTCGCCTCATGATTGCGGCGCCCCTGACTACTGAGCAGGTTAACTTTGGCTATTTTGTCCGTGGAGGAAATGCTGAACAATATCAAGCCCCACAGAGAAGTGTCCCCCAACACTGGAGCGCCTTAATTTGCCCTGAACCTTCATGTTCGGCCCCTTACTTGCTTTACTATCACCACTCCCACTACAGATACCAGTGAGAGCAGTGCCTGTCGCCATCTTGCCATCTATCTCTCCTCTTTGCTGGCTCCGCTAGACATAACAGTCAGGGACTGACAAGGTTAGAGGACTCAGCAAACTGGACTGACTAGACTGCTGAAATGGAAAAAATACAAAGCTTACTTGCTCCTATTTGTTCTTCCTCCTGCTTTTCTTGTGGTGTAATACTAGGTGATTGACTTTCTGCTGTACAGCTCAGCCAAAGGTGATATTGTCGTGACGCCAGTGCTTGTCCAGCACACAGGTGTGATGTTGGTACCTGCTTTATGTTGTGGCTGGCTGTACTCCCCAGAAATGGTCGGTGACCTGCCGGGTTCTGATGGGTCCCTTAGGCTCTTGTCACGGTAGTCCTGAGTGGCAATTGACCCACCCGGACTATGGTTACCGCCACCCACAGAAAAGGGAAAAATAACCCAAGGTGTACGGCTAGTGTGTACAGATGCTGGTGCGTAGGAAAGGATGACTGAGTCCCAGTGATGTAAAAATATAACAGCTTTACTGTACAGTCTCATGGTATAACAATACACTTTTGTAGAAAATAGATAAATCTTAACACGGGCTTTAGTATTTGAATTTGTTTGTGCTGAGGAGATGCTTGAAGAAGTAGAGTAGAGAAGAGGTAGTTGTAGCGGTGCTTGAAGAGTTGGAAGTAGACTAGAGGAGTTTGTCAAGGAAGTCCCAACCCAATGTAGCAATGTACTAACTTGAGAGAATACTTGAGAGTAAGAAGTTACTTGTACCAGTGTATAGACTATAGTCTGACCACCTTCTGCCCCACAGTGTCGAGTGACTTATCCTCCTAGAGTGATACAAGCCCCAGTCGTGGTTACCTGGGTGAAGCTAAGCTCCCGGGGGTGTCCCAGTTACCTGCACTGCAAAATAGGATATGTGGACCTTCTGGTAGCTCTGTCCTATCCAGGCTAGTTCCTCTTTTGTATCAGGATACTGCCCTGTACTTTTTAGACTGGTTCACGGCGTGGGTTAGGAGGATGTTCCCAGATTCTTCTCCCTTTGTAGTGTTTAGCACTGTATAGTAGATATAGTATAAGTATTGAAAGAACTAGGTGTCTCTAGTTGCATGTCTTAGACTAGGCTGCACTGAACTGAACTGACTTGTCTGAGACGAGGGTCCTGGCAGACCCAGGCCCTGGCTTGGCTACAGCAGGGACGTCTGCTGTTTGTGTCCTTCTCCCACGAGAATCTGGGTAAGAACTGATGCTCCGCCTCCTCCCACCAAGTAACCACCTACAGGGGCTAAGTAAGGTACCCTGTGAGTGGTGAAAAGGAATGTGTGCAAGAAAAAGAAAAGGCGAGATAGGCTAGAAGTAGAGAGCATTTCCTATAGGTCAGCAGAAGCACATGGTACACATAAAACAGTAACCCATTTCTACCTTCAGCTGGGCAACACATAAAAGCATACATATAAAAAATACTGAAATCTTATGGTTAAACTTTAAAGTGCACTACATCATCACTTAACCTGGAATAAGAAGGTTTTGCGACAGGTGCACAAGAGAAAAAAACACCTGTGGTGGCATACAACATTCTTCTTAAACTTTACAGTAGAGTCGTCTCCAGGTTTTTCTCCAAACATGAAATTCACCAGCCTTGTTGGTGACTCCTGCTTAGGGATGAGAGAATCGGCTGAGGTTCGGGTTCGTATAAACCTGGATACAACCTTGAGGACCGCCTGGAAAACTGGGATACAGCCATAGCCATAGGCTGTATCCCAGTCTTCTAGGCGTTCCTCCCGCTGTATCCACCTGCTCCATGGATCGGGCAGACAGCGGGAATCAGAGGCCGATAGTTCAGGTTTATACGAACCCGAACCTCAGCCGGTTCATTCATCCCTACTCCTGCTGGATAATGGCTTTTAGCAGTCCTCCATCCATCTTCCCCTCAGACTCTGCAGACTCAGGGCAGCCTGGATGTAGTCACTCGCCTGAGTATTTTGTCCTGGAAAGGTCCAGCACCCTCCAGAAAGATCTGCCTTTCACCTTCCAGCCTCTGGATCTCTCCTCTCAGGTCCTGTATACACTGAGAGAGCTTAGACTTCTTCCTCTTGCTGGATGCTCCTGCTCTGCCTCTCACTAACCTGTACTCCTCCCGCAGCTCTATCAGCTGTTTTCCCATGTTCTGGTACTCATGGAGCTTGGCCACTATCTTGGAGGTGAAGGTAGCCATAGACTTCCCACTTCGCAAGCTTTGCCTGGGCCACAGATGGCTCAGGGCAACTTTCAACTTTCCTCCCTCCTTTACTCTGGAAAGCTGGTGCCGATGGAGCCAGACCCACATTGCTGTGATTATGGCACCTCACCAAAGGCACCTCAGGAGCACTGGATGGTAGTGGTTTTTTACTTAGGGCCCTATTCCACCGGACGATTATCGTTCGCATAATCGTTAACGATTAACAATCTCAAACGACCGCTATTGTGAAAGACCTGAAAACGTTCACTCATTTCCATGGAACGATAATCGTTACTTATGATCGTATTTGCGATAGTTTTTTCTTCGCTATTGCGTTCGTATCTACTGCGAACGACCGAACGATGTCTTATTCAATGCGAACGATTTGCGAATGAGCAACGATAAAAATAGGTCCAGGTCTTATAAAGCGATCAACAATTTCTCGTTCGGTCGTTAATCGTTAACTGCATTTCAACTGAAAGATTATCGTTTAAATTCGAACGCTTTAACGATAATCTGAACGATAATTGTCCGGTGGAATAGGGCCCTTACTCTCCTCCAGCCTGAACTGGGGAGTGGGAGTCTCCATAGTGGGGGCCACTCCCAGGAACCTGCCACCTTCCTGGGAGACAGTACACTAATACAGTGGATCTCAGGAGCTCACACAGATAAGACTGCTCACCACTAGTGTTGAGTGAACTTCAGAAAAGGGTCCTGGATTGGCCAGGTGGCCCTCTGAATTCAGCTCCTGGCGTCTGGAGAAGTTGAATGCCACCCTAGGGTGTCCTGGAAAACATTGATACAGCCATAGGCTGTAAGTATGTTTTCCTGGCAGCCATAGGGGGCCATCCATCTTTTCCAGACGCAGAGAGCTGAATGCCGAGTTTTTGGGTTTACATTACTGATCCTGACTTACATCCTGTATCTTTACTCCAGGATCCAGTACATTTTTATACCTCTAGCTGATCCACTGTAAGGAACAGGAATACTCTTCCCCCCATTCACCATAGTTAATGTTAGCGCAGATAGTGCTGGTATAATTAATGTGTAATGGCCGTGCCTGTGCCAGTGGACTAATAGGTAAACTAACCGTAACATTATAAGAGATAAAGCCCTATCAGTCTGTACTAACCAGATGTCCCCCTTCATTGTCCTATGAATGAGGGGTGACCATGCTTTTGGGAGGTGAGGTGGCGGCCATATTTGCCTCCACTTTGTTACTGTTAACAAATACTGAGGATGTAGGAATCGGAGTCTCCTCTGGGGAGGACACTAATCCTGCTTCTCATTAAGACTAAAATGTCGTCCCCTGAATATTGAGGTTCTGTCTCCAGATAAATGGCGTCCAGGGACTTGGCAGTCATGTCTGGTTTGTATAGACACCAGCTTTACCTTGCGTTCCGTCTAGTACGAGGCTGATAAACGAGAGACAAGCACACCAGCAAGCAGCACAGATCTGTTACAATGTGTCAGTCTGATGGTTATACTGGATACAATTGTAGTAGTAACCCTGGGGAGGGGGGGCTTCCTATGCCTCCCCCCCCGTTCCATTCACTCAATGAGGGCCCAGTACAGTGCTTGTTTCTCTTCAATGTCTCCATAAGGAATGAATAGAGCATAGGTGCACGTGCCAACCTGCCGCTCCAGAGATCTGCCACAATCTCTCACATAGACAATATGGGCATATTCCTTTAAATATTATTTATTTATTCATCCTTGGTTTACAAATATGATCCACTATAAAATCAATATATCTTAAAACTCAGCTGAAATGTATAATAAAAAAAAAGATTACCAGATAATATATAATAAATGCAGGGACAGGCATAAAAAAGGAGGATGTTGTATTATTGCACAATCCCATTTCAATATCTCTAAAGTGCTACAATATCCGCCCAATCATTACTGCATGTCAATACACAAGTATCATTAACCCTACCTAACCTCACTCATTCTGTGAGAGCGGCCCCCCCCCCCCCCCAGCACACGCAGTCCCTATATTTTGGATATATAAGTATGTCTTAAAATGTATCATTTGAGATATATAGACTCAATAATGCCCCATGTGTCTGCTTAGGCCTCATTCACATATCCAGGCCTCATTCACATGTCAACACTGAACATTTGTTGATTGCATCTGGGGTCGGATGCACTGGGTTGGGAACAGGGGAGCCATGAGCGGGGGAGATAGGAGCAGGGACAGGAGCAGGTGAGATGGGAGCGGGTGACAGGTAGAGATGAGCGAACTGCTCGGACTTTTGGTCCGAAAGCAGTTCGCTCTCATATCATGCCTTTGATCCCGGCCGCATACTTGCACTCACGGGAATATGCGACCAGGATATTCCAGGGAATCCCTGTTGAATTCCCTTGAATAACCTGGCCGCATATTCGCGGGAACGCAAGTATGCGGCCGGGATCAAAGGCATGATGAGAGAGCGCCGATGCCTTTGGACCAAAAGTCCGACGGTCCGCTCATCTCTAGTGACAGGAGCGGGGGAGATGGGAGCAGGGACAGGAGCAGGTGAGATGGGATCGGGTGACAGGAGCAGTGACAGGAGCGGGGGAGATGGGAGCGGGTGACTGGAGCGGGGGAGACGGGAGCAGGAACAGGAGCGGGGGAGATAGGAGCAGTGACAGGAGCGGGAGAGATGAGAGCAGGTGAGATGGGAGCGGGTGACAGGAGCGGGGGAGATGGGAGCAGGAACAGGAGCGGGGGAGATAGGAGCAGTGACAGGAGCGGGGGAGATGAGAGCAGGTGAGATGGGAGCGGGTCACAGGAGCTGGGGAGATGGGAGTCGGGAAACTGTGACAGCAGCGGGGGAGATGGTAGCCTGTGACGGGAGAGATGGTAGTGGTAACAGGAGGGGGGGACATCCGTGGATAACGTCACAGATGATGTGAATGCACAAATAGGATTTCATGGGCCCTAAAAATTAAACTTTATGGGACGTGTGAATAAGGCCTTAGTTTTGATAACCTGTTGCTCTGTTGACATCTATTAAGTTGGGTCACTTCAGTTGCAGTCTCCTGATTTGTCCCATTAGTACTAGCATTTGGTTTTCAATTCACATGCAAGTAAGTAGGATTGTGGGAAAGTGTCTGCACTGTTGCATGGCAACAACAGGGTCGCAGTTCAGAGTGGAAACCAGGAAGTGATCATCAGAAAGAAAACTGGTAGAGTGACGGAAGCTTCTTTACTAAAATCAGTACATTTGTTCTCCTTTACATATATATATGTAATATATATATTACATGTGTGTATATATATATATATATATATATATGGTGTACATCTGATTATACCTTATTTGCTTCATGACACCATCCCTTTAAGTGCCATTCTTCCAGGAAAGTCACCAAAGCAACTAGAACTATCCCTTTCTGTAGCAAATTGGCATAAACCCCACCTACATTACTGTTTCTTAAAAATCCTGACAGTCGGCTATACTGCTATCTTAGGATAAGATTAGATCCCTCACATCTCCACCACCTGCAGGGTATTACCCACAAGTGATGCCCCCTGCTGCCTGCCGGTTCTGCTACCCAGTGACTATTTATATACTAGCGAATTTAATCAATCGTAACTGATCACGTGTCCTAAATCCTCTAAAACCTTAATAAAGTCATTCCTGCCGTCCTCCACGGCATTCTTCTTTAATTGAATTAGTAAAGACGAGGATAAGCGGTGAAACCACCTAACCAGGGCGGCACGCTCTCATGGGGTCTGCTGGAGGGAGCAAGTAAAGATATTAATATTTTAGGATTTGACATTTTCATTGTGATGGAAGAATTGCTTTCATAGATGCTACAGAGTCTGTGGCTCCAGCGCTGCCCATTGGGGTATCCCATCTGGAGCTCGCTTGGTTACAGTTCTTGGCTAGAGGTATTTGCAGATGACCAGGTGTTAATACTACTTTTTCCCCCCAATGGCCAATGTTAGGGTCTATCTATGTTCAAAACACAAAGACTATACCAAAACCGTCCCTCTCTGGAGGACCATCACACTTGTGCTGTACATAGACGGCCATTTGATCTCAAGGGGAATTGTGTAATGCTTTAAGCCTCCCTGAGGTGGCGCTGCTGGAAAATTAAGCACACCCACAGATTTCCCCGTGTTCACCTAATTTTTGGGGGACCCTTTGGACCAAAAGGGAAAGTCCGATGTGGACAACCCTTTGAATCATTGCCCCAGGCAGCTGCTTTTCTGGAGTCTTGAATTTACTATAATAAATATACATAAGATATAACCTGCTATCACCCTCCCCCTTCCACTGGGATGTAACCTCCTGGGTACACATAGTCATACTTTACATACCAGTCAGTGTATATATAGCTGAATATAGGAAGATCCTCCGCTCATCCACCTGCCTGTATTTAGGTTTCCTGGCAGGGCTTGCCTTTTAGGGATCTCGCGTCTAAACATTGGGTTTCTTGTAGGACATCTGGTGTCTGTCTGAGGGGCCCTAGGCCGAGGTTCATTACTAAGGAAACCATCAGGCACCTGACCCCAAACCCCTCCAACCCATAGGTGCAGCATGCCAAAGTCTTCCTTATACAAAGCTACCAGGGCACTGAAATAGTGGGCATGCTACTATGGGGGCTGGAGTGCACCATGAGTTTCCTCATGAATAGCACCACCTAGAAGAGTGTCCTCATAAATAGCGCCACCTAGAGGAGTACCCTCATTAACAGCGCCACCCAGAGGATTGCACTCATAAGTAGAGCCACCTAGAGAAGTGTCCCGATAAACAGAGTCGCCTACAGGAGTGTTCTCATAAGTAGTGCCACAGAGAGGAGCTCCCTCATAAGTAGTGCCACAGAGAGGAGCTCCCTCATGAGTAGTGCCACCTAGAGGAGTGTCCTCATGAATAGCACCACCTAGAGGAGTGTCCTCATGAATAGCACCACCTAGAGGAGTGTCCTCATGAGTAGTGCCACAGAGGAGCTCCCTCATGAGTAATGCCACCTAGAGGAGTTCCCTCATGAATAGTGCCACCTAAAAGAGTGTACTCATGAGTAGTGCCACCTAGAGGAGTGTCCTCATGAGTAGTGCCACCTAGAGGAGTTCCCCCATGAATAGTGCCACCTAGAGGAGTGTCCTCATGAGTAGTGCCACCTAGAGGAATGTCCTCATGAATAGCACCACCTAGAGGAGTGACCTAATGAGTAGTTCTGGAAGATTCCCTGTACAGGAAAATTAGCTCCACCCATTGATGACATGCCTCATCACATGCACCAATCGAGCTAGCTTGCTAGTGCTCCATACCTCACAAGGAATGCTGGGGGACCAGCTTAAGGTGGTATACACCAAATTACCACTTTTACATTACCACTACAATACACTAAAGGGAGCATGGGACCGAGGAACAGACAGACAGCATATACCTGACTGGTATGTTACATACTCCCCCTCTTGAAATGAGCCGTCCTCGGCGCTCTGTGCAACACTTTCAGTAGCAAAGCAACACAATACTTGTGGAACGTAAATAAACATTTGGACTCAGTCTCTATTGAGCTACAGGAACAAGGGGAGTGTTCTTTCGGGAGAGTCTTTCTTTTGAGGCAATAACAAACATCGTCTATATCCAAAAGGCTCTGGTGAAGCACTCTGAAGAAATAGTCCATTTCTGGAGGAATCTTGGGAAGACCCAGGTGTGAGACTTGAATACAGTTGCTAACTAACTAGCCTGAGCTAACTTTTGTCAGTATGCATGTGTACAAAAGAAGAGAAAATTTTATTAATCTCTGTAGCGGGCAGGCGGTGTCCCCCGGGTGCTTCGCTCTGACCGCCTCAGCTCTTGAACTTCTTCTGGTGCAGGAACCTGGAACACCTCCTCTGGAGCAGGAATCTGGAACTCTTCTGCTGGAACAGGGAGGTTGTAAGGCACTGGGCCAGGCATGAGATAAGCGGCTTGAGGAGGTGGTACCGGTAAAGGAGCAGCCACAGGGGGAGCAACTGGAACAGGAACCCGCATCGGAACCTGTGGGTAGAGCGGGATGAGATACTGAAAGGTGCTGGTGGGCCCTTCTGCAATGGGTGGTCTTGATACTTCAACTGCATGCACTGGTGGTGAAGGAGAAGACCTCATTGCCAAATCTTCCTTGGTACAAAGCTTCACCCGGTTTCTATGCACCGTTTGAGGAGCCATCCCTGGCTTCTGAACCTCATACACATCCGACTCTGGAAAGGGAATACCCGTCACTAGGTATGGCTCTGTTTCCCACAAGGAGTCCAGCTTTCCAGCACGGTGATACTTGCGAAGCCACACTCTGTCACCCACTTGAAGTGGAGGGGCGTTGGCCATCCGATTATAGGCCTCTCCTTGTCTGCGCTGAGCTTCGCCCATACGATGGTTCACAATCTGTTGGGCTTCTTTCATTCTGTGCTGATGTTCAGAAACCCAGTCAGTGTTTGGCAGAGGATTCACTTCATCTGGGACTTGGATCCCCAGAGCCCGATCTTTTGGGAGCTGACCCTGCCGCCCAAACATCAAGTAGTAGGGCGTGTACCCCGTAGAGCAGTGGATGGTGTTATTATAGATCTCCGCGAGTTCGTCCAGGAGCTGGGGCCACTCTGCCTGCTTGGAGACTGATGCTGTTCTGAGTAGGTTTATCATGATCTGGTTGACCCTTTCACAGAGTCCATTCCCTTGAGGATGATAAGCTGTGGTTCTGAGCTTCTTGCACTGGTGGAAACGACAAAGTTCCTGGAACAGCTGGGACTCAAATGCAGGTCCCCTGTCAGTCAGCACGGCTTTGGGAGAGCCATAATGCCTTACATACTCCCGGTAGAAGACTGCAGCTGTGGTTCTCGCCGTGAGGTCCTTCACAGGGGCGACTACAACCCACTTGGTGAAATGGTCGACCATGGTCAGCGCGTAGGTATAACCTGAGCGAGTTGGAGCCAACTTCACGTGGTCCAGAGCCACCAGCTCATTAGGCCTCTGTGAGGTAATGGAATGTAAAGGAGCTCTTTCACTTCTCCCAGCTTTGCTGAGGTTGCAGGCTGGACACTCTGCCACCCAGTTCTCGATGTCCAGGCGCATCCCGATCCAGTAGAATCTCTGCCGGATAGTGGCCTCAGTCTTTTGCACCCCAAAGTGCCCGGATTGGTCATGATAGAGGTCCAATATTACGCGAGCGTCTCTTCGGGGTATCAGGATCTGGTGGATGTGGCTCAGGGAAGAAACAGAGTGCTGCACATCACACCTATGGCTGATACTAGTGCCGCTTGGCTAAATAAAAAACACATCAGAATTTTGTGTATGAATTGATCAAGCCATACTGCCCCATGTACCTCGTGCCGGTATCTGATACACATGGGTCCCTACACTAAGTCCACACCGTGCCAGTCAGTGGCCACCAACCCCGCAGGCGTGCACAGCCAGGGAACGGGGGCCATGGGACGGCCCTGCGACCCCCATGCCACAGGACCAGACCCAAAAACACCACACCAGAACCCGGCCAGCACCGCCGGCGGAGAAGGTCGCCCCCAAGCAGCACAAGTCTGGATAAGGTATTGCGCTCACCATAGCTGCAGCAAACAGAATGGGAAAAAAACAGGAGGGATTAAAACCATGTGCACTCAGGTGTCTCCTGCTAATTGCGGTCATGTGGGTCTCACCAGGAGGAGTGCAATACACGGAGAAAAGAGAGAAACAAAATGTGGCTCAGGGAAGAAACAGAGTGCTGCACATCACACCTATGGCTGATACTAGTGCCGCTTGGCTAAATAAAAAACACATCAGAATTTTGTGTATGAATTGATCAAGCCATACTGCCCCATGTACCTCGTGCCGGTATCTGATACACATGGGTCCCTACACTAAGTCCACACCGTGCCAGTCAGTGGCCACCAACCCCGCAGGCGTGCACAGCCAGGGAACGGGGGCCATGGGACGGCCCTGCGACCCCCATGCCACAGGACCAGACCCAAAAACACCACACCAGAACCCGGCCAGCACCGCCGGCGGAGAAGGTCGCCCCCAAGCAGCACAAGTCTGGATAAGGTATTGCGCTCACCATAGCTGCAGCAAACAGAATGGGAAAAAAACAGGAGGGATTAAAACCATGTGCACTCAGGTGTCTCCTGCTAATTGCGGTCATGTGGGTCTCACCAGGAGGAGTGCAATACACGGAGAAAAGAGAGAAACAAAATGTGGCTCAGGGAAGAAACAGAGTGCTGCACATCACACCTATGGCTGATACTAGTGCCGCTTGGCTAAATAAAAAACACATCAGAATTTTGTGTATGAATTGATCAAGCCATACTGCCCCATGTACCTCGTGCCGGTATCTGATACACATGGGTCCCTACACTAAGTCCACACCGTGCCAGTCAATGGCCACCAACCCCGCAGGCGTGCACAGCCAGGGAACGGGGGCCATGGGACGGCCCTGCGACCCCCATGCCACAGGACCAGACCCAAAAACACCACACCAGAACCCGGCCAGCACCGCCGGCGGAGAAGGTCGCCCCCAAGCAGCACAAGTCTGGATAAGGTATTGCGCTCACCATAGCTGCAGCAAACAGAATGGGAAAAAAACAGGAGGGATTAAAACCATGTGCACTCAGGTGTCTCCTGCTAATTGCGGTCATGTGGGTCTCACCAGGAGGAGTGCAATACACGGAGAAAAGAGAGAAACAAAATGTGGCTCAGGGAAGAAACAGAGTGCTGCACATCACACCTATGGCTGATACTAGTGCCGCTTGGCTAAATAAAAAACACATCAGAATTTTGTGTATGAATTGATCAAGCCATACTGCCCCATGTACCTCGTGCCGGTATCTGATACACATGGGTCCCTACACTAAGTCCACACCGTGCCAGTCAGTGGCCACCAACCCCGCAGGCGTGCACAGCCAGGGAACGGGGGCCATGGGACGGCCCTGCGACCCCCATGCCACAGGACCAGACCCAAAAACACCACACCAGAACCCGGCCAGCACCGCCGGCGGAGAAGGTCGCCCCCAAGCAGCACAAGTCTGGATAAGGTATTGCGCTCACCATAGCTGCAGCAAACAGAATGGGAAAAAAACAGGAGGGATTAAAACCATGTGCACTCAGGTGTCTCCTGCTAATTGCGGTCATGTGGGTCTCACCAGGAGGAGTGCAATACACGGAGAAAAGAGAGAAACAAAATGTGGCTCAGGGAAGAAACAGAGTGCTGCACATCACACCTATGGCTGATACTAGTGCCGCTTGGCTAAATAAAAAACACATCAGAATTTTGTGTATGAATTGATCAAGCCATACTGCCCCATGTACCTCGTGCCGGTATCTGATACACATGGGTCCCTACACTAAGTCCACACCGTGCCAGTCAGTGGCCACCAACCCCGCAGGCGTGCACAGCCAGGGAACGGGGGCCAAGGGACGGCCCTGCGACCCCCATGCCACAGGACCAGACCCAAAAACACCACACCAGAACCCGGCCAGCACCGCCGGCGGAGAAGGTCGCCCCCAAGCAGCACAAGTCTGGATAAGGTATTGCGCTCACCATAGCTGCAGCAAACAGAATGGGAAAAAAACAGGAGGGATTAAAACCATGTGCACTCAGGTGTCTCCTGCTAATTGCGGTCATGTGGGTCTCACCAGGAGGAGTGCAAAACACGGAGAAAAGAGAGAAACAAAATGTGGCTCAGGGAAGAAACAGAGTGCTGCACATCACACCTATGGCTGATACTAGTGCCGCTTGGCTAAATAAAAAACACATCAGAATTTTGTGTATGAATTGATCAAGCCATACTGCCCCATGTACCTCGTGCCGGTATCTGATACACATGGGTCCCTACACTAAGTCCACACCGTGCCAGTCAGTGGCCACCAACCCCGCAGGCGTGCACAGCCAGGGAACGGGGGCCATGGGACGGCCCTGCGACCCCCATGCCACAGGACCAGACCCAAAAACACCACACCAGAACCCGGCCAGCACCGCCGGCGGAGAAGGTCGCCCCCAAGCAGCACAAGTCTGGATAAGGTATTGCGCTCACCATAGCTGCAGCAAACAGAATGGGAAAAAAACAGGAGGGATTAAAACCATGTGCACTCAGGTGTCTCCTGCTAATTGCGGTCATGTGGGTCTCACCAGGAGGAGTGCAATACACGGAGAAAAGAGAGAAACAAAATGTGGCTCAGGGAAGAAACAGAGTGCTGCACATCACACCTATGGCTGATACTAGTGCCGCTTGGCTAAATAAAAAACACATCAGAATTTTGTGTATGAATTGATCAAGCCATACTGCCCCATGTACCTCGTGCCGGTATCTGATACACATGGGTCCCTACACTAAGTCCACACCGTGCCAGTCAGTGGCCACCAACCCCGCAGGCGTGCACAGCCAGGGAACGGGGGCCATGGGACGGCCCTGCGACCCCCATGCCACAGGACCAGACCCAAAAACACCACACCAGAACCCGGCCAGCACCGCCGGCGGAGAAGGTCGCCCCCAAGCAGCACAAGTCTGGATAAGGTATTGCGCTCACCATAGCTGCAGCAAACAGAATGGGAAAAAAACAGGAGGGATTAAAACCATGTGCACTCAGGTGTCTCCTGCTAATTGCGGTCATGTGGGTCTCACCAGGAGGAGTGCAATACACGGAGAAAAGAGAGAAACAAAATGTGGCTCAGGGAAGAAACAGAGTGCTGCACATCACACCTATGGCTGATACTAGTGCCGCTTGGCTAAATAAAAAACACATCAGAATTTTGTGTATGAATTGATCAAGCCATACTGCCCCATGTACCTCGTGCCGGTATCTGATACACATGGGTCCCTACACTAAGTCCACACCGTGCCAGTCAGTGGCCACCAACCCCGCAGGCGTGCACAGCCAGGGAACGGGGGCCATGGGACGGCCCTGCGACCCCCATGCCACAGGACCAGACCCAAAAACACCACACCAGAACCCGGCCAGCACCGCCGGCGGAGAAGGTCGCCCCCAAGCAGCACAAGTCTGGATAAGGTATTGCGCTCACCATAGCTGCAGCAAACAGAATGGGAAAAAAACAGGAGGGATTAAAACCATGTGCACTCAGGTGTCTCCTGCTAATTGCGGTCATGTGGGTCTCACCAGGAGGAGTGCAATACACGGAGAAAAGAGAGAAACAAAATGTGGCTCAGGGAAGAAACAGAGTGCTGCACATCACACCTATGGCTGATACTAGTGCCGCTTGGCTAAATAAAAAACACATCAGAATTTTGTGTATGAATTGATCAAGCCATACTGCCCCATGTACCTCGTGCCGGTATCTGATACACATGGGTCCCTACACTAAGTCCACACCGTGCCAGTCAGTGGCCACCAACCCCGCAGGCGTGCACAGCCAGGGAACGGGGGCCATGGGACGGCCCTGCGACCCCCATGCCACAGGACCAGACCCAAAAACACCACACCAGAACCCGGCCAGCACCGCCGGCGGAGAAGGTCGCCCCCAAGCAGCACAAGTCTGGATAAGGTATTGCGCTCACCATAGCTGCAGCAAACAGAATGGGAAAAAAACAGGAGGGATTAAAACCATGTGCACTCAGGTGTCTCCTGCTAATTGCGGTCATGTGGGTCTCACCAGGAGGAGTGCAATACACGGAGAAAAGAGAGAAACAAAATGTGGCTCAGGGAAGAAACAGAGTGCTGCACATCACACCTATGGCTGATACTAGTGCCGCTTGGCTAAATAAAAAACACATCAGAATTTTGTGTATGAATTGATCAAGCCATACTGCCCCATGTACCTCGTGCCGGTATCTGATACACATGGGTCCCTACACTAAGTCCACACCGTGCCAGTCAGTGGCCACCAACCCCGCAGGCGTGCACAGCCAGGGAACGGGGGCCATGGGACGGCCCTGCGACCCCCATGCCACAGGACCAGACCCAAAAACACCACACCAGAACCCGGCCAGCACCGCCGGCGGAGAAGGTCGCCCCCAAGCAGCACAAGTCTGGATAAGGTATTGCGCTCACCATAGCTGCAGCAAACAGAATGGGAAAAAAACAGGAGGGATTAAAACCATGTGCACTCAGGTGTCTCCTGCTAATTGCGGTCATGTGGGTCTCACCAGGAGGAGTGCAATACACGGAGAAAAGAGAGAAACAAAATGTGGCTCAGGGAAGAAACAGAGTGCTGCACATCACACCTATGGCTGATACTAGTGCCGCTTGGCTAAATAAAAAACACATCAGAATTTTGTGTATGAATTGATCAAGCCATACTGCCCCATGTACCTCGTGCCGGTATCTGATACACATGGGTCCCTACACTAAGTCCACACCGTGCCAGTCAGTGGCCACCAACCCCGCAGGCGTGCACAGCCAGGGAACGGGGGCCATGGGACGGCCCTGCGACCCCCATGCCACAGGACCAGACCCAAAAACACCACACCAGAACCCGGCCAGCACCGCCGGCGGAGAAGGTCGCCCCCAAGCAGCACAAGTCTGGATAAGGTATTGCGCTCACCATAGCTGCAGCAAACAGAATGGGAAAAAAACAGGAGGGATTAAAACCATGTGCACTCAGGTGTCTCCTGCTAATTGCGGTCATGTGGGTCTCACCAGGAGGAGTGCAATACACGGAGAAAAGAGAGAAACAAAATGTGGCTCAGGGAAGAAACAGAGTGCTGCACATCACACCTATGGCTGATACTAGTGCCGCTTGGCTAAATAAAAAACACATCAGAATTTTGTGTATGAATTGATCAAGCCATACTGCCCCATGTACCTCGTGCCGGTATCTGATACACATGGGTCCCTACACTAAGTCCACACCGTGCCAGTCAGTGGCCACCAACCCCGCAGGCGTGCACAGCCAGGGAACGGGGGCCATGGGACGGCCCTGCGACCCCCATGCCATAGGACCAGACCCAAAAACACCACACCAGAACCCGGCCAGCACCGCCGGCGGAGAAGGTCGCCCCCAAGCAGCACAAGTCTGGATAAGGTATTGCGCTCACCATAGCTGCAGCAAACAGAATGGGAAAAAAACAGGAGGGATTAAAACCATGTGCACTCAGGTGTCTCCTGCTAATTGCGGTCATGTGGGTCTCACCAGGAGGAGTGCAATACACGGAGAAAAGAGAGAAACAAAATGTGGCTCAGGGAAGAAACAGAGTGCTGCACATCACACCTATGGCTGATACTAGTGCCGCTTGGCTAAATAAAAAACACATCAGAATTTTGTGTATGAATTGATCAAGCCATACTGCCCCATGTACCTCGTGCCGGTATCTGATACACATGGGTCCCTACACTAAGTCCACACCGTGCCAGTCAGTGGCCACCAACCCCGCAGGCGTGCACAGCCAGGGAACGGGGGCCATGGGACGGCCCTGCGACCCCCATGCCACAGGACCAGACCCAAAAACACCACACCAGAACCCGGCCAGCACCGCCGGCGGAGAAGGTCGCCCCCAAGCAGCACAAGTCTGGATAAGGTATTGCGCTCACCATAGCTGCAGCAAACAGAATGGGAAAAAAACAGGAGGGATTAAAACCATGTGCACTCAGGTGTCTCCTGCTAATTGCGGTCATGTGGGTCTCACCAGGAGGAGTGCAATACACGGAGAAAAGAGAGAAACAAAATGTGGCTCAGGGAAGAAACAGAGTGCTGCACATCACACCTATGGCTGATACTAGTGCCGCTTGGCTAAATAAAAAACACATCAGAATTTTGTGTATGAATTGATCAAGCCATACTGCCCCATGTACCTCGTGCCGGTATCTGATACACATGGGTCCCTACACTAAGTCCACACCGTGCCAGTCAGTGGCCACCAACCCCGCAGGCGTGCACAGCCAGGGAACGGGGGCCATGGGACGGCCCTGCGACCCCCATGCCACAGGACCAGACCCAAAAACACCACACCAGAACCCGGCCAGCACCGCCGGCGGAGAAGGTCGCCCCCAAGCAGCACAAGTCTGGATAAGGTATTGCGCTCACCATAGCTGCAGCAAACAGAATGGGAAAAAAACAGGAGGGATTAAAACCATGTGCACTCAGGTGTCTCCTGCTAATTGCGGTCATGTGGGTCTCACCAGGAGGAGTGCAATACACGGAGAAAAGAGAGAAACAAAATGTGGCTCAGGGAAGAAACAGAGTGCTGCACATCACACCTATGGCTGATACTAGTGCCGCTTGGCTAAATAAAAAACACATCAGAATTTTGTGTATGAATTGATCAAGCCATACTGCCCCATGTACCTCGTGCCGGTATCTGATACACATGGGTCCCTACACTAAGTCCACACCGTGCCAGTCAGTGGCCACCAACCCCGCAGGCGTGCACAGCCAGGGAACGGGGGCCATGGGACGGCCCTGCGACCCCCATGCCACAGGACCAGACCCAAAAACACCACACCAGAACCCGGCCAGCACCGCCGGCGGAGAAGGTCGCCCCCAAGCAGCACAAGTCTGGATAAGGTATTGCGCTCACCATAGCTGCAGCAAACAGAATGGGAAAAAAACAGGAGGGATTAAAACCATGTGCACTCAGGTGTCTCCTGCTAATTGCGGTCATGTGGGTCTCACCAGGAGGAGTGCAATACACGGAGAAAAGAGAGAAACAAAATGTGGCTCAGGGAAGAAACAGAGTGCTGCACATCACACCTATGGCTGATACTAGTGCCGCTTGGCTAAATAAAAAACACATCAGAATTTTGTGTATGAATTGATCAAGCCATACTGCCCCATGTACCTCGTGCCGGTATCTGATACACATGGGTCCCTACACTAAGTCCACACCGTGCCAGTCAGTGGCCACCAACCCCGCAGGCGTGCACAGCCAGGGAACGGGGGCCATGGGACGGCCCTGCGACCCCCATGCCACAGGACCAGACCCAAAAACACCACACCAGAACCCGGCCAGCACCGCCGGCGGAGAAGGTCGCCCCCAAGCAGCACAAGTCTGGATAAGGTATTGCGCTCACCATAGCTGCAGCAAACAGAATGGGAAAAAAAACAGGAGGGATTAAAACCATGTGCACTCAGGTGTCTCCTGCTAATTGCGGTCATGTGGGTCTCACCAGGAGGAGTGCAATACACGGAGAAAAGAGAGAAACAAAATGTGGCTCAGGGAAGAAACAGAGTGCTGCACATCACACCTATGGCTGATACTAGTGCCGCTTGGCTAAATAAAAAACACATCAGAATTTTGTGTATGAATTGATCAAGCCATACTGCCCCATGTACCTCGTGCCGGTATCTGATACACATGGGTCCCTACACTAAGTCCACACCGTGCCAGTCAGTGGCCACCAACCCCGCAGGCGTGCACAGCCAGGGAACGGGGGCCATGGGACGGCCCTGCGACCCCCATGCCACAGGACCAGACCCAAAAACACCACACCAGAACCCGGCCAGCACCGCCGGCGGAGAAGGTCGCCCCCAAGCAGCACAAGTCTGGATAAGGTATTGCGCTCACCATAGCTGCAGCAAACAGAATGGGAAAAAAACAGGAGGGATTAAAACCATGTGCACTCAGGTGTCTCCTGCTAATTGCGGTCATGTGGGTCTCACCAGGAGGAGTGCAATACACGGAGAAAAGAGAGAAACAAAATGTGGCTCAGGGAAGAAACAGAGTGCTGCACATCACACCTATGGCTGATACTAGTGCCGCTTGGCTAAATAAAAAACACATCAGAATTTTGTGTATGAATTGATCAAGCCATACTGCCCCATGTACCTCGTGCCGGTATCTGATACACATGGGTCCCTACACTAAGTCCACACCGTGCCAGTCAGTGGCCACCAACCCCGCAGGCGTGCACAGCCAGGGAACGGGGGCCATGGGACGGCCCTGCGACCCCCATGCCACAGGACCAGACCCAAAAACACCACACCAGAACCCGGCCAGCACCGCCGGCGGAGAAGGTCGCCCCCAAGCAGCACAAGTCTGGATAAGGTATTGCGCTCACCATAGCTGCAGCAAACAGAATGGGAAAAAAACAGGAGGGATTAAAACCATGTGCACTCAGGTGTCTCCTGCTAATTGCGGTCATGTGGGTCTCACCAGGAGGAGTGCAATACACGGAGAAAAGAGAGAAACAAAATGTGGCTCAGGGAAGAAACAGAGTGCTGCACATCACACCTATGGCTGATACTAGTGCCGCTTGGCTAAATAAAAAACACATCAGAATTTTGTGTATGAATTGATCAAGCCATACTGCCCCATGTACCTCGTGCCGGTATCTGATACACATGGGTCCCTACACTAAGTCCACACCGTGCCAGTCAGTGGCCACCAACCCCGCAGGCGTGCACAGCCAGGGAACGGGGGCCATGGGACGGCCCTGCGACCCCCATGCCACAGGACCAGACCCAAAAACACCACACCAGAACCCGGCCAGCACCGCCGGCGGAGAAGGTCGCCCCCAAGCAGCACAAGTCTGGATAAGGTATTGCGCTCACCATAGCTGCAGCAAACAGAATGGGAAAAAAACAGGAGGGATTAAAACCATGTGCACTCAGGTGTCTCCTGCTAATTGCGGTCATGTGGGTCTCACCAGGAGGAGTGCAATACACGGAGAAAAGAGAGAAACAAAATGTGGCTCAGGGAAGAAACAGAGTGCTGCACATCACACCTATGGCTGATACTAGTGCCGCTTGGCTAAATAAAAAACACATCAGAATTTTGTGTATGAATTGATCAAGCCATACTGCCCCATGTACCTCGTGCCGGTATCTGATACACATGGGTCCCTACACTAAGTCCACACCGTGCCAGTCAGTGGCCACCAACCCCGCAGGCGTGCACAGCCAGGGAACGGGGGCCATGGGACGGCCCTGCGACCCCCATGCCACAGGACCAGACCCAAAAACACCACACCAGAACCCGGCCAGCACCGCCGGCGGAGAAGGTCGCCCCCAAAATTCTGATGTGTTTTTTATTTAGCCAAGCGGCACTAGTATCAGCCATAGGTGTGATGTGCAGCACTCTGTTTCTTCCCTGAGCCACATTTTGTTTCTCTCTTTTCTCTGTGTTTTGCACTCCTCCTGGTGAGACCCACATGACCGCAATTAGCAGGAGACACCTGAGTGCACATGGTTTTAATCCCTCCTGTTTTTTTCCCATTCTGTTTGCTGCAGCTATGGTGAGCGCAATACCTTATCCAGACTTGTGCTGCTTGGGGGCGACCTTCTCCGCCGGCGGTGCTGGCCGGGTTCTGGTGTGGTGTTTTTGGGTCTGGTCCTGTGGCATGGGGGTCGCAGGGCCGTCCCATGGCCCCCGTTCCCTGGCTGTGCACGCCTGCGGGGTTGGTGGCCACTGACTGGCACGGTGTGGACTTAGTGTAGGGACCCATGTGTATCAGATACCGGCACGAGGTACATGGGGCAGTATGGCTTGATCAATTCATACACAAAATTCTGATGTGTTTTTTATTTAGCCAAGCGGCACTAGTATCAGCCATAGGTGTGATGTGCAGCACTCTGTTTCTTCCCTGAGCCACATTTTGTTTCTCTCTTTTCTCTGTGTTTTGCACTCCTCCTGGTGAGACCCACATGACCGCAATTAGCAGGAGACACCTGAGTGCACATGGTTTTAATCCCTCCTGTTTTTTTCCCATTCTGTTTGCTGCAGCTATGGTGAGCGCAATACCTTATCCAGACTTGTGCTGCTTGGGGGCGACCTTCTCCGCCGGCGGTGCTGGCCGGGTTCTGGTGTGGTGTTTTTGGGTCTGGTCCTGTGGCATGGGGGTCGCAGGGCCGTCCCATGGCCCCCGTTCCCTGGCTGTGCACGCCTGCGGGGTTGGTGGCCACTGACTGGCACGGTGTGGACTTAGTGTAGGGACCCATGTGTATCAGATACCGGCACGAGGTACATGGGGCAGTATGGCTTGATCAATTCATACACAAAATTCTGATGTGTTTTTTATTTAGCCAAGCGGCACTAGTATCAGCCATAGGTGTGATGTGCAGCACTCTGTTTCTTCCCTGAGCCACATTTAGGATCTGGTGGATCCGCCTCCCAGATACGGATCAAGGGAATTTCGGAGAATGAGCCCTTTTTGAATAAAGAGTTTCTTCCGATGCCGCCAGAGCCGATCAAGTTCCTGATCAGGGCGGGGACGCTTTCTGCGAGACCTTTTCCCAGCACATAGAGCCTCATACAGCTCTCCCAGAGTTCTAGACTCCTTCTGCAGCAGCAACCACCTGGATACGTCCAGCGAGGGGTCAGACTCTGAGGGGGAACCTTCCTCAGTCGGTGTGGCGACCACTGAGCTCTGGTTAGCAAACCTGTGGTAGAAGGGTGGCATCTCTACATCCTCCCAAACATCATCCTCAGGGGGTTCCTCTCCTTTTGCCAACCGAGACAAGGCGTCAGCGTTGGTGTTCGTCTTGCCACTCCGATATTTGATGTCGAAGCAGAAATTGGCAAGTCTGGATGCCCATCTTTGTTCAATAGCCCCCAGTCGGGCAGTATTCAGGTGAGCCAGAGGATTATTATCCGTGTACACGGTGAAGGGGGTGGCTGTAAGGTAGTCCCTGAACTTCTCAGTCACCGCCCAGACAAGAGCCAGTAGTTCCAATTTGAACGAGCTGTAATTCTTATCGTTTTTCTCTGCACCCCTCAAACTCCGGCTGGCATAGGCCACGACACGTTCCTGGTTGTCTTGGACTTGGGACAACACAGCTCCCAGACCGTCAAAGCTGGCATCTGTGTATAAGCGGAAGGGTCGACTGTAGTCCGGATAAGCCAGGATGGGGGGAGAAGTCAACAGGCCCTTCAATGTATGGAAGGCAGTGGCCTGTCTTTCTTCCCACAGGACCGGAAGGCGTCTGTTATAATTCTCTTTCGGGCATCCTCGAAGTAGCTCTGTCAGTGGTTCTGCCACTTGTGCAAAATGAGGAATGAAGCGGCGGTAATAGCCCGCGAAGCCCAGAAAACTTCTGACCTCCTTCACTGTCTTGGGGGTGTCCCATTCGTGGACAACGGAGATCTTCTCCGGATCTGGCTGAATACCCTCAGCACTCACCAGATGGCCCAGGTATTTCACCTTTGGCTTTAGCAGGTGGCATTTGGTGGGCTTGATCTTCAGGCCATGTTGTGTGAGCACCTGGAATACTTCGGCTAGATGGTGGAGGTGCTCCTCGTACGAGCTAGAGTACACGACCACATCATCCAAATAGAGAAGAACGCTCTGGAAGTTCAAGTGACCAAGACATCTCTCCATAAGCCTCTGGAAAGTGGCAGGGGCATTGCAGAGCCCGAATGGCATGCTTGTAAACTCATACAGCCCCATCGGAGTGGTAAAGGCCGTCTTCTCCCTATCCCCAGGGGCCACCGGGACCTGCCAGTAGCCACTGGTGAGGTCGAGAGTGGAGAAGTAGCGGGCTGAGCCCAGTGCTGTGAGGGATTCTTCGATCCGTGGAAGAGGATATGCATCTTTGTGGGTCACATTATTCAATTTTCTGTAGTCTACGCAGAAACGTATGTTCCCATCCTTCTTCTTCACCAGCACTATGGGGGCAGCCCATGGGCTCTGGCTCTCCTGAATAACGGATGACTCCCTCATTTCTTTCAGCAGTTTCTTGACTTGTTGGTAGTTAGCCGGAGGGACTGGTCGGTGCCTTTCTTTAATGGGTGCATGGTCACCTGTATGGATCCTGTGCTCAATTAGATTAGTCTTCCCAAAGTCGAGAGGGTGTTTACTAAAGGCCTCGTGATACCTCTTAGCCAACTTTCTCACGCCCTCTGTGTGCCTTGAGGGAGTATTGGCATCACCGATGTTCAGCTCTTCCCACCAATGAACAATGGGGGTGTAAGAGCCCTTTGAGACCGACTTGATGGATTTTTGCTGGGCAATCATCTCTTCATCCAACACATCCTCAGGGTCAATGCAGAATAATTTGGCCACAGTGTTAAATTTACGTAACTTCGCTGGTGTGTCCCCCAAATTAACAAGCCGTACTGGAACTCGCCCGTTCGAAACATTGACTAAGCTTCTGGCAGCTTTAACTAGGGGTAATCCTTCCAGCTGGTATGAGTCCAGTAGAGCAGTGTAGTCTTCATTGTTTACACCGGGTCGAGCCCGACACCAGAGAGTGGTCTCACTGTTGGCAGCCAGGGTAATGGGTCTTGAATCTGTGACCCTTACCCGACAGATCTCCCCATTCTGATTGGCAAATTTCTGCTGAGCGGAGAGCACTTTGATAGTCTTCCGCACCGCCTGCCTGTAGGGGAGGGAAGCAGAGGGGAGAGAGGCATGCAATGCAGCAAGTAATTCAGAAAATACATGACGTATGACATTCATGCCTAACACTACCGCTGTGGTATCTCCCTGAGCCTCCGTAACTATCACACCTTGAGAGGGCAATTGTCGGTCCCCAATCTGGATGGTGGGTTCCCAGTAGCCCACCTGGGTAATGGACTGTCCATTGCCAGCTATAAGGCGTAAGTTGGTTTTACCAACAGGGTTGATGAGACTGTGGTCCCAATGCTGTTCAAAAGCTCTTCTATCGATAGTAGTGACTTGGGAGCCAGTGTCTATGAGAGCTTCAAGTGGGACACCATTTATTTTCAGCGTGATGTAGGGACATTGGGACAAGAATCGATCGACCCACTGCTCCTGCGAGCCTTTGGAGGGGCCTCCCGAGGGGCGGCTCTTTGCCTCGGGGGTTGCCCGTTTAACTGATAGCATTGGTATCTGAAATGTCCTCTGCGTCTACAGTGGGTACAATAGACACAATCTTCGGCTGGGGGGGCCTCAGGTGGGGGCTGTTCAGCATTAGAGCGGCCGGAACAGGGCCCTGAGTAACTTGTCTGAGTACAGGGGGGCTCACAGGCAACCGGGGGTTGAGTCTTTAATTCTCTGAGAGCCTGACACAGGGAGTCCACTACCTGTGCCAACAAATCCAGGGTATTGGGGTCAGACGCCTGAGCAGGTGGAGCCGCCTGCCTGGGGGAGCCCTGAGGAATCGCAGCAGAGGTGGAAAACAGAGTGACTGAGTCAGTTGTGTAAGAAGGAGCATGACCGGTGCCGGGAGTGTCAGTACCCACGACTTTCAGAGCCAGTGTTTTGAATTCCGGAAAGGTCATGTGAGGATTCTGGGCCGCCAGCATGCGAAGCTGGCCCTGTACTAATTGGGAGTCCACTCCTTCTATGAACCGGTCTGTAATGATGCCTTCCGCTACTGTGGGGTCCAGCCGATCAATACGTTGTAAGGCCCTATAAGCAGACTGGAGTGCTAAAGCATATTCTCGGAGGGTCTCACCTGACCTCTGACGCCGGTCGTAGAAGTTCAAACGCACCTCTGTTGGGGATTGATGTTCAAACTCCTTGCGTAGCCGGGTCAAGATTTGTCTCACGCTGGTCTTTTCAGTGAGGGGCCAGGAACGGACCTCTTCGGCTGCTGGGCCCTCTAGCTGTCCAAGCAACAGTTGTACCTGCTGATGAGGTGAGAGAGTTACAAGTTCAAGAATCCTAGTAATGTTCTCTTTAAATTCGGAAAAAGAGTGGGGGTCCCCCTTGTACTTGAGCAAACTGGGGGTGCCCAGAAAGAACGGCATTCCAGTTGGGGCCGCAGGGGGGGCTGGAGCCGCAGCAGCAGCGTCAGGTGGTTGGATGATAGGGCCGACATTCCCTAGGGGGCCGGCGGGGTTCTGCACATTCCCATGGTCTGGCAGATTGGCAGCAGCTGCCTGACCTCCGGCACTTGGGTCAGACATGGTTCCCCTTTTAACTGGCTGGCAGTCTTTGGCACTTTAAGAGCGCGTCGTAATAACTCAGTCTCTGTCCTCCCGCTTCCCCTCTTGAGCAAAGCCCGTTGAGAAATACAATCAAAGGTAGTTCACTTATCTGGTTGGTAAACGGGGGCGGTTCTGGTGCTCTGTAACAGTGCAGCAGCTTGTTTGTAACCTTTCCAAGATGGCGGCATTCATGCAGCAATCCGGAGCCAGTGGGCGGAGCTTGAGTCTTGCCGCGCGGGAAAGTCGGTTTAACCTTTTGCAAGCCCGTGATGCACAATTCCAGGTGGATAAAGTCTGTTTTAACACACACAATGTTGAGAGCAGTAGTGATAAGACACAAAGATATCGTTGTTCGTGACGCCAAATCTCATGTAGTGGCCAGGGGTGACCTTACTGCGGTTGCCGCGGGTGACGGTGGTACTCCGAGCAGTGTAAGGGGTGTTAAGGCCTTGGCCCCTGAAGCAGACTATCATGTAGATGATGTTCCTAGTTCCTTAACCTGGTTGCCGGGTAATAAGTAATCCATAGACACAGGCCTTTCAATGAACAGTGCTTTTACTAGCAGGAACTTGTAAGTGACAGGATACAGTTCAGTAACAGGCAGACTTTTGGGGAGTCAGTGGACTAGCAAGCTTCTGGAGCTCCAGGGCAATAATGCATCTTTAGAGTCTTTAGTGTGTTGTGCTGCATGTATGCCGGCTGTGCAGGTGTGTGAGGAAGAGAGGACAGACCTGGTTTCTGTAGTATAATTGCGAGGTCCTGGAACTGGACCGGAGGACCCTGTGACAGGAAGCACGGACGTATTCTGTAATACAACTGGGTTCCGGACACAGGATACTGAAGAGAGGTCCACCGTGTGCAGAGGTTTGGACTTAGGTCTAGTCAGCTTCTCACATAGCGTGTGTGCAGACACTTAGATGCTGCCCTGGGTAATGCCAGGCTTCCACTGCCCAGGGATCTGGAAGATTCCCTGTACAGGAAAATTAGCTCCACCCATTGATGACATGCCTCATCACATGCACCAATCGAGCTAGCTTGCTAGTGCTCCATACCTCACAAGGAATGCTGGGGGACCAGCTTAAGGTGGTATACACCAAATTACCACTTTTACATTACCACTACAATACACTAAAGGGAGCATGGGACCGAGGAACAGACAGACAGCATATACCTGACTGGTATGTTACATAGTGCCTTCATGAGTGTCCTCATGAATAATGCCACCTAAAGGCGTTCCCTCATGGATGGTGCCACCTGGAAGAGTTCCCTTATAAATAGCACCACCTAGAGGAGTTCCCTCATAAATAGCACCAACTAGAGGACTTCCCTGGTGCCACCTAGAGGAGTTCCCTTATGAATAGCGCCACCTAGAGGAGTTCCCGCATGAACAGAGTCACCTACAGGAGGTCCCTCACAAATAGCGCCACCTAAAGAAGTTCCATTTTATGTATAGCGCCACCTGGAGGAATTACCTCATGAACAATTACCTTAAGTAGTGCCCCATGAATAGTGTATGAGCTCCTTCATAAGTCGTGCCATCCAGAGTAGTTCCACATGAACAATATGATTCACCAAGCCATAAATGCCTGCTAGAGTGCCCCATAAGTAGTTTTAGCACACTGTAGTTTGCCTTACATTTGACACTTTCAGCACTGCTACATCATCTTACCCTCTTGGCTCTTTCATAGCTGACACTCTTAGCTGTGTTACATTTGACTCTCTTAGCTGTGTTACATGTAACTCCCTCAGCACTGCTACATCTGACACTTAGCTATGTTACTTCTGACTCTCTCAGCTCTGCTACATCTGACTGTCTCAGCACTGCTTCATCTGACTCAGTTCTGTTTGACCTTACTCTCTCAGTACTGCCACAATTGACACTTATGTGGTGTCCCACTAGGGGTGTTACTGTTATTCACACCCTTTGCAAAAGTCTGTACTTTTTGTGGTCTTAGTATAGTAAAAGTAGTGTTAAGAGTTGACCTCTAGATGTCGCTGTATTGTCTATTGATGTATGGAAGCTGCACAGCTGAAGGATCGCAACGGTTTATTGTGTTTATGTGTACCAGAATATGTGAACCAGTAGGATTTCTGCTTTCTTCTCTCCTATCACCTCTTCTCTCTGTTCTTCTATTGCACTCTTTTCACCCAATCGCAGTGCACTATACACACTGTAGAGGAAGTTAGTCCCTTGGGTGGGGGAGGAGCAAGAGCTTTCTGTTCGGGACAGTGTGGAGGAAGGACGCGAGCTAGATAGCTCTCCACAGCAGTCTTGTCTGGGCACTGGCCCTCTGCCACACAGTTCAGTCTTAGCCAGTAACCACATGGGTAGGATGCAAGACAGCACACTATTATCGCTTCTCTTACAAGTACCCACACAAAGCACTATGCAGTGTTAAACCTCTTAGGAGAGGACTAGCCAAAAGATAACCTCAATCCACACCGTGGACAAGGAGAAGTAACAGTGCAGGACAGTATCCATTATAGAGCCAAAGAGCTAGGAACTGATCCGGGTGGAGCAAAGTTGCAGTAAGCCTATGAACTCCATCTTGCAGCGCGAGTAGCAGAAGGGAACCCTCAGCATTCCGCTAAACCTAGGTAACAAGGTCTAGGACCTGTGTCACCCATTAGTACGGTTCAGCCAACGCTAGTGGGCATAAGGTGGTGTGAAGTCTAAAGCAAAGGTTAGTACACAGGCACGGGTGTTTTTCTTATTCTACAAGTATTCTTCTTCATCCTCCAACATCCCGGCAGAACACATTACTACATGGGTTGGGACTCCCACAGCGTCCTTCTCTATACTACTCTACCTCAGTACAACTCTTACAACACAACTATCTTTTACTCAGCACTTATCTCATAGATCTGGTTGTCTTATGTGCAAGTGTTTATTAAAACTTTTGTCAAGTGTATATCAAAGATCTTCTGTATTACCTGCTGCACATTTACAAGTAGTAAATCAACTCGATGTTATCTCAGAGTCTGTGATTATTCATGTCCTACTATTCGGGAGGGTCATTACAACGCTCTGGCCACCCGTGACCACATCATCTGTGACACTATACCCCGATATAACACCTCTGGGGATACATCACACTCTCAGCACTGCTACATCTGATACTCTTAGCTCTGCTACATCAGGTGTAAGGTGTAGCAGTGCTGAGAGATTGACATTTAACAGAGCTGACACTTGGCACTGCTACATCTGATTCTCTCAGCTCTCTTACATCAGACTCTCTCAGCTCTGTTAGATTTGACTTTCTCAGCTCTGTTACATCTGGCTCTCTCAGCAATGCTGCATCTGACTCTCAGCTCTCCTAGATCTGACTCTCAGCACTGCTTCTGACACTCTCAGCTCTACTACATCTGATATTCTTAGCACTGCTACATGCGACTGTCAAGAGTCCACGAGCGGGTGCGAACCACCACAGGTTTTCTGACGCAATTCCTTAGTGTGCACATATCCTTTCCCAGGATTGGACCCAGCTTTTCCCCGACACCCAGGGTGGAGCAACAATTCTGACTCTTTGCTCCATCTGACACTCTCAGCACTGCTCCATCTGACTCTCTCAGCACTGCTCCATCTGACTCTCTCAGTGCTGCTCCATCTGACACTGTCAGCACTGCTCCATCTGACACTCTCAGCACTGCTCCATCTGACTCTCTCAGCACTGCTCCATCTGACTCTCTCAGCGCTGCTCCATCTGACACTGTCAGCACTGCTCCATCTGACTCTCTCAGCACTGCTCCATCTGACTCTCTCAGTGCTGCTCCATCTGACACTGTCAGCACTACTCCATCTGACACTCTCAGCACTGCTACCTCTGACTCTCTCAGCGCTGCTCCATCTGACTCTCTCAGCGCTGCTCCATCTGACTCTCTCAGCGCTGCTCCATCTGACTCTCTCAGCACTGCTCCATCTGACTCTCTCAGTGCTGCTCCATCTGACACTCTCAGCACTGCTCCATCTGACACTCTCAGCACTGCTACCTCTGACTGTCTCAATGCTGCACCATCTGACTGTCTCAATGCTGCACCATCTGACTCTCTCAGCACAGCTCCATCTGACACTCTCAGCACTGCTCCATCTGACACTCTCAGCACTGCTCCATCTGACACTCTCAGCACTGCTCCATCTGACACTCTCAGCACTGCTCCATCTGACTCTCTCAGCGCTGCTCCATCTTACTCTCTCTCAACGCTGCACCATCTGACTCTCTCAACACAGCTGCATCTGACTCTCTCAACACTGCTACCTCTGACTCTCACTGTACTGCCATCTCTGACTCTCTCAGTGATGCTACCTCTGACTCTCTCAGCGCTGCTCCATCTGACACTCTCAGCACTGCTACCTCTGACTCTCTCAGCACTGCTCCATCTGACTCTCTCAGCACTGCTCCATCTGACTCTCTCAACACAGCTCCATCTGACACTCTCAGCACTGCTCCATCTGACACTCTCAGCACTGCTACCTCTGACTCTCTCAGCGCTGCACCATCTGACTCTCTCAGCACAGCTCCATCTGACACTCTCAGCACTGCTCCATCTGACACTCTCAGCACTGCTACCTCTGACTCTCTCAGCGCTGCTCCATCTGACTCTCTCAGCGCTGCTCCATCTGACTCTCTCAGCGCTGCTCCATCTGACTCTCTCAGCACAGCTGCATCTGACTCTCTCAGCACTGCTCCATCTGACACTCTCAGCACTGCTCCATCTGACTCTCTCAGTGCTGCTCCATCTGACACTCTCAGCACTGCTCCATCTGACACTCTCAGCACTGCTACCTCTGACTGTCTCAATGCTGCACCATCTGACTGTCTCAATGCTGCACCATCTGACTCTCTCAGCACAGCTCCATCTGACACTCTCAGCACTGCTCCATCTGACACTCTCAGCACTGCTCCATCTGACACTCTCAGCACTGCTCCATCTGACACTCTCAGCACTGCTCCATCTGACTCTCTCAGCGCTGCTCCATCTTACTCTCTCAACGCTGCACCATCTGACTCTCTCAACACAGCTGCATCTGACTCTCTCAACACTGCTACCTCTGACTCTCACTGTACTGCCATCTCTGACTCTCTCAGTGATGCTACCTCTGACTCTCTCAGCGCTGCTCCATCTGACACTCTCAGCACTGCTACCTCTGACTCTCTCAGCACTGCTCCATCTGACTCTCTCAACACTGCTACCTCTGACTCTCACTGTACTGCCATCTCTGACTCTCTCAGTGATGCTACCTCTGACTCTCTCAGCGCTGCTCCATCTGACACTCTCAGCTATGCTACCTCTGACTCTCTCAGCGATGCTACCTCTGACTCTCTCAGCGATGCTACCTCTGACTCTCTCAGCGATGCTACCTCTGACTCTCTCAGCGATGCTACCTCTGACTCTCTCAGCGATGCTCCATCTGACTCTCTCAGCAATGCTCCATCTGACTCTCTCAGCGCTGCTACCTCTGACTCTCTCAGCGCTGCTACCTCTGACTCTCTCAGCGATGCTACCTCTGACTCTCTCAGCGATGCTACCTCTGACTCTCTCAGCGATGCTACCTCTGACTCTCTCAGCGATGCTACCTCTGACTCTCTCAGCGCTGCTTCATCTGACTCTCTCAGCACTGCTACCTCTGACTCTCTCAGCGATGCTACCTCTGACACTCTCAGCACTGCTACCTCTGACACTCTCAGCACTGCTACCTCTGACTCTCTCAGCACTGCTCCATCTGACTCAGCACTGCTCCATCTGACTCTCTCAGCACTGCTCCATCTGACTCTCTCAGCACTGCTCCATCTGACACTCTCAGCACTGCTCCATCTGACTCTCTCAGCACTGCTCCATCTGACACTCTCAGCACTGCTCCATCTGACACTCTCAGCACTGCTACCTCTGACACTCTCAGCACTGCTACCTCTGACTCTCTCAGCACAGCTGCATCTGATTGCAGTTGGTAGTTGATGAGGTGGAAATAGTTAATGATACATCCCTCGTACATGACTGGGCCCTTGGCTGCTGAGAACACCAAATGTTGTTTTCGTGCAGGCCTGGCACAGAGCGCGGTACAGCCACTATCGAAGAAAGAAAAAGCGAATACAGAACCCTCGGCTTCCAGAAATGTGGTTTCTGTATATTTGCTGAACTCTTTGTTGGAGAACGCCAACACATTAGTCACTGACTGTGGATACAGCCGCCCTCCTTCTCCAGGATGGATTGCCTGGTGCTTAGGTGACACAAGTGATGAACAATATGTCCTCCATAGTGAGGAAACGTCCCCCCTCCCTCCCGATACACCAGCCCAAATTCCTGCCTGCTACACCTGCTGCGAGGACACCTGCGTATAAAACATCCCACCTGGAATAACAGGAGCTCTATATCATCCTACTATAGAGCGAGGGCTGCCCCAGAACCAACGTCCCACAGCAGGCCCCTGTGACTGCCAATGCTGAGATACCTGCTGTCACTGATTTATTACTAAGGAGTCATTTACAGGGAACATAGCAGTGCCAATGGAGACCCCTGGGCATCACTACTGCTTCCCCTATGCGTACCGCCATCCTGACATAGATTAAGGAGACACATGTAGTTTATGTTGTTGAACATCCACACAAATACAAATTTAGGCCATGTTCAGACTCTATAAGAACAGCGGCCATTGCTCGAGATGGCTGTGTCAAACAACCAGGGCCGTATTTACCACTAGGCACCCGTGGTCCGGTGCCTAGGGCAGCACCTTGCAGGGGGGCAGCACCAGGGAGCAGGGGGGAGGAAAAAACTTGTTTTTTGGTTTTTATTTTTTTAGTTTCCCTCCTCCCGTTCAGACTTGCCAGTAAATCTGGTGTCTTTTCCAGGGGGGTGGGGGGTATGGTGGTATTGGTCAGGTCTGGTATCGCCAATAGGTGCGTGTAGATGGGCCGTCTTCAGGTTTAGTGCCTAGGGCAGCAGCAGCTGTTAATACAGCCCTGCAAACAACAGATGCTGTCAGACATGTTCACCCATGATGATGACATTCGGGTAGGCCCGCACTCCAATTTCCCATAGACCACAGTGTAAAGTACGTCCGGGAGCCATACTTTACACTGTGAGCATAGCCTATTTTATTCGGCCACTGTTAACCAAACAATGGCCAGACAAAATAGACCTGTCAATTATTTTGTGCGAACAAATAGAACAACAGCCGTAGTGTATAGAGAATTTATGCTCGTTGTGTGTGAACATGGCCTTATCCTGATTATAACTATATAATATTTGATGGGAATCCCCATTTATCCAGATCGCTACAAGTATATACTGTACTTTACACGAACTGGAGAGAATGGAACGGCTGCACATCCTATCTATGGCTGATACTAATGCCGCTAGGCCTATATTAAAAATCAACACCAGAGTGTCTGTATATGAATTGATCAAGCCATATTGCCCCGTGTACCACCGCGCAGGTCCTCTGGTCCACACAGGTCCCTACGCTAACTCCACACCGTGTCGGTCAGCGACCGCCAACCCCGCAAAGCGAGCACATGTATTCTGTCCCTTTTTTCATTGTGGCTAGCACTCGTGCTGTGTAAGACCCATGTGATCCAAATTAGCAGGAAGCACCTGTCTACACAAGGGGAGGATCTCCTAGTATTCTCCCATTCTACCTGCAGAGGAATGGAGAGAGGTAAGAGCTTGTTCACACTTGTGTTGCTTGGCGTCCACTTTTTCCGCTGGTGGCGCCTGCGGGGTTCGGGGGGGCCCTTTTGGGTCTGGTCCTGTGACAATGGGGTTGCAGGGCCATTCCGTGGCCCCCCTTCTCTGCTTGCGCACGTTTTGCGGGGATTGTGGTCGCTGACCGGCACAGTGAAGTTTTTTAGTTAGGGACTCATGATTGTTTTTGGTTAGGGACTCAAGTGTATCAGAAGACCTGCACGTGGTACATGAGGCAATATGGTTTGGCCAAATTATATACTAACTTCTGATGTTGGTTTTAAATGTAGCTGAATAAGCTTTTGTGTCAGCCATGGGTGCGATGTGCAGCCATTTCTGTTTTTTTGGCTTGTGCATATACTGTACTTTATATCATGGGAATACCCCTTAATCCTGACACCCACCAGTATATACTATATTATATATATAATGGGAATCCCCCTTTATCCTGACACCCACAGGTATATACTATATTATATATAATGGGAATACTCCTTTATCCTGACACATACAGGTATATACTATATTATATATAATGGGAATGCCCCTTTATCCTGACACCCACAGGTATATACTATATTATATATGATGGAAATTCCCCTTTATCTTGACACCCTTCAGGTATATACCATAATATATATGATGAAATCCTCCTTTATCCTGACACCTATAGGTATAGGCCTTGTTCAGACACTGTAAGACAGCGGCCGTTCTGCGATATGGCCGTGTCACAGAACGGCCGCTGTCTGTGAAGTTCACCCCAGCCGGTACTGCAGTACTGGCCGGATGAACATCACTTCTTTTGAATTGGAATGCGGGCACATTCAGGTGTCCCCGCATTCCAATTAACCACAGCACACAATGTAAAGTACGGCCGCACTTAACATTGTCTACAACAGTCAATTTTGTGCGGTTGCTATTCCCCACAGGTATATACTACATTATATATAATGGGAATTCCCCTTTATGCTAATCTCCACAGGTATAGCTATATTATGATGGGAACCCCCCTTTATCCTGACACCTTACAGATTAGATGTCATGGGCAGTGGCGGTCGTTGGCACCAAGCACCCCAAGCGGTCGCTTGGGGCCCCCAACATCCAGAGGGGCCCCCACGCCCCGCTCTTGTGCTCAAGACCGCTGGACAGGGCCGCTGCCGCGCTCGCTGCTGCCATCTTAACTGTAACTATGAGCACTCGTAATGAGCGCTCATAGTTACATGCAGCAGCACTGACAGGGCGGGAGACATTGGCCCCCTTCCTGTCAGTCACTCTTATGGCCGCAGGAAGGGTTTTCCCTGCAGTCACAAGTGGCAGCTTTGTCCTTGTGGTGTCGGCGCTCCAGTGACATCACTGGAGCATCGGCGCCAGGACAAGGGGAGTGCGGCCTCTTGTGATCGCAGGGAAAACCCTTCCTGTGGCCACAAGAGTGAAGAGAAGAGGAGACGCCCGGACCCAGGTGAGTATAAGTGTTTGTTTTATTGTGTTATATACTATATGGGAGGGGGAGCACACGGGTCTGTTTAACTGGGGAGCGCACATCGGGGGTCTATATAACTGGGGGGAGCACACAGGGGAGCTATATAACAGGGGGAGCACACGGGGGGGCTATAGACTACTGGGGCTTCACAGAGGGGTCTATATACTACTGGGGGCAGCACACAGGGGTCTATATACTACTTGGGGCATCAGAATGGGGTCTATATACAACTTGGAGAGCACACAGGAGGTCTATATCCAAGTGGGAGAGCACACAGGGGGGCTATATACTACTGGGGGAGCACACAGGGGTTTATATACTACTGGTGGGGCACACAGGGGGTCTATATACTACTGGGGGAACCACACAGGGGGTTTATATACTACTGGAGGAGCACACAGGGGTCTATATCCAAGTGGGGGAGCACACAGTAGGTCTATATCCAAGTGGGGGAGCACACAGGGGGACTAAATACCCCTGAGGGAGCACACAGGGGGCCTATATACTAGTGGGGGAGCACACAGGGGTATATACAACAGGGGGCAGCACACAGGGGGTCTATATACAACTGGGGCAGCACACAGGAGGTCTATATACTTCTGGGGGGAGCACATGGGGGGGCTATATATAACTGGGGGAACACACAGAGGTCTATATACTACTGGGGGAAGCAAACAAGGGGTATATACTACTGGGGGCAACACACAGCGGTCTATTGTTTTGGAACTCGTGTCGAGGGGGCGGGGGCCCAGACATAACTTGGCTTGGGGCCCCAGAAATGCCAAGACCGCCCCTGGTCATGGGTATACTCTTTGAACAGTTGTCTAATGCAACATGTATGGGCTTCAGTGTACCAGTGCCCCCAGGGGCTGCCAGTTCTGTCTCATAGATGGACCTATTATTTGTGCATTGTTGGGTAGCACTATGAATGACGCTCTTATAGGCGCACTATGTAGATCTGTTTGTACACTGTTAGGTGCCACTATGGAGGATGCTGTTATGGGGCACTATGCAGAGCACTGTAAGGTAAGGCATTGTAAGGTGGCACTATATGGAGCTATTATTTGTAAACTGGTATAGAGCTCTTATGGAGGGACTATGTACAGCTAATATGTGTGCACTGGTAGATGGCACTATGAATTGAGCTCTTGTTAGTACTATATTAAACTATTATTTGTGAACTGATAGGTGGCACTATGAAGCATACTTTTATGTTGGCTCTTTATAGAACTAATATTTGTAACCTGTTAGGTGGCACTATAAATCATGCTCTCATGGAAGCTTTGTATAGAACATCCAGAGAATCCATGTATATACATTTTCCACTGTATGGTTGTATTATTTAGACAGCGTCAAAACATTATAATTAAAAAAAATATATAAAGCAAAAAAAGCAAGCTGTGTCTCACTCATGGTTTGTCTCTAGGTTTTTACACAATACCCATCCTGAACACCTTGTGAATATGATATGAATAGGATGGCGTGAAGCCCTTGGTAAGACTCAATTATCTTTTTACCTTAAATGAGGGCAGCATAAACTAGTGACAGAAATGCTGAACAGATCAATGTATTACTTACATCATTTTGTTCAGCCGTTCTCCTAATATGCAGGAGAACAGGATTGTTGTCACACCCCTCCCCCCAGCTTCTGATTGTCAGGTGACTGCCTATACACAGCATGGATAGATAACTACCAATCAGCAGCTGGTGGGTGGAGTTTTCAGCTTCTCATGAATATCCAGGACTACTGGGCTCGTGCACATAATGGAGAGGACTACTTATTGTCCATGTTATTCAGGGGCATATCTCTGGATCAGCTGCACAGTGATACATCATTCTGCTCAGCTTCTCTGTCACTAGTTTATGCTGAGATAGGACAGCCTAAACTTGCTGACAGAGTCTCTTAAATGGACCGGACCCATGATTTTTAGAAGGTCAGGGAGGGAGTAGTCTAGATAGGAGCCCAAGATGCTAAATTCTATTAGATCAGTGGATGATGGACTCAAGGCTAATAACTAATTCTAATAACAATTAATAACAAGTTCTGCAAATTCTTAGATGAAGAAATATCTGTACATTACAAGTTTACATGGTTTCTCCATCCGGCTTATAAGATAACAGCAATAATTTAACACCAAACTTTATGGATCTAATACAGAGGCATAAGATCTGCCTGCAGAGGCATAATCTGAATACTCCTGCGCTTATTATACCTGGTGTGGATTTGACTCTTGGTCCTGTAATCGGCTGATTACACATCTGCATACCATTGATGTGGTGCACCATTAGACCTCACCATAGATGTGGTGCACCACTAGACCCTACCACTGATGTGGTCCAACACTACACCCCACCATCTATGTGGTACACCAGTAGACCCCATCATCTATGTGGTCCACCAATGGGCCCTACTATCTACATGATCTATCACAGGACCCCATCATCCAAACAGTCCACCACTGGACTCCACCACCTACACAGTTCCCCAATGGACCACACCATCTTTATTGTCAATCACTAGACCCCACTGTTTACATGATCTATGACTGAAATCCACTATATACATGGTTTACTATCCTACCATTTACATGATATATGATTGGACCACACCCTCTACTCCCTCAACTTGACCATGCCATCACTAGGCCCTATTCTTCTGCAACCCCCCCCCCCCCCCCCCCACACACACACACACAATTGATACCTTCTTTTTATTTGTTCCACAACTGGACCCCTTCAACTACATGTTTCACTATGAGACTCCACAATCTACATGATCAGTTATTGGACACCACCATCTACTTGATATCCAAGTAGACTCCCACTTTGTGTGCCCCACCCTTTGACCCTCACGCTATATCACCACTAGATCCCACCAGATAAGCGGTTCACTGCTAGACCTTTTTTATCTACATGATCTATGACTGGACCCCACCATCTATTTGATGTGCCAATTTCAACCTACCTTTTTGTCATCCACCACTCAACCCTTTCCTTTGTGTAGTCTATCAATGGCTTCCACCATCTTCAACCCATGGACCTCACCTTCTTCACAGTCTTCAACTAGACTTTACCACTTCTGTTTCCCTACTTGATCTCACTGTCTATATAATCTAGAACAGGACTCCACCATCTGATATGGATCATGTAAGGTCCACTGATGAAGCCCACGTGTACATAATCTATGACTGGTCCCCATCATTCTACCACTTGATCCCACCTTTATGCAGTCTACCACTAAGCTCTCGGTCTACATGACTGGAGGCCACCATTTACACAAGTCAGCATTTCCTAAAAATCCCCTTGTATTTTCAATCCTACTGGCTTTCAGAGGGTTACAGATTCTGAAGGTGTAAAATATGATGGAATGTAAGTACCAAATCCCGACCCTTCCGCCATATGATTCCACTAAAAGAAGAATTGATTAGGACAGCAGAACCCAGTTATGATGCCCATTCTATTAACACTAGACTAGACAGTGATGACACAGAGTATGCCATGGCTACATGGGCCGGTCAGACAAGAGAGAATTGATGCATATATGGTGTCCTCTCTATAATGATGGGTGCAGTAGTCATATACTTCGCCTTTAACATCAATATTACAATATTACTCCAACAGCCCACAAAACCGCTTCCTCATAGTGGTTTAAACAACACAGAGACGACTCAGAGCAAACTGTACAGTGTATATAGATATATATCAATATGTCATGAGGTTGAAGTCAGGACCCACTTGAATCTCTGTAATATTTCTAAAAGAAAACTTGAAAGACGACATGAACAATGGGGAGGGTATGCTGGAAGTTTTTGTCTGTCACACTGGAAAGGTTCAAGTTGTCATCTCGCTGCAGACTGTATGAGGGACTACAGTGCAGAATAAACATCTACATCCAGTGACTCACAGGTGACGTCTTCTCCAACCACAACCAATACTTCTTCAACCACAACTTGTTTCTGCAGTTTGCTGCTCAGATGTATACACTATTAGGCCATGTTCCCACCGCGTAAGTTTCATAATAATCAAGGCCATTGTAACAACGGTTGTGATTACTACGGAACTTACGTAGTGGTACCTTCTAAGGAATCCCGACCAGGATCCCTAGCGGCGCCGTAAGACACTGACACTGAATAGTGACTGCAGAAAACCCTGTTAGTTAACACAATGGAGCGTGCAGCCCTGGCCGCACACTCCATTGTGTGCAGTGCATCCGTGTGCGCCCGCATCCGAATTCAGCGGCCATCCCACCAGCGAGAGGCTTTGATATTCTGTCTATATCTGCCAGTGAAGAAGCTGTAAACTGTCAAAGTATATCTAAATATCTATCCACCAGCGAGAGGTTGTGAATTCTTGTATACCACCAGATACAAACTGTGAAGAAACTTTTTTACTGTGTTATCTGCACCTTATTGAAAGAACTGTTAGAGCGTGTACTGTCACTTCAAGTACACCTGTACTACACGAACTGTTGTAACCTAAAAGAGTGTGTGTCTGTACATCCAGGGGTGGGCATATGCCACTCCAGGCCACAGTGACAGGAGCCTCAATGGTACATACCACCATCTTGCCCCCAGCTTAACACCACCTAACTCCCTGCTGGTTTACTGCAACTGCCACAAAGATCGCTTCAAATTACCAGTGAGTAGCCAGCGATTTACTGGGTTGAGAATCTTCTTCTGCTCAGACTGGATGATAGTTCAACAACCAGTTTAGAAAATCAAAGAGGCTATACAGAGTATATGAGCATCTCTTGTAATGGTAGATGGAAGAATACACACCAAAGTTTTCCTAACAGATTTTCTGTAGAGTGCTGTAGAGTATTGGGTCTCATAGATTCTGGTAAGGTCTGGGCTTCTGGTGGTGTCTGGAGTATTGGGGTCTCATAGAGTCTGGTAAGGTCTGGGCTTCTGCTGGTGTCTGGAGTATTGGGTCTCATAGAGTCTGGTAAGGTCTGGGCTTCTGCTGGTGTCTGGAGTATTGGGTCTCATAGAGTCTGGTAAGGTCTGAGCTTCTGCTGGTGTCTGGAGTATTGGGGTCTCATAGAGTCTGGTAAGGTCTGAGCTTCTGCTGGTGTCTGGAGTATTGGGATCTCATAGAGTCTGGTAAGGTCTGGGCTTCTGCTGGTGTCTGGAGTATTGGGGTCTTATAAGGTTTAGGGGTCTGGTGCAGCCTGGACTTCTGATGGTGTGTAACGTTTTGGGGTCTGGTAAAGTCTAAGCTACTGATGTGCAGACAGAGCAGACCAGTCATTCCCATCGCCCCTGCTCCTATCAGCACCATCACCCATCCACCATTTCCTTCCATCATTGTGTAGTGGACAGAGGGCACACAAGTCCCCATCACGGGCTGCATGCAGTAGTGGTAGAATAGTATCGTAGCCTGCTTCAGGTTTTTGTTGTTATATTCCGTCTTGGTTTAATCACCAGTAATCAGACCCAGAATCAGACGCAGAGACGGCTGCATATGTGGAAGTTCATTTGAGTTCAGCTGAGGAGAAGCCAGAAAGTGATTGAAACCCTATGGGGTCAGTCTGCAAGAATTGTGTGTATGTATGATATGTGTATAGTGTATATGTATGTATGTATGTATGTATAAGCATGATGGGCAGCGATGCTGGGATTTTTGTGAACTGAAGAAGTTTATGAATGTACTAGCTATCTTCAATAAGGGGGGAACATTAATTGAATACCAGAGGATTTATGCAGAATAAATTAACTCACTGAAACTGAGCTGCAGTGTTCACTACGGGGTGCAGCCACAATGTCTCTAGGCCTGAAGCCCTAAAAGGTCCTAGATGTACTATTGCTGTGGCAAGAAACAGTTTTTCCTAAGAGCTTAAAGTTCAAATGTTGGTCTTACTCACCAAGTCCCCCTGCGTATTTTGAGCCGTCTCCTGCCTTTCTAGCTGCTGCCATTCCTGAGTTACAATTTTTTCTAAAAGCCGATCTATATCGAAGATGGTGCCTGCCAGGAAACTTAATTTCCCATCATGCATCTCTTTGCGTTCTCACCCCTCTTAGCTTTTCTTTCCTGCCCCCTTCTGTTATTACTATTGCACAGTAAACACAGGACTGTTTTTTTAATTGATTTTGTATCACATCACCCCAGTGTGTATTCCATACTAGCTGATGATGTAGCAGAGCTGACGCACACATGGTGTAGCAGAGCTGATGCTTGCATGGTATAGCTATGTGCTGCATAACGGCATCTGTTTATAGGGGGGTGTAGTGTAGGTTTAAATCTCTGCTTGCCGTGAATGAAAACATTCTGGTTCCATCCAGACTCTAAGAACATCCATAACAATTACAATATACAGAGCTGTGACAAAAAGACAGGTCCATATGCCTGCATTCACTGGCAGCAAGCAGAGATGGAATTATACATGTAAGTCTATGGAAGCAGCACTTTTACATTCACTAGCAGTGACCAGGTGCAGATGATGTCTCCTGGGGGCTGGGTTACCAAGTCAATAGACAACTAACCTGGCCCCCACATGTTCTGTGTCTACAAAGGGAGGGGGGAAGAGGGAGCAGCACGTTGTCAGAGAAGACACAGAGAAGATGATTTTAGACATCCAGAGATGGTAAGTATGAGTAAAAAACAGGGAAAGGATGCAAGATAGGTTATACATGAATATTAGACGTAGGGTGGTATTGGAAAGGGGCATCGTTTAGAACAGGGGTGTCGAACTAAGTCCCTCCAGCTGTTACAGAGCTACAATTCCCATCCTGCCTGGACAGCCAAAGCTTTAGCAATACAGTTAATGGCAATACACAATTTAGCAGGTGCAGATGTACATGACAGTAGTGCTTGGGGTCGTGACTTAGAAAGATAGGGAGAAGAAGAAGTCCGCCTTGACTGTGAGAAATACTTGAGTTTAGAAGAAATGTAGCTTGTCTTAGAAGAAGAAACAAGGACCGTCTTGGGGGCCTTGTCTAATTTAGCAATGTACTCAGAATTGTGTTGAGAATAGTACTTAGTGTTGAAGAAGAGAATACTAGTACTCGTGTATATAAAAGACCGCCTTCTGCCCAAGCAGACCAGGTATTGCAAGGTTGAGTAGTATGAGCCCCAGGCCTATAAAACTGGGCGAAGCAGACTCCTTGAGACCTCCCAAGGTAGCCGTGTGTAATAAGGGCCGTATTTACCATTAGGCACCAGTGGTCTGGTGCCTAGGGCAGCACCTTGCAGGGGGGCAGCACCAGGGTGCAGGGGGACAGAAAAAACTATTTTTTTTGTTTTTATTTTTTTAGTTTCCCTCCTCCCGTTCAGACTTGCCAGTAAATCTGGTGTCTTTTCCAGGGGGTGGGGGGTATAGTGGTATTGGTCAGGTCTGGTATCGCCAATAGGTGCGTGAAGATGGGGCGTCTTCAGGTTTAGTGCCTAGGGCAGCAGCAGCTGTTAATACAGCCCTGTGCGTAATCAGTAAGATACTTCAGCTTAAGCTCTTTGTCTTACTGCTGATCAGTTCTTTGAATCCTGTAGACCGTACTGAGGAATCTGGAGAAGGAATCCCTAGCATAGACTAGGTTTTTCCTAGATGACGGTTACCCCTCCTGTGGGTTTAGCAATGCATAGTGACTAGATTTATTTTCTGGAGTAAATCTGTCAGTCAGTCAGTCTTTAGTCCCTGCCAAGGGCTCTAGCCCCTGAGACAGGCCTGGCTACCACTGCAGCAGGAACTCTCTCTCTCTGCATGTCTCTCACCATCCACTGACAAAAAAACTAAAACCTCCCACCAGGAACTAAGGCTGGGTTCACACTGCGTTTTCAGCAGTTTAACGGATCCGTTTTTTTTTTAATGGACAAAAAAATAGTGTCAGCAACGTTTGTGTGTCCGTCAAAAAAAACTGATCCGTTTTGATCCGTTTTTTTTTTTATAATGGAAGTCAATGGAAAAACGGATCAAAACGGATGCACACAAATGCATCCGTTTTTTACAATCAGTTTTTCATCCATTTTTTTGCAAAAAACTGATTGCAAAAACGCAGTGTGAACCCAGCCTAACTCTCCTAATATAGGGGTGACGGGGTCTAACCTCCTATTGGTGGGGCTGTGTACAGCAAAGATGAGAGAAGAAGTGTGAGTGGCTCAGAGCTGTGTGAGGTACCTGCAACTGTGATTGGTGGAAATAGTCAACATACAATAATAAGTTAACCCTTGGAATTCCTTCAGCTGTGCTCTTACAACAGACAAACAGGGGAGAGTGAGACACCAAGTAGTGAAAGTGCAAAAAGCAGCTTCATCCCCCAGTGATGCAGACTCATCTGGGTGACACAAGACTTAGGGGGAGATTTATCAAAGGGTGTAAAATTTAGACTGGTGCAAACTGCCCACAGCAACCAATCACAGCTCAGCTTTCCTTTCAGCACTGCCTAAAGCTGAGCAGTGATTGGTTGCTGTGGGTAGTTTGCACCAGTCTAAATTTTACACCCTTAGATAAATCTCCCCCTTAGTGAAATACCCGTACCTAGATACTACACTATGGGGCTCTTGCACAGTTGTTATATGATCCTCTGTGCCTCCACTTCTCTTGTTATCACTCAGGTTGGACTTGGTGTAAAGCTCTGGGATAATCAGTTGTTTCTTTGTTGAAGCAATGGTATAACCAGATGGTACGAGGCAGTGACTATCTATCTATCTATCTATCTATCTATCTATCTATCTATCTATCTATCTATCTATCTATCTATCTATCTATCTATCACTTTGGAGAAGAAGCCACGACATAGAGGCCAGGACCACCCAGTCTATTCTTACCCATCCATGTTATCGGCGCAGGAACAAACACGCTAGTAATTGCGACTGATTGCTGTGAGTCATTGCTGGCAGCGCAGATGTTATTCCGTCTTTACGTAGCTTTGCATTTGCATTTATGAATAATAAGCCTCAAATATATGATCTCATTTAACATTACACGTTTTCCAATATTTTAGCTGTATGAAAATGAACATCTGCAGGGAGGAATAAGGGGATACTAATATCTTGGTATACTCTGAGCATTGCAGCCAATGGGCGCAGAGAGTCGAGAGATCTAACACACAAATTATTGTATCATATATAAATTATAAAATTGTAATAAAATAATTAGAGGATGTAACACTATGTGTATACGCTCCGGCCGGGATCCCACAGATAGCACAGTAACGTATATTTTTTCGTAATAATCACGGTCGTTGTACAATGGCTGCGGTTTTACAAAAATATCCGTTGTGTGAACATAGCCTAATACAGGATGTAACTCGGAATCAGTACAGGATCAGTAATGTAATGTATGTACACAGTAACCCCACCAACAGAATAGTGAGTGCAGCTCTTGAGTATAATACAGGAGGTAACTTAGGATCAGTATAGATAAGTAATGCATAAATGTTGAGTGGTTGAATAATTCTGTATAAAGGCCCTATGTTGATGGGGACCAGTAACATTGGTTCCTGTGTTTCTACCTCTCTGTACACTTGTTCTGTGTGTATTATGTATGTGTATATACAGCCCATCACACATGGCTCTCATTGAGCTTACACTGCGCCCTGTTCTTGGTCCCCGGCTGTATTTCCTAGAATAGATTATGTGTATCTGGAATGTGTCGGGAGTTTTTCTCTTAAACAGACTAAGAACATTTCCCTTAAAACAAACCCTATTTGTGAATGGAGTCCTATGCAGCTCTCCCCCTGGAGTGTTTCTATACTGAGGTCTGTCTTGTGTATCCAGTATAATGTGATGGGGGAGGGATGTGAGGTCGGGGGCAGCCGACATCACTGAATAACATTACTGGTTACTAGTAATGAGCGAATACTGTTCGAATAGTGAGATATTCGAATATTCGATATTCGTACGCATATCCCGCAAATATTCGACAAATATTCTATAAGCGTTCAAATCCCCCAGCTTCAAAGCGTTCAGATCCCCCAAATAGATGTTTTTCACTAATCGAATACTTGTTCCCATAGACTTTAATGGGATCGAATATTCGATTTAATATTCGAATATCTCACTATTCGATCATTACTACTGGTTACACATCATATATCGGTGCCGATCTCCACTGACGGCCTGTACAACTTCTGGGCAATTAACCCCCAGGAGCACAGCACCCTGCTGTCATACAGTATCATATGGATGGTCTGAGTTCTCTTAATCAAGATATGGAACCCCTTCCTTATTGCTTTATAATGCTGTAATACAGCTAAGTCCATATATACCATTGTGGCAGTCAAAACAGCTGCTATAGGGTTCATGGGGAAAGGATGGGCCTCATTTTAGTTGCCCTATCATTCTTATCTATGTGTTGGGTTAATCTGCCAATCAAAGGAAGGGGGTGGCAATTGGGGGGGGCACAACACCCTTCATTCTTGGGATGGGATAGTAGGATCAGCAAGATCCAAGTTTTGCCCTCCTGATGACCCTCCATGACCCTCCGCTCAAAGACTGTTCTTTCCCATTCTCTTTTCAAGAGCGTTGCTAAGGGCCCTATTCCGAGGGACGATTATTGTTCGCATAATCATTAACGATAAACGATACAAACGACCGCTATTGCAAAAGACCTGAAATCGTTCACCCATTTACATGGAACGATAATGGTTACTTATGATCGTTCTTGCGGTCGTCTTGTCGTCGCTATTGCGTTCGTCACTACTGCAAACTACTGCGAACGAAGTCTTATTCAATGCAAATGATTTGCGAACGAGCAACGATAGAAATATATCCAGGTCTTATTAAACAATCAACGATTTCTCGTTCGGTCGTTAATCGTTAACTGCTATTCAACCGAACGATTATCGTTTAGATTCAAACGACTTAACGATAATCTGAACGATAATCATCCCGTGGAATAGGGTCCTAAGAGGAGGTGACAGCTGTGTGGTCTTAGCCAATCAGATGCCTCCTCCTTGCTGTCCCCATGCCCCTCTTGCAGCATGTAGTCTTCCTGTCAAGCTGCAGCTGCATCCCCTCCTCTCCTCCTGTATGTTGCTGGACAATGGAAAGATAAGGTTTATTGTAAGGTATACTCTATACAACAGTGTTGCTTCTTCCAAACTACAACTCCCATTATGCGCAGAAACACTTCAGTAATTTAAGTTACTTAGGTGTCTTTTCCCTGCTTCTCCCTCTCCCCTCTCGCAGCATACACCCTCAGACACGCTGAAGCTGAAGCTGCATCCCCTTCCTCCCCCACATTTGTTACAATGGAAAGATGTATCTTGTGTCATTGCCTCACACGTTCCTCTTGTTGCTAAAAACGTATAGGCAGAAACCTATCGCTAGAACGTTTATTAATCCACAAGGCAAAAAAAAAAAAAAAATCACTGAATTAATGAAATGGTCAAAATTACCCCTAGAACCCCCAGAAGAAATGCAATATGGAAATCCTCCCGGGAGGGTCCTGGAGCTTCTTTGAGTCGTCTTAAGGAATCAGTGGGGCATGAATGGTCCCGAAGGAAATGTCTAGATACACTTAATTGGCTAATGAGTCAGAGTCCTAGAAGAGGCCCATCTGCCATAGCGCAACCATCAGCAATTACTCTATATACTAAAGGGCTTGTTTCACACTTGGATAGTAGACGATAGGGGGTGACGCTCTGGTGTTATGACCACTTTATCTGTAGGATGTCATTCAGGATATAAGGCTTGTGCTACCAGGTGGGGAGATACAAGGGAAGGTATATAGATATATATCCAATACAAGGGGCGGTATATAGATTTATCCTATACAAGGGGCAGTATATACATATATGGAGATATGAATATATCTTTTACAAAGGGCGGTATATACATATATCTTATACAAAGGGTGGTATATACATATATCTCGTATAAGGGGCGGTATATACATATATCTTATACAAAGGGCGGTATATGGATATATCTCGTATAAGGGGCGGTATATACATATATCCCATATAAGATACGGTATATACATATATCTCATATAAGGGGCGGTATATACATATATCTCATATAAGGGGTGGTATATAGATATATATCCCATACAAGGTCAAATCTGCCGCACTAGTGAAGAGTCAGCACTGGAGGGAAGAGCAAGACTATAAAGAAGTCAGCTCAGCAGCTTGCAATGTGACATCTTACTCATCGGTATTAAAGGGCTTTTTCACCTTAGAGGGGATATCCCATGACGACAACCATTTTTATTATAGGGAATATAGACATTGTAAAGGGGTTAAGAACACATGCATGCTTAACTCGGCTGTGCATACATGTACATGGGAAGGGGTCAGAGGAGATAGCCATTATCTTAATGCTATCTTAGATGTTGTCTGGGTACAATCCTCACTTCCCGATACTTTATGGGGGAGATTTATCAAACATGGTGTAAAGTGAAACTGGCTCAGTTGCCACTAGCAACCAATCAGATTCCACCTTTCATTTTCCGTAAGGAATGGAAAGTGGAATCTGATTGGTTGCTAGGGGCAACTGAGCCAGTTTCACTTTACACCATGTTTGATAAATCTCCCCCTATGTGTCTTCCAAACATATAATGGGAATGGGCTGTGTTACTGCAGTATGTGCTAAGTTCTGACGGTCATGTTGGCATTGACATGAAGGGGGAGAGCTATAGAGAGGATTATCTTAACAATTTAGAGTCCCACACAACACATTTAGAAGTGGACCCTATCTGAGGGACTTGGTCCACCCCTGCATTAAACGATTGGCTGTTCATTTAAAGGGGTACTCCGGCAAAAATCTTTCAAATCAACTAATTTCAGAAAGTTATTCAGATTTGTAATTTACCTTTATTAAAAGAAAATCTCAAGTCTTTCTGTACTTATCAGCTGCTGTATGTCCTGCAGGAAGTAGTGTATTCTTTCCAGTCTTGACACAGTGCTCTCTGCTGCCACCTCTGTCCATGTCAGGAACTGTCCAGAGCAGTAGCAAATCCTCATAGATAACCTCTCCTGCTCTGGACAGTTACTGACAGAGGTGGCAGCAGAGAGCACTGTGTCAGACTGGAGAGAATACCACTTCCTGCAGGACATACAGCAGCTGATAAGTACTGAAAGACTTAGAATTTTTAAATAGAAGTAAATTAAAAATCTATGCTCATTCCTTCCCCGCTAGCTGCTGCCACTATTACAGGCGTCAGCAGTCTATTACACGAGATGATTATGGGCCAAATACAGCTGATAATAGCTTAGTGTAATAGGGGCTTAAGTTTGCTTAGTTCAATACACTTTCCCTAGAACCACGTCATGGCATAGCGGAGAGGCGAAGGTGCTGTTCTGTTATTGGACAAACAAGTAAGGGAAAGAAAGTTTCTGTGTGAGTACTGCTGGCAATCTACCCAGGTCAGGTCCTATCCCCTACAGGTAGAGAATGATAAATATCTGTACACCATGAAGGGGGCTCAGTAACAGCAGGGACAGCACTAACATCACCTGTCACCAGATAATTTAACACCAGCAGTATTTAAAGTTACACTTTAAAGTGTCAGTCATGAAATCCCAACTCTTTTACAGTCAGGCCCTGTCTGTTCTATGAACAGGGGGGAGGAGGAAGGAGGGAGATTAGTCGGCAGCAGAGAGCAGAGAACAAAGGATTACACAGCAGAGCTGTATAAAAGCTAGTATTCAGAGGTCAGAGAGGTCAGAGAGGTCAGTGCTGAAGTCAGAGGAGATAGCCCAGTGATGTAGCTGTAAATTAACACTTTGTTGTCCTGTTTTGGTGCTTCATCTCCCTCCATCCCTCCCCTCTCCATAAACAATCATGAAGACAGGGGGGAGAGCTTTAAACTTTTTTGTCATTATAAAAATGCATTTTTTGGCTAATAAACCCAGTTACAAAGTTTCTTAAAATCACCTGTACAATTGATTTCTGAAAAAAAAAAAAATTAAACAACAGTGACACTTTAAGGCTTAATATCCAGAAATGTATGTGCGTAGTGGAGTTACAGGTTCTGAAGATCCCTCATTGAGGGTCTTACAGGAACCAAAAGTCGAAGACTTTTGGTATTATGCATGAGTGTATTTTGCAGCAGTCTGATTGCTTCGCTGCACTTATGCAGGATGTGAGTATTTACACTGTGATTCTTCCTTTGGTTACTGGGAGGTTGCGGTGACCCTGACAATATTCTGGACTCTTCACCGCAAGTACAACATGGAAGGTACTGCCACTTTCTAGTGAAGGAAAACCCTACAGTCCTGTGCAGGCCTAATACTTCTCTGAGCTGAGCGTATATGCAATGCTCTGTGAGTTCAGCACTGTTGTTTTTCATCCATTATCTCTAGGGATTTATAGCCTTATGGTCAGATCCAAGTAACATCTGCCAAAAAGCTTCCTATAGATACTGTAGCTTCATCTGAGGTTAATTGGCTTAATATAGACTTGTCCCTGGTGGGCTGGAGGTAGGGAAATTAGATTATCACTCCCATAGGATAGGAATATGGATTTCTTGCATACAACTCTGTGGATTCTAAGGGTGCTATATGTGGTTATAATTGACATTGTATATATTTCAAACTTCTGTATACCCCATCCGGGCTGCTGGGAGTTTATTATGTTACACCCCATGCTCCAGGAAGCTGGTTTAATAGCCCTATAATTGTGTGGTCTGCCCTGGGTGATGTACCATCTGTAACCAGGCAATGCCGCTGCGTCTGCTAGGGTTTGCATAGGTCAATGTCCATTGAAGTGTTTGGGATCTATAATAGCCGCATTAACATGGAGAGATACACAGCAGACAGGTGTTATTGAGCAGATCCCGGCGCCTTAATGTATTTATCTTGAAGATACGCTCTCTTGGGCGCTCGCAAACAATCGCTATCTGGAGTGCAATTAGGAAACATAGAAGATTGTCGGCAGAAAAAGGCCACTTGGTCCATCTAGTGTGCTCTATTAGAAAAAACATTGTAAGGCTAGGTTCACACTGCGTTTTCAGCATCCGTTTAACGGATCCGTTTTTTGCAAAAAACGGATTGCAAAAACGGATGCATTTGTGTGCATCTGTTTTTGATCCGTTTTTCCATTGACTTCCATTATAAAAAAAACGGATCCAAACGGATGACGCACAATAAAGTACTGTTGACACTACTTTTTTGACCGTTAAAAAAAACGGATCGGTTAAACGGATGCTGAAAACGCAGTGTGAACCTAGCCTTAGTGAGGCACTGGGGGTGACAAGTTCCCTTTAAGGCCTCCCACACACTTTACACGTGTCAACACAGGGATGGGGAACCTGCAGCCCTCTAGCTGTTGCAAAACTACAATTCCCATCATGCCTGGACAGCCAAAGCTAAGGCTTATCCCCTCTCTCCATTCAGAGCATGAACATTCATCACACAAATTTTATTCCTTTGACCAAGTTTTTAGTCACGGATACCGTTCAGCTTATCAGATTCATTGGTGTCTTTCTACGTCTGGTATTTCTTCGCTTTCCTGAGTAATATGCCCTGAATAAGTAATGTGTTATTCTAAAGCATTTGAAACATGTACAAAAAACTAGGCGTGCGTTCCATTGAAAACAATGGCATGTGCAGACATTTTGCTGCTTGTCTTTTGGCCCATAATACCTGCAAGTGTGATGGAGCGATCTACTTTAATAGTTGTCACTGCAATACTCGGCCTATGATGGTGATTGTTGTGACGCCAGTGCTAGCCCTGCACACAGGTGTGATGTTGATACCTGCTTTAGTGTGGCCGGTCTGTAGTATTCCCCAAATGGTCGGTGACTTTGTGGGTTGTGATGGGTCCCTTGGGCTCCTGTCATAGTAGTCCTGAGTGGCAATGGACCCACCCGGGGGGTACCACTGTGTGGCTAGTGTGTATATGTGCTGTTGCACAGAAAAGGATGACTAAGTCCCAGTGATGGAAAAATAGAACAGCTTTACTGTACAGTCTCTTGAGCAAATAATCTTTGTACAGACTTTTGTGCTGCTGAGATGCTTGAAGGAGTAGAATATAGTAGAGGTAGTTGTAGCGGTGCTTGAATAGTTGGAAACGGAGTAGAGCAGTGCAGAGGAGAGGGGTTTGTCAAGGGAGTCCCAACTCAATGTAGTACTGTGCTCTGCTGAAACTTGAAGAGATACTTGAGAGTGAGACGTTTACTTGAACCCGTGTATAGACTTTAGTCTGCCCATCTTCTGCCTACAGTGTCGAGCTTCCCGTTCTAATAGGGTAATACAAGTCCCAGCCTTGGTTATCGGGGTGAAGTCTTCCCGGTTACCTGCACTGTGAGAATACGTAGACCTTCTTAGTAGCTTTGTTCTATCCAGGCTAGCACCTCTTGTGTATCAGAATACTGCCCTGCACCTTTTAGACAGGTTCACGGCGTGGGCTAGGATGATCCCCGACTCTTCTCCCTTGGTAGTGTCTAGCACTGCAGAATAAATATAGTATATAGACTGAAAGAACTCAGTGTCTCTGGTTGCTTCTGCATACACATGTGTCTTAGACTCAGACCAAAACTAGACTGAACACTGACTTGTCCCGGACAAGGGTCCTGGCAGAGCCAGGCCCTGGCTTGGCTACAGCAGGGACGTCTTTTCTGTGTGTCCTTCTCCCACGAGAATCTGGGTAAGACTAACGCGACACCTCCTCCCACCAAATAACAACTTCCTACAGGGCTGTGTAAGGGACTCTGTGAGTGGTGTGCAAGGAAAAGGTGAAGATCGTTAGGCTACAAAGAAAGAGCATCTCCCATAGGTTAGGAAAGCACATGGTACATATAAAAAAGTAACTTTTTGTTGGTTTCAGCTGTGCAACACATAAGAGAATACATACAAAACACTGACATCTTGTGGTGAAACTATAAAATGCCTTCATTACCCCTTACTTAACCGAGAGTAAGAAGCTTTTGCGACAGGTGTAACTGAGAAAGAACACCTGTGGTGGGACACCACACAAGTATATGTTAACCTGGCCTGGCACAACACTTACTGTATATTGCAGAATTAAATTAAGCCGCTGAGTTGCTTTGGATTTGGCATTTCCTTTGTTTTCACCCTTTAACACCCTCTATAAGGAACTAGACTTCTATACAAGAGCCCCCAAGTAGTCTACAACATACCACCATAGCAGGGCCGTTTCTGCCATGAGGCGGAATGAGTATTCCGCCTCAGGCGGCAGATTCTGCACCCCTGCAGGGGGCGGCAGACAGCAGCCCTGCAGCCGCTCACCTGTCCTGCCGCAGCCGTCCCGTCCCGCCGTCAACGCTTACCGCTGTCCCGCGCCGTCAGTCAGCAGCTGTCATCGCCCTCCAGCGAGTCGTGAGTGCCCGGGGTCAGCGGGGGCCGCGATGCCCCCGCTGACCCCAGGCACTCACGACTCTCTGGAGGGCGATGACAGCTGCTGACTGACGGCACTGGAGCGCGGAAAGGAACAGCGGTGAGCGTTGGCGGTGGGACGGGACGGCTGCAGCAGGACAGGTGAGCGGCTGCAGGGTTGGGAGACAGCGGTGAGCGTTGGCGGCGATGACAGCTGCTGACTGTCGGCGAGGGACAGCGGTAAGCGGGACGGGACGGCTGCTGCAGGACAGGTGAGTGGCTGCAGAGCCGGCCCAGGGGGGGGGGGGGTGCGGGGGTTGCAGGCGCGGGTGATTCGTTTACGGCGGCGGGGGGGGGGGGGGGGGGCGCAGGCGCGGGTGATTCAGTTACGGCGGCGCGCGGGGGGGGGGGGGGGTTGTGAGGGGGCGGCCGCCTGAGGTTTGCCTCAGGCGGCAGAAACCCCAGAATCGGCCCTGCACCATAGTAGTCTACAACCGCCAGAGTAGTCTATAACAGCAACAGCGGATGTATCTAAACCTTGTACCATAGCAGCAGATAGAAAACGCTGTCCAACAGACCAAGCTCAGGGCAGGCAGATGCTAGTCAACATAAGAAACAGGCAAAAGGTCAGGGCAGGCAGAGACTAGTCCACATAACAAACAGGGAGAAGGTCAGGGCAGGCAATGGCTAGTCAACATAACAAACAGGGAGAAGGTCAGGGCAGGCAGAGACTAGTCCACATAACAAACAGGGAGAAGGTAAGAGCAGGCAATGGCTAGTCAACATAACAAACAGGGAGAAGGTCAGGGCAGGCAGAGGCTAGTCCACATAACAAACAGGGAGAAGGTCAGGGCAGGCAATGGCTAGTCAACATAACAAACAGGGAGAAGGTCAGGGCAGGCAGAGACTAGTCCACATAACAAACAGGGAGAAGGTCAGAGCAGGCAATGGCTAGTCAACATAACAAACAGGGAGAAGGTCAGGGCAGGCAATGGCTAGTCCACATAACAAACAGGGAGAAGGTCAGGGCAGGCAATGGCTAGTCAACATAACAAACAGGGAGAAGGTCAGGGCAGGCAGAGGCTAGTCCACATAACAAACAGGGAGAAGGTCAGAGCAGGCAATGGCTAGTCAACATAACAAACAGGGAGAAGGTCAGGGCAGGCAGAGGCTAGTCCACATAACAAACAGGGAGAAGGTCAGGGCAGGCAGAGGCTAGTCCACATAACAAACAGGGAGAAGGTCAGGGCAGGCAGAGGCTAGTCCACATAAGAAACAGGCAAATAGTCAGAGCAGGCAGAGGCTAGTCCACATAAGAAACAGGGAGGAGGTCAGGGCAGGCAATGGCTAGTCCACATAACAAACAGGGAGAAGGTCAGGGCAGGCAATGGCTAGTCAACATAACAAACAGGGAGAAGGTCAGGGCAGGCAGAGGCTAGTCCACATAAGAAACAGGCAAATGGTCAGAGCAGGCAGAGGCTAGTCCACATAAGAAACAGGGAGAAGGTCAGGGCAGGCAGAGGCTAGTCCGCCAGAGTAGTCTATAACCGCCAGAGTAGTCTATAACAGCAACAGCGGATGTATCTAAACCTTGTACCATAGCAGCAGATAGAAAACGCTGTCCAACAGACCAAGCTCAGGGCAGGCAGATGCTGGTCAACATAAGAAACAGGCAAAAGGTCAGGGCAGGCAGAGACTAGTCCACATAATAAACAGGGAGAAGGTCAGGGCAGGCAATGGCTAGTCAACATAACAAACAGGGAGAAGGTCAGGGCAGGCAGAGGCTAGTCCACATAACAAACAGGGAGAAGGTCAGGGCAGGCAATGGCTAGTCCACATAACAAACAGGGAGAAGGTCAGGGCAGGCAGAGACTAGTCCACATAAGAAACAGGCAAAAGGTCAGTGCAGGCATAGGCTTCAGGCAAGTCAGGTCAGACAGAGGCTGGTGAACATGAGAAACAGGCAGAAAGTCAAGGCAGACAAAGGCTACAGGCAGAAGGTCAGGGCAGGCTGAGGCTACAGGCAATCCAAGGCAGACAGCGGCTAGTTAACATTAAAAACAGGAAGAAAGTCAGGGCAGGCAGAGCCTAGTCAATATGAAAAACAGACAGAAGATCAGGGCAGGCAGAGGTTCCAGGCAGGTCAGGGCAGACAGGCTAGTAAAAATGAGAAACAGGCAGAAGGTTAAAGGAGAAGTCCGGCCAAAATTTATTTTTTATATGTTATTACTTATGGAAAGTTATACAATTTTCTAATGTACATTAATTATGGAAAATGCTCATATACTGCTATTTCCCTTAATTTAATGTATCAGGAAGTGTTAGAATTCAGAACCTCAGTGTTAGAAGTGTTAGAATTCTCAGAACCAGCGACGTCACGACGAAGGGTGTAATTCTTATGGAGTGTCCAGCAGGGGGCGCTCTATATATAGAAGTCAATGAGTACCATTGACTTCTATATATAGTGCGCCCCTGCTGGACACTCCATTGGAATTACAATGGATGTGTGTATGTAATGTACTGTACTTTGTGATTGAATACATTTATGGAATACTTTGAGGAGCAAGTGTCCTTGCTCCCCAAAGTATCCCATAAATGTAATCAATAAATACATTTGCTGGGCACCGAGCAGGGAGGGAGAGAGGTGCCATCTACCTCCCCCCTCCCTGCTCGGTGCTGGGAACATATACAAAGTACTACTCCCCCATTATCTGCAGATAATGGGGGAGTAGTACCTGTGCTATCTTATCGCTGCCCGCGCCGCCGCTCTCAGAAGTGCCGCCTGCTCCGCCACCGCCGCTCACATAAGTGCCGCCCGCTCCACCGCCGCCGCTCACAGTAGTGCCCCCTCCTCCTCCGCTCCCCCTCTGCTCCCCCTCCTCCACGAAACACTATGGCCCCGCTGACTCCCCGCCGCCTGCCTGTGCCGCTCCTCACACTATCCGGCCGTCCACCGCTCTCTGCTCCTGCAGGCCGTCCGCGTCAGCCCTCACCCACCCCGGCCTGGGACACCAGGAAGCACCAGGAGCGCCGTGCTGCCGGCCGGGGTGGGTGAGGGCTGACGCGTCCGGCCTGCAGGAGCAGAGAGCGGTGGACGGCCAGATAGTGTGAGGAGCGGCATGGGGAGGCAGCGGGGCCATAGTGTTTCGAGTAGGAGGGGGAGCGGAGGAGGAGGGGGCACTACTGTGAGCGGCAGAGCGGAGAGGGCGGCACTTATGTGAGCGGCGGCGGCGCGGGCGGTGATAAGATAGCACAGGTACTACTCCCCCATTATCTGCAGATAATGGGGGAGTAGTACTTTGTATATGTTCCCAGCACCGAGCAGGGAGGGGGAGATAGATGGCACCTCTCTCCCTCCCTGCTCGGTGCCCAGCAAATCTATTTATTGATTACATTTATGGGATACTTTGGGGAGCAAGGACACTTGCTCCCCAAAGTATTCCATAAATGTATTCAATCGCAAAGTACAGTACATTACATTACATACACACATCCATTGTAATTCCAATGGAGTGTCCAGCAGGGGCGCACTATATATATATAGAAGACAATGGTACTCATTTACTTCTATATATAGAACACTCCATAGGAATTACACCCTTCGTTGTGACGTCACTGGTTCTGAGAGAATTCTAACACTTCCTGATACACTAAATTAAGGGAAATAGCAGTATATGAGCATTTCCCATAATTAATGTACATTAGAAAATTGTATAACTTTCCATAAGTAATAACATATAAAAAAAATAAATTTTGGCCGGACTTCTCCTTTAAGGCAGACAGAGGCTACAGGCAGAAGGGCAGGGCAGGCAGAGGCTACAGGCAGAAGGGCAGGGCAGGCAGAGGCTACAGGCAATCCAGGCCAGACAGAGGCTTGTTAACATTGGAAACAGGCAGGCAGAGCCTAGTCAATATGAAAAACAGGCAAAAGATCAGGGCAGGCTGAGGTTAGTCGACATGAGAAACAGGTCAGGGCAGACAGAGGCTAGTAAACATGAGAAACAGGCAGAAGGTCAGGGCAGGCAGAAGCTAGTCCACAAGAGAAACAGGCAGAAGGTTAGGGCAGGCAGAGGCTAGTCAACATGAGAAACAGGTAGATGGTCCAGGCAGGCAGTTAGCAAAGAGAATGGTCAGGATACCAGTCAGGTCAGCACCTGGAAATGCTATCAGAAACCTACGCCATCATGTGGTGTTTTTTTTTTTCCGTATTTTATAGAGGAGACCCGGCGGTGCTACAATGATATCTATAACAGCAATATTCCTATATGTGACTCTGATTATTGGGTATTCTCATATATTTCATTAAGTTGTCTTTTCTATTGACAGAGGAGAATAGAAGAGATTGGTGAAGAGCGACAAGAAGAACAGACCCGACCCTCATCTTGGTAAAGCTTTCCGGTATTTTCATACATTAGCGGTTCACATTTTGTTTGATGTCAAAGCAGATAACATCGTAAAGAGAGTATAAAGTAACTGAGTGTCCCTGGTCTTTTCCTATACATGTCAATGCTTCAATGCTTGACCCCAATGTATCAATCATGTGCAATAAACAGGTTCTGACTCTAGATGCCTTTATCGTGCTTCGTATTAGGCCCAGGCATGATCCAGTCCCATCTACCATTCCTATGTCTTATCGAAGAGTATTATGTGTTTTCCATGATGTATGACTCGGCTCAGAATATTCTCCCAACTCCTCTTTATTAGTGTATCACCCCCCAGGCTTTGGCTTTCTCCCTATAATAGTCTTTATTCTAACACCTCACACATCATAATCCCCTTCCTAGAAGGCTAATAGTTATTTTATCTGGAAAACACCCTCAGGCCATCTAGTGTTGGGAATGCTCATCACCGTCTTCTCCCGATGGATACTGTCTCACTTGTTGATTCCTTATCTCGTGCAGTCAAATTATGGAGGATGGTTTGTCCTGGATATCATCAATGGACTGATCACTCATTATTGGGGCTTTGCTCATGGGAATGATGAAAAAATTTTTTTATTTACAAACAGTTAATTTTTCACAGATGAACAATGTATCCTTGTTCCGAAATAATTGTTCTTGTCATTTACTTTCACTAATATAATGGTTATTATGGGTAATCATAGTGGGCGGTGTTAAAGAGGAGATTCCATAAAGACAACCCCTATCTCTTAAAGACTTAAACTAACAGTGAGGGGTTCTGAGGACCAATGCTATCTGTTACTGGCCAGCTGCCTTGTATTACATTGGAGTGGACAATATGTAATACCATTGCTTTCCTCTAGTGGCCACTGCAGGAAAAAAAATGTTCAGTTGACAAACCTACAGCAATCAACTGATGACCATCAGCAGTATCTCATCTGGAGAAGTGGTGGTCCAGGTGGGAAACCACAAGTTCTTTAGGTGGCTGCAGGTTACTGGGTCGGTCCCTAAGGGCGGGTTCACACTACGGAATTCTCGCGGGCAATGTCCACGGAATTCCGTCAGCTGTCCGCCAGCACGGGCACGCGCTTTTCCGCCGGCTCCATAGACACCATTCTATGGGCCGGCGTATTCCGCGATCCGCTGAAAGAAGTGACATGACACTTCTTTCAGCGTATAGCGGAATACGCCGGCCCATAGAATGGTGTCTATGGAGCCGGCGGAAAGGCGCCCAGATGTGCGGGCGGACAGCTGACGGAATTCCGCGGACATTGTCCGCGAGAATTCCGTAGTGTGAACCCGCCCTAATACTGAGTAACAGATCCCTCTGTGTCCGCTAATAGAAAGAGATCTAGGAATGGGGCTGCTGGGGACTACGGTGGATTTATTTAGCTTAAATAAAAAGCGTGGGACTTATTGTTACTGTAGAGGAAGGGTCAGAAGCAGGTGATCCGCATCCCCCTCCTTATCCCCTTAAAAAGCACTTATATCCAGATGTCAGAAGATGGGCCATCCCCTGAAATTAACTTTGTATAGATCTCACATCGCTGCCTCTCCTAGGAGCCATTATGCCTTACTGGAGAAGAGAGGGATGTGACTGTCTCCATTGAGGATAAATTATAAGGCTGGCTAGTATTTCAGGAACTGGGTGATCTAATGTGTTCATCTGTAATCTGCATAGAACTCGTGCCAAACAATGGCTTCCCTCAACCTGGCAGCTGGCAATTAGAAGGGGTGTCTGGGAGGGAGACTGGCACTGCTGTTAAATCGTAAGACCTGGTACAATGGAGTGGTGAAGGGAGATTGGCACTGCTTTAGGAAGACCTCATAAAATGGGGGTGGGGTAGGGAAACTGGCACTGCTGTTATAAGATCTCAAAGAATTGGGGGGAGGGGTGAGATTGGCACTGCTGTAGGAGACCTTGTACAATAGGGTGCGAGAGGGAGACTGGCACCGCTTTAGGAAGTCCTTGTACAGTGGGGTGGCGGACTGGCTCTGCTATAGGAGACCTCGTACAATGGGGTTGGGGGGACTGGCACTGCTCTACAAGACCTTGTACAATGGTGTGGGGAGGGAGACTGGCTTTGCTGTAGGAGACCGCATACAATGGGGTGGGGGAGGAAGACTGTACCTGCTGTAGGAGACCTCATACAATGCAGAGGAGGAGGCTTTCAGCTGCTTCATCTTTTTCTTTATATATAAAAGCTAGCACACATAGAAAATTGAATATTCACCATCATTATGGGGGGAAGGGGTCCTTCCTTTGTATATACAGTAAACACCTTGTTCAAAGCATCCAGAGCCTTCTTGAGGGGCCCGGTTCTCACTGAGGAGATCCAGCTCAGTAGACTCTTACAGGCAGTGCTCCATGGGTTAAATTTATGCAAAGAAGCTCTCCTCCAAAAAGAAGTGAACTCCCTCTCTAGTACCCCCTACAAAGGCCAACCCTAACATAAAGAGGCCAAACCAGAGTCTTCTCCAACAGGAAGAGTCACACATTTTGTATTCAGCTGATTTCTTATCTTCTTCTTGTTCTTCATCAGTACAGATCAATATACTGTTTGTCTACATGAGCCACAACTCTGAAGGTTTTGGTTCTTGTTAAGGAGATCCATTTGGTGCATGAGGTACTACATGCAATGATTCCTGGGGGGGGGGGGGGGGATTATGCAAATTAGCTGTCCTCCAGAAGGAAGAAAACAGTCTCTCTAGAGCCACCTGTGGTGTTGGGTATAGGTGTTGTATTGTTGGTGTTGTTGTATAGCTCAGCCAACTGTGGTTTTGTCGTGATGCCAGTGCTAGTCCAGCACACAGGTGTAATGTTGGTACCTGCTTTGTGTTGTGGCTGGCTGTACTTCCCAGAAATGGCCGTTGACTTGCCAGGTTGTGATGGGTCCCTTGGGCTCTTGTCATGGCAGTCTTGAGTGGCAATGGACCCACCCGGACTAGCAGTACCGCCACCCACAGAAAGGGGAAAAAGAACCCAAGGTGTGCAGTTGGTGTGTAAAGGTGCTGGTACGTAGGAAAAGATGACGGAGTCCCAGTGATATAAAAATAGAACAGTTTTACTGTGCAGTCTCTTAGTAGTACAATACACTTTGGTAAAATAGATCTTTACACTAACTTTAGTGCTTTACTTGGTTGTGCCGAGGAAGTGCTTGAAGAAGTAGTGGTAGTTGTAGCGGTGCAGTAGAGGAGAAGAGTTTGTAGAGGGAGTCCTAACCCAATGTAGCAATGTTGCCAGAACTTTGAGATAATACTGTAGAGTGAATACTTTAGCACCCTAGTATAGACTATAGTCTTACCACCTTGTGCCCTTTAGTGTTAATTGTCCCGTTGTACTTGGGTGATACAAGGCCCAGTTGTGGTTATCTGGGCAAAGCTAAGTTTCCGGGGGTGTCCCAGTTACCTGCACTGCGAGATAGGATACATAGACCTTCCTAGGTAGCTTTGTCCTATCCAGGCTAGTTCCTCTTGTGTTTCAGAATACTGTGCTGCAATTTTTAGACTTTTTAGGTTCACGGCGTGGGCTAGGATGTTCCTGGACTCTTCTCCCTGTTTAGCACTGCATAGTAGATAAAGTAGAAGTACTGGAAGAACTGGTTGTCTCTAACCACATCTGCACACACATATACTAGACTAGACTAGACTAGACCAGACTGAACTGACTTCCCACATGTGGCTAACTAACTCCAACTATAGGGGCTGTGTGTGTGAAAAACAGGGATAGGTAGAAGAAGAGAGAGCACCTCCTATAGGCTAACACAGAACACATGGTAAATCACTAACATTAACCCATTGCCAACTTCAGCTGTGCAAACAAGAACAGAAGGATATAAAGAACACGGACACCTAGTGGTGAAACTAGAGAATACTACCTTCATCACCACTTAACCTGGAGGGAGATCTTTACGACAGGTGCCTAGGGCATTTAACAGTGGGACACCACACACCTATAGGTAGTTACTAGTACTCCACAGATCTACACCATAGCCCATCACATCTAGCCAACCAGCACCCTGCTTTGTAGGTATAAGGGGCAAGAACCCTGAAACTTCTGTCTACAGATGGTTAAGGCTAATCTCTAGTCAGGTATCGCTAGTGTTGCATTATGAAAGTGCTTCCTAACCTGTGCCTATTCAGCATTTACAAAACTACAACTTCCAGCATGTTGGAGAGCCATAGGTTAGTGGGTCACAGAGTAACTACCTATAGGTGGCTTCAGAAAGAAAGTTTTTCCTTTTGAAGAGAGAAAGAGATTATGCATACTGTTTTCCAAGTTTTTTGTCTTTACAATTTTTACCCTGTAAATCTTGGTGGCGGGTTCTAGTATAATTGTATGCTACACTGTAACTTAATGAACGCAGAATTACTACACGGCGGTGACAGGTGCGCATTAATCTTCACTCGACTCGTCAGAAATGTCATTAAAATGCAGCGTTACCCAAAATGTAATCATGATTCTGATTCTCGGCCAAGAAAATTTTACTTTACAAATTCATTGCGGGCACACGTTAAGAAAAATCCCCTATACCAGCAACTAAGCACGTAACCCATCAGGGCACGCATCTTCTGGGGGCTTCACTGACTCTTCATTACAATGTGAGACAACACGACCGCTGACTGTTTAGTAAAATATAAAAAAAAGTAAAAATTCTGTTAATGAATAATAATAATAAACATTAACGGAGCGGGACGACATCTGAACATTCTGTGCAAGGAACCTGATGTAACCCAAGTGCACTCGCCACGCTGAGAGTATGTTTATTTATTATACCGAAATTAGCCTAAAAATTTCATCAAAATGAATCAGAATTTTTTTTAGAATGCAGAAAATTTTATTCTATTAAACAAAAGGTGTATATAAAAGTGATCCAAAATGCTCGGTTACGCCACGGCTGTGGATTGTGGTTGGCTCTTGACTGTCGCAGGATTGACTATTTTCCCTTGGCACAAAGTCACGGCCTGACTCCAGTCCCAGGTTCTTCCAGCTCGCTCCTGCTGCCACATCTCATATACTACTGACTCCTGGAGGTTTCACAAATCAATACGTCTAAGAATGGAAAGGTCACGTCGGTGATATCGATCTGGTGAAATCCGCTGGGCCGAGGTACCCATGATGTCACTACCACCCCATCCTATATGTCATTAATTTGTCGTTGGGTTAAAGGGGTTTTCTGGAAGACATACTCACCTCCCTGCTTGCTCCTGGACCAGCACCGCCATTGCCTGGTGGAAGTGACCAATGACATCTCCTTACACTGAGCAGCGATTACAAGAGCAAGACCAACGACTGGCTGCAGAGTCCCATGATGACTACACAGGCAAAGTCTTTAGTGTAAGGTTTTCCATTAATGTCAAATACATCTGCTCCTTGGTGGACATCCTTGGGAGCGACCAAAACCCCACGACCACCTAGAGCATGTCCCTGTCCACAGAGGTGTAAAGGAAACAGCATGCCTGTCCAGCTACTAAGGGTTTTTGGTCGAAGCCACCTAGGGTTAGCGGGCAATAGAGGCCAATCATTTGCCCTCCTATAATCTGACCCTGGTTTTAGCTATTTACTATATGTGATTCATGGCCAAACTCGTTGTTAACTATATACCGCCATGTTTTTATGTTTCAGCACTCCATAGAAGACAAGCCGGCAGCCTAATGGCGAGCAATAATACGGCCAACATAGCGCAAGCCAGGAAGCTGGTAGAACAACTGAAAATGGAGGCCAATATAGACAGAATAAAGGTAAGAGTATATAATATGTCATACATGTCACATGTATATATGTTGTTGTGTATAATCTATCAATAATGAGATCTAGCATGGGCATAGAGAACGATGAACCTTATCAGCTGCTGCCTGACACTAGTAATCTCCTGAGCCCAGTCTTGGAGCCTACCTCATAGACAGACAACAATGGGCAAGATCTCACCTATTGACATAAATAGGGAAGGTGTTTGGGCATGCTGCATGACCATTACAGAAGTCATTCCACAGGGAGAAAGAGGTGGAGCTGCTGTTGACTGGTTTTGCTGTAATTTTGTACACACCTTTTTGCAGCAGCCTCCTCCTTATCATCACAGACACAACAAGGTTAGTTTTAGGCCTAGTGGTGAGACAGGATTTTTAAAAATAATATTGATAGCAGAATTACCAAAAATTGTTAAAAATTATGTTTACCATAAAAACCTTCAATAGCAGGTCGATGACCATTGACAAATTCCCTTGAAATCTTGCGGAGACCGGAGATAGATCCTGTAACTTTTGGGCCCCATGTACTATATCTCACTTCTGTTCCGTCCACACACACTGTTTAAAAATTAATACAACGGAAATAAAAAAAATCCCAATGAACTTTTCCTTCATCAGTGGATTTAATGCACAATGTGATTTGTAGAATGAAGCGACTACTGTGTGAGTGTGTAAAGCTTCTACCCATGGTGCTATGAATAATGGAGATGAATACATCAAACGGGGAGAGATGGGAAGATGCAGATGTATCTGGATAATTTAATACATGGAGATGCACGTGGTGCCATTAGCCCGGCTAAATTCTTCATAAGCCAACTCTCCCGCTGTGCTCGTGCTGACAGCTATTAATGTCATTAAGACTCTGGTTAACTCTTGGTGCCTCCTTGAGTCCTCCAGACTCTTATACAAAACCTAAAGGGAACATCCCCGGAGTTTAATCATAGAATTGTTTATTATACAAGAGACTGGGGAAGAGAAATAATGTTTATGTTCATCCTTTTATTGTTTGTTTGTTTTTTAATCTTGTAGTTATGTATTTTCTAAAATTTCCCCGGGGGCGGCCATAGTGGAGACGTATGTTTACTGTGTAAATATATAGGCCATGCAGCTGGTTGTGTGGTTGTGTAAGCTTTATGGCAGCTGATATTAATGAGAATTCATAGTTTGAAAAGTGTCAATAGACACAATAATAGTCTATAGTACATGCTTTTCCCTAAAGACCAGGGATTGGCTAATAAGCTGACTCCTCCTTCTAATGATAATGAGATGACTCTGCTGACTCCGCCCTCTAATAATGAGATGACTCTGCTGACCCCGCCCTCTAATAAGGAGATGACTCTGCTGACTCCTCCCTCTAATGATAATGAGATGACTCTGCTGACCCCTCCCTCTAATGATAATGAGATGACTCTGCTGACCCCTCCCTCTAATGATAATGAGATGACTCTGCTGACCCGCCCTCTAATGATAATGAGATGACTCTGCTGACCCCTCCCTCTAATGATAATGAGATGACTCTGCTGACCCCGCCCTCTAATGATAATGAGATGACTTTGCTGACCCCTTCCTCTAATGATAATGAGATGACTCTGCTGACCCCTCCCTCTAATGATAATGAGATGACTCTTCTGACCCCGCCCTCTAATGATAATGAGATGACTCTGCTGACCCCTCCCTCTAATGATAATGAGATGACTCTGCTGACCCCTCCCTCTAATGATAATGAGATGACTCTGCTGACCCCTTCCTCTAATGATAATGAGATGACTCTGCTGACCCCTCTATCTAATGATAATGAGATGACTCTGCTGACCCCTTCCTCTATTGATAATGAGATGACTCTGCTGACCCCGCCCTCTAATGATAATGAGATGACTCTGTTGACCCCTTCCTCTAATGATATGGAGATGACTCTGCTGACCCCTTACTCTAATGATAATGAGATGACTCTGCTGACCCCTTCCTCTAATGATAATGAGATGACTCTGCTGACCCCTTCCTCTAATGATAATGAGATGACTCTGCTGACCCCTCTATCTAATGATAATGAGATGACTCTGCTGACCCCTCCCTCTAATGATAATGAGATGACTCTGCTGACCCCTTCCTCTAATGATAATGAGATGACTCTGCTGACCCCTTCCTCTAATGATAATGAGATGACTCTGCTGACCCTGCCCTCTAATGATAATGAGATGACTCTGTTGACCCCGCCCTCTAATGATAATGAGATGACTCTGCTGACCCCTCTATCTAATGATAATGAGATTACTCTGCTGACCCCTTCCTCTAATGATAATGAGATGACTCTGCTGACCCCTTCCTCTAATGATAATGAGATGACTCTGCTGACCCTGCCCTCTAATGATAATGAGATGACTCTGTTGACCCCTCCCTCTAATGATAATGAGATGACTCTGCTGACCCCTCCCTCTAATGATAATGAGATGACTCTGCTGACCCCGCCCTCTAATGATAATGAGATGACTCTGCTCACCCCTCCCTCTAATGATAATGAGATGACTCTGCTGACCCCTTCCTCTAATGATAATGAGATGACTCTGTTGACCCCTCTATCTAATGATTATGAGATGACTCTGCTGACCCCTCCCTCTAATGATAATAAGATGACTCTGCAGACAACATCCTCTAATGGTAATGAGATGACTCTGCTGACACCTCCCTCTAACGATAATGAGATGACTCTGACCACCCCACCCTCTACTAATAATGAGATGACTCTGCTGTCCCCTCCCTCTATTGATAGTAAGATTACTTTGCTGACCCTGCCGTCTAATAATAATGAGATGACTCCTCCCTCTAATGACGAGATGACGCTGCTGACCCTGCCCTCTAATGAGAAGACTATGCTCACCCCGCTCTCTAATGGTAATGAGGACTCTGATGACTCCTCCCTCTAATGATAAGATGACTGATGACTCCTCCCTCTAATGATAATGAGATGACTCTTCTGACCCCGCCCTCTAATGAAAATGAGATGACTCTTCTGACCCCGCCCTCAGACAGATGGTAAGAGTTATAATAACGCATACTCCCTATCGCCACCATTATCTCTGAGCCCTGACCCCGCTGCACAGCACTTCTAGGATTGGAGTTGGCATGTGGGTAGGTCTGTCTGCTCAACCAATCAGTGACACCTATGTAACCCCTGATTGGTTAAATGAGCAATTCCTTGTGGCAAACGTGATCCCAGATGTGCTTCAAAACAGGATCACAGCTCCATGAGAACAGAGGAGGGTGAGTACAGATTATTTTAACTGATTTATTTAGGATTAGAAAGCACAGTGCCACTCTTGTCCTCAGTTTGTGTGCGGTATTGCAGCTCAGAACATTACATTGTGCAGTGACTCAGCCCTGGTGTTTGTTTTTATTTAATTGGGTGTAACATAGAGTACAGAACTAGGACTGGATTATTTTATAATAGGCGATCATGCGTGTCACATTGGAGCTCGGGGAGGCAAAACATGTTTTATTTAATTACAAGCAGGGGGTTCACCAAATCTTCCTTTCCAGAGCAGGTTAGTGGTCTCAGGCGCAGGCAGGAGCCTCCACAATCGGTTGAATAATAGATGACTGATATTCTACTAGCGGTGACCTGATGGGAAGGTTACTGGGAGGCGGTGACTATCGCCATCTTCAGGGTGCACTGGGAAATCCTCCGCAAAATCTGCAACTGCCATTTACTTCGCTGGTAAACAAATTCTTAACACAGGAATTCCATGCAGATTGTCTCCCTTACCTGTGACCCTACACAAAGGCCACGTCAATGACAAAGTCAACTCTGCTACATCTGTTCCTTGTTCTGAGACTAGCAGCTGCGAAATGCGTCGGTCTCCTGCTGATCTGACGCAGTTGGGAATATCTGTCAGCCGCTCAATTCATCCAGTCTGTTGGTTTGCCCCATGCTGGGTTGCACCTTTCTTCTCTTTAACCCTGTCTTTGATGCAAAGGAGAAGGGACCGTGACCTCGGGGTCTCCGTCTCTTTCTTTATTCACACTGGAGCTGACAGTGATTGACAGGACAGCAAATTGTCACTGAAATCTCCCGTCACCCGGAGGCCTCCTGACACAGCAGATCCTGCGGCCTCACCGGAGTCAGCGCCAATCCTAATGTATATTCATATGGGAAATCAATGTCATCCATTATCCCCCAGGGACGGCTGGGAAGAGTTTTCTGCAGCTCTCTAATATATTTCATGTAAATGTCTCTCTGATTACTGTCAGTGAATGGAAACTTTCTTTTATTTAGTAACTCAAACCTTTACTGTAGTGATATCCAACCTATACAAGCTTGTGAGGACCCCCCTCACATATAGTGTACGGAAGCAGACAGCGCCGTACATTGTGCAGTGGCCGTGCTGTGTTACTGCAGCTCAGCTCCCATTTATGAGGCTGTCTTATAGTAAGATTCTCTGTTGCCCATAGCAACCAATTACAGCTCATCTTTCAATGTCCATAGCAACCTATCACAGGTAAACTTCCATCGTCCATAGCAACCGGTCAGCTCAGCTTTCATTTTCCATAGCAACCAATCACAGCTCAGCTTCCATTATCCATGGCAACCAGTCAATTCACCTATTAATGTCTATAGCTACCAATAACAACTCAGCTTTCATCATCCATAGCAACCAGTTAGCTCAGTTTCGTTGTCTATAGCAACCAATCACAGCTCTGCTTTCACTTCTCACATTGCTGTAGGAAAACAAAAGCTTAGTTTGATTGGTTGCTATGGGAACATGGCGAATCTTACTGTAAGACAGCGCCATAATTTCCCGCCATTGTTTCCATGCCGTTTGGGTCGTGCTTTGAATGTCCCACAATTTTGGACCAAAATGTTGACAGTTGTGTGAATCTACTTCATAATAAATTACTGACACTGACATAATTTTTTTTCCAAGGTGTCTAAAGCAGCGGCAGACCTGATGGCGTACTGTGAAGCCCACGCTAAGGAGGACCCGCTATTGACCCCAGTGCCCGCTTCGGAAAATCCCTTCAGAGAGAAAAAGTTCTTCTGTGCCATCCTGTAATAAGATCAAGGAGCGGTCGCGCCACCACAACAACAACGGTTTAGAATTTTTAACATCAAGGACTATTTTTATGGTCTGCAGAATCACCAATAATAATAGTAATCTAGAGAAAAAAAAAGCTGGAAAACGGCGGAGCAAGTCTAAGGAAAGATCCGTGACCTGCACCAAGACTTTCTGTCCTTTCCAGCTGGTAGAAAACATGTAAAAAAAAAAAAAAAAAAAAAAAAAGCTTTGTGTCACCTCGGTTAACATCCTGCTTGTATATATATATATTTTTTTGTAACATTTTATCTTTACTTTTTAAATTTTTTTTCTAGCTGCTGGGGGGAAAAAAATCCCTCGGCAGAAGTTACAGGATGTACAATGTGATCTATCATTTTTTTTTTCCTGACATTTTTAATTTGAATTGTATAATTTTTTTTTTCTTAGCTGCAAAGAAAAAAAAATGCGATGGTGTTTATATGTGATATTCTACTAGCGTGTGTCGTGGCATTTAGAGTAGCACAAAGATGGTTTTCACAGTGGGGATCGCAGTTGGTTTTCACAACGTGCACCAAGGCGTTATCCGGCATTTGCGCCATTAGCTAAAACAGAAAACACACACAAAAAAAAGGGGGAATCCCCGTCCGCAATTTTTAATCTTTTTAACTCGGCTTTTTAATTCTGCAGTTGTCTAGTGTTGTCTTTTTATATCGATTTTTTCATGACTATTTTAAAAAGGCATTCTGCATGAAAAAATTTTACTAAAAGAAAAAAAAAAATAGTATGTAAATGCAAATGTATACCCTGGTGGAATAAGCGTAGAGGACTGTTCCACTGTCTATAAATAGGGGTGTAATTTAACCATTTTGCTGCTGGAGTACTGACAGCCTTAGCCATAATGCCTCCCCCCCCCGAGCTGCATCATTATGGCGCCATCCAGAATTAAAGTGATAGCGTAATGTGTCTGCTCTAAAATATTTAATCATTATTATTATTATTTTATGTAAAGATTTTTTTTAAATAATTTTAGGTAATGTGCCTCTATTTTTGTTTTTGCATGCATATACTGATGAGAAGAAATCCTTACAGATAGAGCTATACATGGCTGATCCGTCAGCATCTTGTTATAGAGCAGGAGGAGCAGAGCTGATTGATATATGATTTTGTGGGAACGGATTCAGTGTAACTTATTGATTGAAATTTTTGCTCATTCTGGGCTTAGGAGTCCAGTAGGCGGACAGCTATCTCTATATGCAGAGAAGGCCGCCTACTGGACTCCTTAGTTTTTGTAAAAGGCTTGTCATTCTGAGCTTAGTTTCATACAATGAATGACAGCCTTGCCTAAATAAGTGTGTCTATAGAGACAGCTGTCTATCACTAACTAGGACCGCCCACTGGACCCCTAAGCCCAGCAGGACTAGGGATGGCAATCAATAAAGTACTGGTTATACTAAATCTTTCCCCACAAACCTATATATATATATTTATATCTTCTCAGCTCCTTCAGCTCTGTAATATGATGTCATTGGATTAACCAACATTTTCGTCATGACAGGTTCCCTTTAAGATGTCCTGGTTCAGAATACACAGAGATGTCCCAACATAGATTTATATCCCAGTATTCTGACCAGTGTAGGTGCATATGGAACACAGTACGGTAAATTGTATTTTTATTGTAAGGCCGTAATATGACATCATTTTAGCATCTGTATAAGTTGTAGACAAGACAAAAATTCTGGCTGTGCGGCTTAGATGCGGTTACCCTTCAAGCGACATGTGTCACCGTGTACCCTTATAGAGATGCTAAAATGTTACATCCACCTGAATGCAGCACACACCGGACCCAACACCCCATCACTCTCAATAAGGAGGTCACTAATTCTTTAGAATTAAAGATATTCAAAAAGTGGAGCCTCATAGTGTACATCAGTGTTCTCCACTCTGTAGCTCTTCATCGTCGGGACATGATGAGAGTTGTAGTCCTGCAACTACTGTGGAGCGGCTGGTTGGAGAACACTGATCTACTAATACTAAGTGTTCATTCCGTCTCCTAATATGTCGCTTTCTATGCAGGCTCGTTACTTTTTTTGCACGTCTGATAATAGTGAAATTTATTGTTTGTTTTTTTTTATTTAATTTTTTTATTTTGTGGTTTGAGCTCAGGGTAAATTTTGATTCCTCTTGTGACGGTACCTTAGTAACCTCTCGCAGCTTGCAGTCTATACTGCCTAATTCACAATATCTGCCTTGGTGTAATCTACAGGCCGGCTCCGGGGTCTCTCAGCTTCTTGAAGAAATTGCACTTAACACACATTGTAACATGCAGGGTATTGAATGAATGCGTTCACCAACCACATAATGGTCACTCACACTAATGTACTTATATATATATATCCATCTGGAGACGTGAGAGGCGTGGGCGGCAGAGGGAAAGTTCGAGTTCCCTTGTTTGCAACTGCATTTGCATTGGTTTTAGCGATTGACAATAGGCTGGGTTGTTGTCAGATCATGGCCAACCACTCACAATGAGTATCAGTGCTTAGAGTACTCCATTTGCCCAAAATAAATAAACTGTATTATAAACTGGGTGCATATCCTGGTATAATAGTATGAGCCACCACCTGGTGTAAGACCACCAACCATACCTAGTGTAATACTATGTGCCACCACCTGGTGTAAGACCACCAACCATACCTAGTGTAATACTATGAGCCACCACCTGGTGTAAGACCACCAACCATACCTAGTGTAATACTATGTGCCACCACCTGGTGTAAGACCACCAACCATATCTATTGTAATACTTTGAGACACCATCTGGTGTAAGACCACCAACCATACCTAGTGTAATACTATGAGCCACCACCTGGTGTAAGACCACCAACCATACATAGTGTAATACTATGAGCCACCACCTGGTGTAAGACCACCAACCATACCTAGTGTAATACTATGAGCCACCACCTGGTGTAAGACCACCAACCATACCTAGTGTAATACTATGTGCCACCACCTGGTGTAAGACCACCAACCATATCTATTGTAATACTTTGAGCCACCATCTGGTGTAAGACCACCAACCATACCTAGTGTAATACTATGAGCCACCACCTGGTGTAAGACCACCAACCATACATAGTGTAATACTATGAGCCACCACCTGGTGTAAGACCACCAACCATACATAGTGTAATACTATGAGCCACCACCTGGTGTAAGACCACCAACCACATATAGTGTAATACTATGTGCCACCACACCTAGTGTAATACTATGAGCCACCACCTGGTGTAACACCACCTACCATACTTGGTATAAGCTTAAAGTGACTGTACCACCAGGCCCAGGCTGAAGCACTGGAGGCGGCCGACCCACCTTTAGTGGGAAGAAACTCCAGCCCCTCCATGACGTGACTCCATTAGAATCAATGGAACCCTATCATAGAGGGGCTAGGGTTTCCTCCCACTAAGGGTGGGTTGTCCTGCCTCCAGTGCTTCAGCCTGGGCCTGGTGGTACAGTCACTTTAAAGTATTTTACTGGCCCCCAAAATTCTTGGTGGTGGGAAGACAAGTCTAGCTGCCCAATGCAGTATGTAGTGTCAGACATGGCGCTCCAGAGCACTGACTGTAGGGGAGGAGGGGCTGGAGTGTAGCGCGCGACATGTGTCACTGTCATCTCAAATCCCAAGTGAATCTCCGTGTAGTTGTTTTCAATAAACTTTTGGATTAATTTCAGACCTGATTCCTTGTATTATTCTGTCAGATAGTGGAAGGTGTGTGGCCTACCCATCATGGTGGAGTCGTAGAGATGCTGCATGCCTGCCTCCTCCCTCCCCTTCCTGCCTTGGGCTGATTGACATACAGTACAAGGCTCAGTGGTGGAAGCTAAGCTCTATACATCAATCATGTGGGCCAGGGAGGAAGGCTCTGCCTCTATGACTCTTCTGTTCTGAGCATGATATGGAGCTGACTGATTCACCTCAAGGCCATGTACCCACGTGCTGAGAAACACGTGACTGAAACTACACCCCTGTGTGTTCACCAACAGCCATGCAATGTTGCTGATCAATCCTAGCAACATGGCACAGCTATCAGAGACCACATGGGGAAGAGCTATTGGCTGCATATGTGGGAAAGCAGCCTCCAGAGCAGAGATCTGCACTTTCTCCTCTCCAGCAGAGGCTAATAGAAAAGGCACAAGGGAAGGGGCTATGCTCTACAAGGGACAGGGAGAATCCCTCCATTCAGTCCACTCCAGCTCCCAGTACATATACAGAACACTGCGCCATGTGCACAGTCCTCAGAAGTTGTTATTTTATCATTGACATTATGATGTGATTCCATGATTTCTATTAAAGAATTGGGGGGGAAATGCTAATATGTATATAGACACAATGGGGTACATGTACTATCAGGCTAAAATTCCTTTGTATGGCGCAGATGGACCCAATGCACATAAATATATTTGCAAACGCTGGTTTTGTGAATATTTTATTTGCATTGGGTGCCTATGTGCCACTTGTGCCAGAGGGGCAGGGTGGGGAAGAATGGGGTTGCGGCTGCACGCAGAAGGGGAGTGGCCTCTGCATGAGCTGCATTTAACATTTTTATGCTGCATTGTGCCTCTACATAAATCCTCAGAGCCTCGGCACTGTGGCGACATTGCAAAGGCTGGCTACTGTAGGGCTGGTTATTTTATAGGACACTATTAGGAGTGCTGACTACTATGTGGGAGACTACTGGGAGGACTGAGTACTATGTGGGAGACTATTGGGAGGGTGTAGTGTCTCAGAGCAGGTGTGCACAACCTGTCGTCAGGTATTTTCATGTTTCTATGCTCTGGGCTTAAGGTTGTTTTCTACTCTTGTGCCACCAGGTGGTTCACTTTTCTGTTGTCTACACAGCTGAATGTTTGTAAAGGGTTAACTATGTACTTATCTTTGCCACAGTTGTCCTATCACACACTCAGGGTTAGTCTGTTCCAGAAGCTTCCCCACCATTGGGAGCTTAGTTCATTCCACAGCCTGGCCAGGAGGCCAGGTCCCCTGACAGGGGCTCTGTGACTTGGCTCATTTCTCCCAAGTGTGTGTACCAGAGTACTATGTAGTGTTAAAGCCTAAAGGTGGGGTAACTACCATACAACCTTGTCTACGTCTGGCGTGACTATCCTTCATCAAGCCAGGACGTTCCAGAACAAAAGAGGTTTGTCTGCAGTGGAGCAAAGTGCAGCTAAAGCAGAAGTACTCCATTGATCTTGCGAGGACCATCTCGAGAAACCTTAAATAGCTAGCTACGCACGGTTGTGCAAACCTTGGCTCATGCTACCGGAACTGGCACTCCATGATCTTTCTGGCTAGGGACAGTATGTCTTCAAAACGGCAAGTGCAAATTTCTTCTATCAAGATTTTCTATAAAGCCAAGTCACTGTGACAGAGTTATGCTACTAACTAGGCAAGGTCCCCTCAGTAGCCCCCTAGCCTTATCCCAAGCCAAGTTCAACTTCACCTAACCTAACTCAACAAGCTGAAATACACAGACACTAGCCTTTCCCTGTATACCTCAAGCACCTAGATCAAGTACTCTGTTTTACTATTGCATCTTATTGCCATGAACTATATTGTTTTTGTGTATTGTTTTTCCTTCACCCTCTATGTCCCTATACTTCACGTCATAGCAATTTATCATATCATTTATCATAGTGCACAGCGCCAATCTGACTGTACCAGCAACACTGCACTCCGCTCTAACAGTGCCAGGGAAGCAGCACTCCGCTCTAACAGTGCCAGGGAAGCCGCACTCCACTCTAACAGTGCCAGGGAAGCTGCACACCGCTCTGACAGTGCCTGGAACACCGTACACTGCCCTCACAGTACAAGAAACGCCGCACACCGCTCTAACAGTGCCAGGAACGCCGCACACCACTCTAACAGTGCCAGGAACGCCGCACACCGCTTTAACAGTGCCAGGAACGCTGCACACCGCTCTAACAGTGCCAGGAACGCCGCACACCGCTCTAATATTGCCAGGAACGCTGCACACCGCTCTAACAGTGCCAGGAACGCCGCACACCGCTCTAATATTGCCAGGAACGCTGCACACCGCTCTAACAGTGCCAGGAACGCCGCACACCGTTCTAATATTGCCAGGAACGCTGCACACCGCTCTAACAGTGCCAGGAACGCCGCACACCCCTCTAACAGTGCCAGTAACGCCGCACACCGCTCTAACAGTGCCTGGAACACCGTACACTGCTCTCAAAGTACAAGGAACGCCGCACACCACTCTAACAGTGCCAGGAACACCGCACACCGCTCTAACAGTGCCTGGAACACCGTACACTGCTCTCAAAGTACAAGGAACGCCGCACACCACTCTAACAGTGCCAGGAACACCGCACACCGCTCTAACAGTGCCAGTAACGCCGCACACCGCTCTAACAGTGCCAGGAACACCGCACACCGATCTAACAGTGCCAGGAACGCCGTACACCGCTCTAACAGTGCCAGGAACGCCGCACACCGCTCTAACAGTGCCAGGAACACCGCACACCGCTCTAACAGTGCCAGTAACGCCGCACACCGCTCTAACAGTGCCAGGAACACCGCACACCGCTCTAACAGTGCCAGGAACGCCGTACACCGCTCTAACAGTGCCAGGAACGCCGCACACCGCTCTAACAGTGCCAGGAACGCCGCACACCGCTCTAACAGTGCCAGGAACGCCGCACACTGCTCTAACAGTGCCAGGAACACAGCACTCCGCTCTCACAGTGCCAGGAACGCCGCACTCCGCTCTGACAGTGCCAGGAACACCGCACACCACTCTCACAGTGCCAGGAACGCCACACACCGCTCTCACAGTGCCTGGAGCACAAACGCATGCTTCAATAAATATCAAGGTTGGCCCATGACTTTGGCCCTGTGTTTGAGTTTGACACCTCTGCTCTACAGAATGGATGGAGAACATGCAGCCCAGCAGCTGTTGCAAAACTATAATTCCCATCATGCCTGGACACCGTGCTGGAGGGCTGACACTACTGGTGTACGTGTATTGCAAAAATCCAGGAGCCAGCATCTAGCCGTCAGGGCATGGTGGGTGCTGTAGCTTTCACATTGTGGGATTGTGTTTGGTTTCTTACACGGTTTACTATAGAGACCATGGGGGAGATTTATCAAACATGGTGTAAAGTGAGACTGGCTCAGTTGCCCCTAGCAACCAATCAGATTCCACCTTTCATTCCTCACAGACTGTTTGGAAAATTGAAGGTGGAATCTGATTGGTTGCTAGGGGCAACTGAGCCAGTTTCACTTTACACCATGTTTGTTTCCAGTACAATGGTGTTAGGTAAACATACTGTTTACAATGAGGTCAGGACTACAAGACTGCTTGTAACTGAATAGGATACCAAACGTATATGCGTTGCCCATGGTAGCCAATCACAACACAGCTTTCATTTTCCCAAAGCTGCTTCAGAAATAGAAGCTGTGTTCTGATTGGTTGCTGTGATCAACAGACACCTTTACTTTTGATAAATCGGGCCCACTTCATTAGTTACTAGTTAAAAATCAATCAGTAATACTAAAAACGTCTCCGTATAACCCCAGCTGTAATCTACCTACTGGCACGCAACCCTCAACCAACATGGACGTCGAGGTGATTTAAGAGGCGGGGCTATGCTTAAACTACGCCTCCTTCTAGCGCTACGACGTTACCATAAAGCGTTACCAACACCCTCTGAAGGCTTTTCCGTTCTGTGATTGGTCAGTGATTTCTGTTCTTGGTGTCTGATTGGTTATTAAAGCTCTGCGCTGTAATTGGCTGAGATGTTTATGAGTAGAGTTTTCTGTGATTGGCTAAGGGAATGCGAACACGGTCGCGCTGATTGGGCGGAGCGTTGCTGGGAGGGTATGATTGGACGATGAGCGCGGCTGCGCAGTGACGGCTGACGGAGAGCCGTCTTCCAGCTGCAGTGTGGCAGGTGAGCACCGGGTGAGCAGACACCATGTTCCGTAGGAAGCTGCAAGCGCTGGATTACCACAACCCCGCCGGCTTCAACTGTAAAGGTGAGCTGGGCGCCATCATGCCGCCATGTCCATTCACACGGAGCGTCTGTCACGCGGCTCCTCACTATGTACGAGTCCCGGTGCGGTTTCTTCAGTCAGGTCCTTACCAGGTCCAGTCTGCTGTTTCCTAGTTACACATGGCTCTCTATGTGATCGCCTATATGGCTGCCCACCCAGCTTTCCCAGGACCCTGAATGGTTTCCATTGATACATCACAGCGTTGTGCTTTGTGGCGTTCCTGCCGTTCAGTCGTACAGGAAAGCTGGGTGATGGCTCCTGCCTGGGCACCCTGGGAGTTTATCCATCTTTTCCAGATTAACCAAAACAAGGGGTTTCAACCTGGTTGTCGTGGCAACACCCCAGTATGTAGTCATGTGACTGCGGCTCCTTATGCTGCCCCCAACCTATGGCTCTCCAGCTGCTGCACAACTACAACTCCCAGCATGCCCTGGCAGCTGTTTCAGAACTACAACTGGCATGAGGCTGCCAGGGCATGCTGGGAGTTGTAGTTGTGCGGCAGCTGGAGATGTATTCTATACTGTTATATCTGATTGGGCTCAGCTATAACCAGCGTCATGGCTGCCACCTGCAGTTATATCCTGATCCCCATCATCCTCAAGAAGTGTAATGATAGGGGTTGTTCCTGATTCCTACCAAGTTCTCCAGTGCCAGAAGCCTTTCCCTCAGTGGGGCAGGTGACCCGCGCCTCTCTCCATCCGCTATGGAGCCACCTGAGAGAGCAGAGTACAGCACTCATCTCTGTCTGGCAGCTCCATAAAGAAGGAATAGAGCCCTAGGTCACATGGATAGGGGCAGGTTAGTATTATCATGGGGTACCTGTTTAATAGGATGTGCGCATGCTTTTGGATGTAACCATTATTTACACTGCACAGTGCATAAACTTTTATTAAAGTGACTATCACCAGGCCCAGGCCGACCCACCCTTAGTGGGAAGAAACTCCAGCCCCTCCATGATGTGACTCCATTAGAATCAATGGAACCCTATCATAGAGGGGTGGGGGTTTCCTCCCACTAAGGGTGGGTCGGCCGCCTCCAGTGCTTTAGCCTGGGCCTGGTGATAGTTACTTTAAGGTATTGTATTGCCCCCCCAAAAGTTATACAAATCACCAATATACACTGAGGCTACATTCACACACCCGTAGTGTGGACCGCACTACGAATGTGCATCTGTAGTGCTCTGCTTCATGGAGCACTACATTGCCGCTTCATTAGCTTCGGTCCGCATTACAACATGTCGTTTTTTTGTTTTTTTTGCGGCAAGGATGGCGGCCCCATAAACATGTATGGACGTGTGAACAGGGCCATTGAATACCATTGGTCCTAAGAACAACAGATGTGTGAATGTAGCCTTATTACAGGAAATTCTTATAAAGAGCTTTTTTCCCTGCACTTACTACTGCATCAAGGCTTCACTTCCTGGATAACATGGTGATGTCACTTCCTGGGTAACATGGTGATGTCACTTCCTGGGTAACATGGTGATGTCACAACCCGACTCCCAGAGCTGTGTGGGCTGTGGCTGCTGGAGAGGATGATGGCAGAGGGATGCTCTGTGTCCCTCCAGTACCCTGTGTCCCTCAGTGTCCCCCTGCCGTCATCCTCTGCAGCAGCCACAGCCCGCACAGCTCTGGGAGTCATGGCGTGACATCACCATGTTATCCAGAAAGTGACATCACCATGTTATCCAGGAAGTGACATCACCATGTTATCCAGGAAGTGACATCACCATGTTATCCAGGAAGTGACATCACCATGTTATCCAGGAAGTGACATCACCATGTTATCCAGGAAGTGAAGCCTTGATGGAGTAGTAAGTGCAGGGAAAAAAGCACTTTATAAGCATTTCCCATAATAAGTGTATATTGGTGACTTGTATAACTTTTTTTTTTGGGGGGGAGGAGGGGGGGCTATACAATAATTTAATAATAAAGTTTTCAGTGGACTTCTCCTTTAAAGCGACTCTGTACCCACAATCTGACCCACCCTAAACCGCTTATACCTTCGGATAGCTTCTTTAAGGGTGCCTTCACACCTACCGACTCGCTGCGTTAATAACGCTGCAAGTCGGCTAGATCCTGGCAGATCACTGTCAGTACATACACGCAGCGGTCTGAACGACTGCTGCGTGTATGTAAATCTGCCGGCCACTTAACCCCTTCTGATGCCGGCCGGCTGCCTCCCGCTCAGCTCTGTATACATTACCTCCTCACTCCACGGGGTCCCGGCGTCCTGCTCTCACGCCCGGCCAGTCGGTGGCTGCGGCAAGGCAACACTGATTGGCCGGGCGGGAGAGCAGAACGCTGGGACCCCGTGGATAGAGGAGGTAATGTATGCTGAGCGGAAGGCAGCCGGCCGGCATCAGAAGGGGTTAAGTGGCCGGCAGATTTACATACACACAGCGGTCGTTCAGACCGCTGCGTGTATGTACTGACAGTGATCTGCCAGGACCTAGCCGACTCACAGCGTTATTAACGCTGCGAGTCGGTAGGTGTGAAGGCACCCTTAATCAAGATCTGTCCTGGGGTCCGTTCGGCAGGTGATGCAGTTATTGTCCAAAAAACAACTTTTAAACTTGCAGCCCCGTGCCCTACGGGAGTATCTGTGCCCTAACTTTGCACCACCCCTCCGTCCCTCCTCCACCCCCTCTTTATCATTAGGAATGCCGATTGGAACATTTCTCCATGCTAAACATTTGCACAGGTGTCATAACGATAAAGCACATGTGCCGGGCTCTCACTGCTGACGAATAGGAGGCCATCTGCCTGGAGCATTCCTAATGATGAGGAGGGACAGAGAGGTTGTGCCAGCCTAATGCAACATACACAATCTAGGCCACTCCCGTAGGGCACAGGGCCGCCAGTTTAAAAGTTGTTTTTTAGCACAATAACTGCATCACCTGCCAAACGGACCCCAGGACAGATCTTGCATTAAAAGCAGCTATCTGAAGGTACAAGCGGTTTGGGGGGGTCAGATTGTGGGTACAGAGTTGCTTTAATAGAAATGTGCTGGGTTCCATGTTCCGGTATAGGGCCCGATGTGGTACAGTGCACTCCAGATTTCAGCTTCTAAGACAAGTTTCCCCATGAGATGTTCCAGTTGTGAACCCCCCAAAGATGCCATCAGTTATAAACATTGACTAAGTAAGATTGAGATCACGGTGCTGCTGCTGCTATAGGGTCCTTTTATACTGCCCGATATGGGGGCGTCTATAGAAGCAAATGTTTGCAGTGCCTTCACACGGCACAACTAATCCAATGGTCGGGCTGTATGAATAAGCCCGGTATCATTTGTGTGGCCATTTAAATGTATTCCTATCGGCCGCACGTCTGCCGTGTCATGATCTATACGACTGATGAAAAGATGCGATAAGTCAAGGATCGGCCGTTTTCTCACATACTTTTACAGGGGCTGAATGAAAGTTTCTAGCAACACTCCTTGCTGATAATCTGCCCATAGGCTCCCTATAAAGTGGATTCCCATATCAAATCCCCCCCCCCCCATAACAATGTGACTAATCCCAGTAATATTGCTAAAGTATTGTTCAATAATACTGCCCCCCTGTAGCCCACAGCAATGGCCTCTTCCGCAATAACAATGTCCTCAAGTGCTTTAATCCCAGGTCCAAGGAGAACTTTGTTATAAAAAGAACCAAAATCTATACTCCAAAAATTGACATTTGATTGGGAACCAAGAAGGTTGATCTCCTGCCATACCAGCCCATACAGAGCGACCCTGCACTTCATCTACCCCGTTATATAGGGACACTGCTAATATTGGTGTGTTTCGGCAGAACCTTTGTGGCCTTTTCCTGCTATCGGCCATTGACTGTACATCTTACATGGAAGACTTGTAGCTGATGATTTTTATTCAGAATGATCTGATCAGATACTGAACTTCTGCTCATTCATCAGCTGTTTTCTCTATGCTTCTATATCTCCTGCATTACTGCTCATCACCACAAGGTGTCTCCCTGAATCGTGTATCTTTAGGCCACAGAATCCAGGACTCTTTTGTCCCTTGCTGGATGCTATTACACACTTCCTGCTAATCTCTCCATCTTGTATACATCTGAATCTCCTTGGCATATAGAGAGAATTACACATTTTGTGCCCTATTTGTAAAGCATTTACTCTCTTTAATCCAAAGCTATCACAGCTAGTATGGCTGTTGCTAAAGACCCCATGGTGGTCATCACCCGGCTGTTACCCCTCCGTTGTCCATTCTGCCCACATATGCTTTGATCTGTTCTATATTATTATATAACTAGATATTGTGGCAGTCAGGACTCTAGTTCTTTCTCTTGTGTATGCACCATTGACTAAATTGATATTGATTTCTTCTCCCATAGATGAAACTGAATTCCGAAATTTTATTGTTTGGTTAGAAGATCAGAAAATCCGACACTACAAGATCGAAGACCGGGGAAATCTAAGAAATATCCACAGCAGTGAATGGCCGAAGCAGTACGAGAAAGTGAGTCCTGTGGTCTCGGAGGAGAGCGATGATCGCGTGTATCTATATTGTGCCAGTGTGACCCCAGTCTAAGAGCCTCTTTACACAGGAACACAGTCGCCCCATACTAGAGCTGGTCCACTGTATACAAGTTAGGGAACCTCTTATGAGACTGGTGCCTCCCTGTGGACTGTATGTATAACTTCATCATTCTCTTTACAGTATTTAAAGGATGTCACATGTCCCTTCCAAGTACAAGAGCGTCAGGAGACGATAGACTGGCTTCTGGGCCTGGCCGTGCGTCTGGAGTATGGAGACAATGGTAAGTGTCCCTAAATGTGAGTTATAAAGTGACTTGTAAATTGTAATAAATAGGATATGTAGCTCAGTAACCATGGAAGTTTTTACATGGCAGCGGGCACCTTCATGAGAACTTTAACAGGAACCTGACAAAAAGACAATGCTATCTAATCTATCCGCATCATGTTAAAGAGCAGGAAGAGCCGAACAGATTGATCTATATCTTTGTGGGAAAAGATTCAATATAACGTGTAACTTGAATCTCTGATCATTCTGTGTTAGGAGTCCAGTGGGCTGTGTCACTTATTGGACTGGACTCATTTGCCATAAAGATATATATAAATACACACAGCTTTCTGTTCTGTAGCATAATGCCGATAGCTTTAAAAGTCACTGTTGTTAAAATTATTTTGCAGAAATCAATAGTACAGGCGATTTTAAGAAACTTTGTAATTGGGTTTGATAGGCAAATATGCCATTATCTGCATTCAAAAAGCCTTTCCCCAGGTCCCCCCCCTCTCCTTTCTGTCATCCACTGCTCAGAATCAGGAAATCTCGACTGTTTTACATCAGTCGGATCCTGTCTGTGCTATGGAGAGGGGAGGAGGAAGGAGGGAGATTATTCGGCAGCAGAGAACAAAGGATTACACCACAGGGAGCCCGCTGCAAGCCCCTATTCATAGGTCTGACATCAGCACTGACCTCTCTGAGGAGAGAGCCTGGTGATGTAGCTGTAAATTAACTCTTTGTTGTCCTGTCTGCGGGTTTTTCTTGTGCCAACCTAATTTTGGATAAGTTTTCTCCGAAGGGAGGCTTTGCTTCTGAGTTTTATTATCAGCCTATGTCTACGGTGGTTTGATGCCCACCAATCTCTGTTGTATTCTTTATATTTGAAAAACAATTAAAATATTTTTTTTTAAAAAGCTTTTTCCTAGAATGGGGTGTTACAGACAGAAACCTGATCCTGCAAAATGGTCATCAGCCAGAGATCAGAGGAATCTGGAGGCCAAGTAATCGCCTCGATTTTTGTCATTGTTCCTCATTCATGAACAATATTTGCAGTGTGGCTAAGGCATTATCCTGCTGCCATTAGGGGGTCCTGTTGCCATGATGGATGGACACTTGTACAGGATAGTACCATGCTCTGGGCTGAGGACTCTAGAGCAGAGGTGTATGATGTGCAGAAGATGGTTCTGTGTTTCTGCTGGGGACCTAGAGTAGGCAAGAGCACTTAGGCGTGTTACACAGACAGATTTTTTTTTTTTAAGCCAAAGCCAGGAACAGACAATAAACTAAGAACAGGTCATAAAGGAAAGACTGATTTCTCCTCTTTTCAAATCCATTACTGGCTTTGGCTTAAAATATCTGTCAGATAAATTTGTCTGTAAACACACCATTAGGTCTCATTTATTATGATTTTGTCATTTGTGGTGCACATAAGTATTCTGACCCTGGCTTAGTCACTAGCCGACTACATTCAGTCTGTTAGTTAGTGACGCCCATGCCTTTCTGTATCTACATCACAGTCTCATTTATTTAAGTTGTGAATGTTTGTGTGATGCAGAGTCGCGTGTGATATGATCAAGATGGATTTTTATCCTCCGTATAAGCTGAGTTCATAGAGAGTCTATATATTCTGGACACTTATTTACTGATTAATATTTTGTAAGATTTTTGTAGGACCATTGACAGTTTTTTTTTTTCTTCTTCCCCCTTTTGCAGCTTCAAAATACCAGAATGTGACTCCAATCAATCCTGGAGTCCAGAAGCCGACAGATCCGCTAGTAAACCTGGACGGTAAGGGTCCTCCATGCAGCGTGTTCAGTGGTAACCTTGGATAAAGCAGTCAGAAATCCTTTATCTAGTGTGTGACTTGTTTTGTGTCTTTCTCTACAGTGAATAATCCAGACTTTAAGGCTGGTGTGATGGCTTTAGCAAACCTTCTGCAGATCCAGAGGCACGATGACTACCTGGTGATGCTGAAAGTGAGTATACTCTTCTTGTCTGACAATGGTGCGCCCCCTGGTGTCATGTCTCTATCATCATGTACTGAATTTGTATGGATAAAGGGCTTATCTAAGATTATTTAAACATACCTCTATTTTTCCCGAAACTGCAGCATCCTTGGTCTCTGTTTCTGTCTGGTATTGCAGCTCATTTGTACTGAAGTGAATAGAGCAAAGTTGTAAGACTTATACTTGATAGCCCCTTTAAGACTAGGGTCCACTATGTTGACTGGATACAGTAGTTGAAAACAAAGATAATAGAATTATTTTTCTAAGGCAGTGTTCACCAATATGTGCATCTTCAGCTGCAACTCCAGTCCGGCCAGCTAGAAGAGTCTGTGAGGCTCCTTTGTGTACTTGGGGGGCATCTAGATGTCTGATTATGTCCAAAATGCTAATATTGCTCTGGGACTGTAATGCTCATGGGTTCTTTCCCAACTTCTGAAGCTACAGGAGTGGATGCGTATGGATTAGTCTATAGGTCTGATGGCTAGTGACAAGTTTTTGTGTTTTCCATTTCAGGCCATAAGGATTCTTGTCCAGGAGCGGTTGTCTGCAGATGTTGTAACTAAAGCCAACAGCTCAAAAGAGGTGAGTTCTCTGTAGTTTCTTACCTCCACACTACCTGGCCTGTCCTGGCCCAGACTCTTCTCATCCGTAAACCAAAAGCCAACCTGCATTAGAGGATTACATAAACTATCCAGTAGTTCGAGAACAGTGTCCTTTTGTAACGCTGCAGGCACGTTCATGTTTAACATCACAATTTACTATTGCTTGACATTGATTGTGTGGAAAGGCTTAAAGTATTAGTCTCGTAGAAAAGCAGACATGGAGTGATCTAAACCCTTTACGTGTCTGGTCTGCAGCTGAAAGAGGTTTTTAGATATGATGCCACAACTTCTGAAGCTAATACTAACCTGACTGATGTCTTCCAGAAACAGCGCCATACTTACTATAGGCTGTGTCTGATATTGCAGCTCAGACTTAGTCTTGAAGTTGCCTTTATGATATCTGTATTTCCCATTTTACTTCCCACAGAGTCAGACTTTTCACTTATAACCGAGCATCTGTTTCCTATAGCTGTACAGCTCGGTTTTCCATATGGCCTGATTTATATGGAATCCAGTCCTTTGTGCTCCGTCTTCCTGACTTCCCTTGTTCTCCCTGTTGGATTTATACAGCTCTTCTGAATCCTTTTCCACCTGTTTTAGTTCTGTACAGTGAATTTTCGCTGATTACATCAGGTGCAGGCAACTTTTCTATAAGGCTCCATTCACATGACCAATTTGCTTCACATCTTGGGTGTACGTTTGTGTCGCTGAAATTGCGGCGCATACGTATAGCATGATAAGGCCGTAGGCTTCTTATAAGTGAACATGTATAAAAAATACATATAGTGGTACAGAGCTAGCTGCATATACTTGGGTGAAAACCAGGGGGCACTTGACAAGCCACTGCTGGATGGACCATTCACCGTGATGCTGTCAATGTGATAAGTGGGTTCAGCCTTTGCTTACCATATACTGTTTATCTGCAGGGTCTTCCTGTGGCGCTGGATAAGCACACACTTGGCTTTGACACTGGAGGTGAGTCCCTGCTACCATTACTGCCGCAGAGCAGTGGTGTTTTCTTTCGTTTCATTGCTGTTTTATATGTGATAAGTAGAGATGAGCGAGACGGCCGTATGAACCTGAACTACCGGCTTTTTGTCCGTTCCGCGGAGAGGGTGGATACAGCCGGAGGACTGCCTTGAAAACTAGGATACAGCCTATGACCTATGGCTGTATCCCAGTTTTGCAGGTGGTCCGCAGGCTGTATCCACCCTCTACGTAGAGTGGGCACACAGCAGGAATCAGAAGCAGACAGTTCAGGTTTGTACAAACCTGAACCTCGGCTGGCTCGCTCATCTCTAGTGATACGTTTCTGAGACTAACACCTTAGGTTTCCCATGATTCAGTGTTAAAATGTGTCCTGCACTGAGGATAAAGTTTTATTCCAGACGCCTCCATAATGGTTTCCTTGCATGTTTATCAGATGCTGTCCTGAATGACGCCGCCCGAATCCTCCGATTACTTCACGTTGAAGAACTCCGAGACCTCCAGACCAAGATCAACGAGGCCATTGTAGCCGTTCAGGCCATTATCGCAGATCCCAAGACTGACCACAGACTGGGAAAAGTGGGGAGATGAGGATGGCTATGGGACTGGTGTGCACCCTCCTGCCCCCCCTCAGTCACCTGACATGCAGCGTGCACTCATGTATAGTATCACAAGGTAAAATAAAACCCATCCAAGCAGCTGTGGCTTGTACTGGTCCATCTATTTCTGGCTATGAGTTTTCTAACCAAATAACCTATGCAGCTGTTAACAACCAACACCAAAGTGTCAAACTTGCAGCCCTCCAGCAGTTGCAGAACTATTATTTCCATCATGCCTGGAAAGTCAAAGCTAAATGATGGGAATTGTAGTTTTACAACTGCTGTGAGTTTGACCCCCTGGTCTATAGCGTATCCGATCTGTAACTAAGCAGAGAGCCCAGGATAGGTCTCCTATGTCCGCGCACCCCATAAAGGCCAAGGCTGATGCCGAGATGATGTCATGACCTCAACTCCATAAAGAAAAGGGTTTTATTGGAATTATCTGAAGTGTTTGATTGCACAGAGACTTGTGCGGATCACGTGAGTGGATACAGTTACTTCTATAGCTCCTTGTTTGGTATAGGTATGACACAGCCATATACAGTTAGCTATTTCACAGTAGACATCTGAAAACTAAATATTAAGGAAAGATATAAAAAACTTTTTAAAAAATCGGCACCATTAAAATCTGGAGTTAAAGTAAACGCAGAACAGTTCAGCTTCACCTGTGACCCCGAGAGCGCGGGGTGTGTGAGAATGCCTCTGTGCGCTCCCTGTGGATACACAGGTCACTGGACGCCTCTCATTCATTTTTACAAGTACAAACATTTTCTTTAAAAAATACAGTAGTAAAAATTGAGGTAAAAAAAACTTTACACTTTTTCAAATATTTTTTTTTTTTGTATGGAAATCTGTTTTTTTGTTTTTTTCTGTTTGTTGCCGTACGTCATTGAGTTGTTCCCTCCGCTTCTTGATTCTTCTTAACGGAATCGGAGCAGGAGATTCCTCAATAGCGGCTTTTTTTGGTCGCTGAATCTTGTCATCACTTCCTTCCTGCAATGTAAAAAGATTTGAGACGTTAAAGAAGTGCTCTGGCAATTTTTTATTTTTATTTTTTTTCCTGTCAGAAAGTTATACAGATGTTTTAAATATAAGTAATTTACAAATCTTCAGTCTTCCAGTACTAATCAGCTTCTGTATGTCCTTCAGGAAGTGGTGGTTTCTTTGCAGTCTGACACAGTGCTCTCTGCCATCTCTGTCCATGTCAGGAACTGTCCAGAGCAGAGATGTTGTTTTTTTTTTTATGGGGATTTGCTACTGCTCTGAACAGTTCCTGACATGGACAGTGGTGGCAGCAGAGAGTACTGTGTGTCACACTGGAAATATCAGCTGCTGTATGTTCTGCAGTGGTGTAAGTACTGGAAGACAGGAGATTTTTAAATTGAAGTAAATTACAAATCTATATAACTTTCTGATATCAGTTTATTTAAAAGAAAAAGCTGTCAGGGCATGTTGGGAATTGGAGTTCTGTAACAGCCGGAGAGTCACAGGTTAACCATCTTTTTGCTGAGACTGTGTGAGGGCTGAAACCATACCCTGACATGTTCACCAACCACATATGGATATAATTACCTTTTGTATATATAATTTGTCATTGTCAGATCTTGAATGGATATATGTATAATACATAGGAACTTACCAGAAGGACAATAAGGGTAGACTGCTGTTATTCCATACAGATGTGATCGCTGCTCCGGGAGATATTCCTCTGCTATCTGACCATTATCTTTATTTATAGATATTACGCCGTCCCTGTAAACAAATGAGGTGGTGTTATGGAGAGATCTGTAAATCCAGTACAATACAATACGCTAGACCTCAGGCACGCTGCTGTATTACAAATATATAGACACTGGGTTCAAAAGGACACCCCCCAATATCTATCATGCCCGGATAGCTAAATCTTTGGCTGTCCATGCACAATGGGAATTGTAGTTCTGGACCACTGCCAGTTTGACACCCCTGTTATTATATAATATAGGAATGTGGGGAAGGACATACATCCTGAAGGGTATGAAGCTGTCCTTATATTATATGTATAGCCACCATAAATACATCACACAGCCTGCAGATTTCCCCACTACCCCCCCCCCTCCTTTAGCACATGGGACACAGGTAATGTCTGTTAGAGTAAATGGTTGGCACCATGTCCCCCAACTCACCTTCTCCAGTCTGTGTGATAGAAGTGATTGGCGTAGCCCACAAGACTGAAGGGGTAGTTAAGGTTACTCTGTACTACTCTTCTGCCGCTTCCATTGGACAATATGCACTCCAGCTTCTTGGTTCCTATTATGAAAACAGAAGATGTGTTAGATCATGAACAGGATTACCCTTTAGGACCAGCAGAAGTCAGCTCAGACCACAGCATAAGGGTTCCCTCTCTACCAGTGCCTGAAGTCAGATCCCCCCAACCCATCATTGGCAATGAGAAGAAAGATAACCCCTCTTATGTTCCCCACCAGTAGATACGAATGATCTATACCTGCATCTGCCCAACAAATCTGCTTGGAGAATGGATCGAACGTTAGCCCGTTGGGTAACCCGATGTTGTCATTGACCAGAATCCTCCTGTTTGAGCCGTCAATATAAGAGGTTTCGATCTTAGGGGCCTCTCTATTCCAGTCTGTCCAGTAGAGGTTTCTGTAGGGGGCGACATTACACCTTAGTGGTTGTTTACATACTGCGATGCTGAAATCTCAGTGGTGGTAATAGGAATCTGTGGCGGTATTTTATACAGTGCAGAAATAAACTATCCGGGTAACAGAGGGGACACTAAAGCAGGTATTCACACCGGACCATACACTAGTTGATAATAAACAGAATTGAGGCATATATATAATCCTCTGTGTGTATTGTATGTTGTCTGAATGCTATAGGAGGTCATGGTTACTCACCCTCGCACAGCGTCTATGGCGATAGCACGTGGATTCACCAAGTTTGTGTCAAACAGCGTTTTCCTGTCATTACCATCCAGCCGTGATGTCTCTATTTTATCGGTGCTGCTGTCTGTCCAGTACATGTTCCTCCGCAAGTAATCTATGGCCAGGCCCTCGGGGCTCATCAAATCTACAAGGTAGAAAAATCTGGTGTTATAGTCAGTGCACGATACAAGGAGAAGGGGAGAAGCTGACCGTCCACATGAAGAATAGGACGAGACTCCTTCCTCCATTGCTCCCTATTTGATGGTCACATGCCCACAGCTGTTCTGTGGTATGGCACCAGGCAGGCTAGCCTTCAACCCCCATACATATCAATGACCCTGTCCCTGGTAGTCCTTCCATGGCCACTAACCACTCCATACCTGGAAAACCCCACATGCCCTGACCTCTGCATCTACATATCAATATCCAGTCATTCAGATCTTTACAGCAAGTATTAACTTAAAAAAACTGGCCAATCACCTACAACTAATATCCCTCCACGCTGACAGGCGCCATATAATCCATGTTCTCACTTCACTTGTCAGTGCTTTTAATGTTATGGCTGATCAGTGCAGATTTCTAGCAGTTCTTAGTTTACTGGTACTGCTACACATCCCCTTTGTAAACAGTTATAAGAGTTGGTCTGCCTGCAGCCACCACTAGAGGAAGCTCAAGTATTTATACAGCTCCCACCGAAATTCATACAGCCACCACTAGAGGGAGCTCTTAGCATATGTATTTATACAGCTCCCACTGAGCTACATACAGCCACCACTAGAGGGAGCCCATTATATAAGTACAGTGGTAGCTCGGTTCTCGAACGTAATTGGTTCCGGAAGGCAGTTTGAAAACCAAGCAGTGTCTTCCCATAGGAAATAATGTAAATGTGATTAATTGGTTCCAGCAGCCACCAATAATTACCTACAATCCTCATTTATTACACTGATAAGTGCTCAGTATAATCACTACAGTACAGTACAGAACAGCACTATACACATAAGAAATGGGCTGGCACATAAGAAATGTTCATCAGAACCAGCAATTATAGTACCGTAGTCACCAACTCCTCACCCATCCTTTACTGTATAGCGTCCCCCCCATCCAAGCACTGTAATGTATGGGAGATGGTGGTGCACTGCCTGTACTACTACTGCACTGTATATGCACTCCAGCAGTCTTATACAGCACTGTACTGTATGGGAAGCCTCACCACTGCTTAACTCGCCAGGTACAACCCACCATCCACGCTCGCAAAAACGTTTGAAAAATGTTCGAAAACCGAGCAAAGTTCAAATTCCAAACACTACTTCTGGGTAAATTTTCGTTCGAATACCAAGCAGTTCGAGTTCCAAAGCGTTTGAAAACCGAGGTATTACTGTATTTATACAGCTCCCACTGAGCTATATACAGGTGCCACTAGAGGGAGCTCTTAAAAGGGTTATCCAGTGCACACCGGACCTGGAGACGAGAGGAGGAAAAGTGACCATGTTATCCAGCGCTACAAAAACATGGCCACTTTTTCCCCTCTCGTCTCCAGTTTGGGTGGGGTTTTAAAACTCAGTTCCATTGAAGTTAATGGAGCTTAATTGCAAACTGCACCTGAACTGGAGACAACAGTAGGGGGACAAGTGGCCATGTTTTTGTAGCGCTAGATAACCCCTTTAATCGCAAACCACACCTGAACTGGAGACAAGAGAGGAGGAAAAGTGGCCATGTTTTTGTAGCGCTGGATAACCCCTTTAACATATGTATTTATACAGCTCCCACTGAACTACTTACAACCACCACTAGAGGGAGCTCATTATATAAGTATTTATACAGCTCCCACTAGAGGGAGCGCTTACCATATGTGTTTTTACAGCTCCCACTGAACTACTTACAACCACCACTAGAGGGAGCGCTTACCATATGTGTTTTTACAGCTCCCACTGAACTAATTACAACCACCACTAGAGGGAGCTCTTACCATATGTATTTATACAGCTCCCACCGAACTACTTACAGAGACCACTAGAGGGAGCTAATTGTATAAGTATGGATACAGCTCTTACTAATCTTACATTTGCAATGACCACTAGATGGAGCTCACTGCATTTCTGTATCCTCTAGCTGTGTGTACAGACAAGCAGGGGATTTGGAGCTCTGTATAAGGTAAAAGCTTCGGCCTCTGCACATATATTACACAATATAATCAGCTCTGATGGAAACCGCCTGGTGCTGAAAGCTGCACATCCTATAGAGCCGCTATATACTTGTATCTGTAAGTCATACGTCTGTGTTTCAGTGTAACCTACTTGTACTGATGATCACTTCAGGCTCGGCACCAGGCTCCAAACTCGCCCGGCTGATGGTGCGCCCAGCCACATCGGTCCAGTACACCTTCTTCTCCTGACAGTCATAATCGATGCCCACCACTATGGAGCCCTGCGTGACAAGGTGAGGGGTGCATTAGTGTGGATTGTACTGGCATAGACTGTGTCCGCCCAGCTATTCATCACATATACATCTACACACATTCTCACCACCTTCCTTTCGATGTTTCAGATTATTTGCACAAGTGATTTTCATCACGGCATTACAGCGTACGGAGGCGACGGGGTGGGGGAGGGGGCAGGATGACAGCCTAGGTAAATCCCCAGGGTTTCCATAAATAATAACATTGAGGTCGTTCTCCCCGAAGCAACAATGTGGAATGAATCCCACACAGCTGAGAGACAGCTGTACTCCGCCGCCCTCCGCCTTCCCGTGGGCTGAGCCGGCAGACTTGGCCGGCGCTGGCTGCAGCCTACACATGGAGGGGATCTGGTTTCTTGTGGGAATGGAGGATTTGTGCAGGAATAATAGTGGCTGTAATCATGGCTGTAGTGCAAATGTCATTTCCTGACTGCAAAACAGTTTAACCGCGTCACAGGCGATGGAAAGCGATTTACAAGAGGATCCTATGTATCGTGCGAGTGGGAAGTATAGCTAAAAACTACTACTACCCCCAGCAGGCGTCAAAACATTGAGGCGTCGTCTGCTTTTTGGGTTGGTCCTCAGTTTATGCGGATCTGAGGGGGAGCTGGGGCTCACAGCTGTTTTATTCGGCCCCTCTGGCTGCGACATGAAGACTGCAGGCAGGAAGTGGAGGCACAGGGGAGGGGGGGTATATAAGGGGGGCACAGCAGGGGGGATACATAAGGGGGGTGCGGTGTGTATGAATAGCTGGAAGAATGTTATACCCAAAGGGGTGGAGCAGAGCACCAGTAGGAAAATCTGTCATGTGTCAGTGTCGCCCCCTTGGCCATAACCTATTAGATCAGTCGGTGAATGGAAGCATTCAAGTTTACAACCCGGATAGTGAAAACTTATACAGTTAGGGAGATATTTATCAAGTATGGTGAAACTGGCTCAGTTGCCCCTAGCAACCAATCAGATTCCACCTTTTATTTTCCAAAGAGTCTGTGAGGAATGAAAGGTGGAATCTGATTGGTTGCTAGGGGCAACTGGGCCTGTTTCACTTTACACCATGTTTGATAAATCTCCCCCTTAGTGTTTGCTACAAGTGTATCCTGTCCGTACAAAGGCAGATAAAATGGAACTTTCTGAAAGTACAAACGTTTTTGAAAGTTATAGTTTCCCTTTAAAGTGAACACCGCCCCCCCAATCCCCGAAACTGCTTAATCTATGCCTGGTACTGGGGTCCATCTGTCTCCTGTGGCCAGTGTTCCAAGTAAAAAAAAATATTTATTTAGGCAGTGTCTTGCACTGTGTCAAAGGGGTGGGGCCTAGAGCATCCATGCCTTAGGCCTGCAGCACCTCTCTCTGTCCCTGGGCTAAATTTTCATGTTCTGCTGACCAATGGCATGGATGCTCTAGGCCCTGCCCCTTTGGCAGCACTTGGATAAAAAGTTTTTTAACCTGAACACCTGCCCCAGAAAACAGATGCCCGGACCAGGCATGGATTGAGAATACATAACAAACAGTACTGTGGTTTTGCAGGTGGTGTTTGACAGTGTCCCCCTAGCTAACGCTGCCCCCTGTGGTGGCTGTAGGGATGGTGGTACAGGGTGACTGATATATCAGATATATATCAGTCATGCCAAATCTGGCCCGTGGTGCTATTATTTTTGGCCCGCCAGGCAATTTAGAGTTTGAATTGCATCTGGCCCGCCATGGCTACTATATAAGAGACTATGGGGAAGGGTTGGCTACTATATATGAGACTATAGGGGAGGACTGGCTACTATATATGAGACTATGGGGAGGGCTGGCTACTATATGAGACTACTGGGGAGGACTGGCTTCTTTATATAAGACTATAGGGGAGGGCTAGCTACTATATAAGAGACTATGGGGAGGGCTGGCTACTATATAAGAGACTATGGGGAGGGCTGGCTACTATATAAGACTCTATTGGGGAGGGCTGGCTACTATATAAGAGACTATGGGGAGGGCTGGCTACTATATAAGAGTCTATTGGGGAGGGCTGGCTACTATATAAGAGACTATGGGAGGGCTGGCTACTATATATGAGACTATGGGGAGGGCTGGCTACTATATATGAGACTACAGGGGAGGGCTGGCTACTATATAAGACACTATGGGGAGGGCTGGCTACTATATATGAGTCTATGGGGAAGGGTTGGCTACTATATATGAGACTATAGGGGAGGACTGGCTACTATATATGAGACTATGGGGAGGGCTGGCTACTATATGAGACTACTGGGGAGGACTGGCTTCTTTATATAAGACTATAGGGGAGGGCTGGCTACTATATAAGAGACTATGGGGAGGGCTGGCTACTATATAAGAGTCTATTGGGGAGGGCTGGCTACTATATAAGAGACTATGGGGAGGGCTGGCTACTATATATGAGACTATGGGGAGGGCTGGCTACTATATATGAGACTATAGGGGAGGGCTGGCTACTATATAAGACACTATGGGGAGGGCTGGCTACTATATATGAGTCTATGGGGAGGGCTGGCTACTATATATGAGACTGTGGGGAGGGCTGGCTACTAAATGAGACTACAGGGGAGAGCTGGCTACTATAAAAGTCTATTGGGGAGGGCTGGCTACTATATTGAACACTTGGGGGGCTGGCTACTATATGTTACTATTAGCGGGGGCTGGCTACTATATGTTACTATTAGCAGGGGCTGGCTTCTATATGGGACAATTAAGGGGCTGGCTACTATTTGGACACTATTGGGAGGGCTGGCTAATATTTGGGGCAGTTTGGGTTGTGTTGGATACTACATGGGGCAATATTGGGGGGATTGGCTATTACATGGGTTGGGGTTCATTCATATCATAGCAATTTATCATGTCATTTTTCATAGAGCACAGCGCTGGGAGACACACCACTGACAGTGCCAGGAACACCGCACGCTGCTCTGACAATGCCAGGACCGCTGCATTCGCGCTTCAATAATTGTCAAGGTTGGCCCGCGACTTTGTCCAATTTTTTAATTTTGGCCCACTGTGTATTTGAGTTTGACACCCCTGGTATATATCAATGTTTCCCCACATGTGACGCTCCAGCTGCTACAACTCCCAACATGTCATGACAGCCAGCATGATGGGAATTGCTAGGTGTCAGGAAAGGCTGGAAGGTGTAGTGCACCAGATAGTGTTACTTACATGTAGGGAGAGCAGCGTCCTTGCTTTGTCTTTCCTAAACTTGACACCATCCAGCGGTAAGTATCCGATCTGCTGACCCTGCGCGTATAAGAGATAGGTACCCGACGTCGGGGCGACGACATCTGGGCGAGGGGTGGGCCTTGCAGTGGGTGGTGCCACGCTGGGCAGACCTGCATTAGAGAGCACAGTGATTGTATGAGCCGGAATCAATAATCTTATATACTGTAAGTCATTAGGTCTGATCCTTACAGGCCGGAGTCATCCCTGGTTGCGTCCTGGATCCCTCGACCTCACGACCATCTTTATCCACACACCAGCAATAGCCGCTGTTCCCGTGACACTGTAGCGGAGTGAAGTCACCGTAGGCGTCACACTGGGGGATGTAATGTTCTGCAGCCGGGGTTCCACCATAATGATCCAGCAGGCTCTGCTTCCATCTCTCACACATGGTCTGGGGTCTCTGGGTGGGTTCTGATTAAAAGACAGAGATAAGTCAGTGACAGCAAGGTGTTTAGCCCTGATCTAATAGTTACTCCAGTCAGAGCTCCACCTAGTGGAGGATGAAAGCAATCATAATCTGACCATCCACCTGTATGTGAAGGGGAGCAGCAGATATCAGACTTGAGCAATATAATATATCACAGTCTCAGTGTTAGTGTATATTACCCATACCTGGCACGCCACACTTAGGGGGTCCTCTGCCAGGTCCTGTTCTTGTTCCTTCAATCTCTTCTCCATTTTTGTTCACGCACCAACAATACCCCGTGCTCCCATGACACTGCACAGGGGCGTAATTCCCTTCAGAGTCGCATTCAGGAACAAAGAGACCAGGACGTGGACCTCTAGGTTGGGAAGGTGCCAGGAGGCTGCGACGTTTCTCCAGACAGGATACAGGAGGAGGTTTGTAATCTGTATATGGAGATAGCGGAAATTAGTATATGGGGGGTAGGTCTACTCTTCTTCCTCCTCAATCCTTGCTCCCTCCAAGACTGCACCGATAAGGAAGGACGGCAATAACACAGATAGGGACAACAATTAATATTTGACTTGTGGGTGAAATTTATGGAAAAGTTGTGGTGAGGATCCCCATATGGGTATTTTCCCCCTGTATTCCATGCTATAAGAAACAGATATACTACAGATAGGTCAGCGCTCTCATCACTTTCTTCATGTTAGTTAAGGCTCTCTGCCAAGTTCAACATTTGAAAACACAATGACCCCAAAACCGCCCACAAACCATGACTGACATAGAATAACAGGCCGTCCGCCCCCACACGTTACACATCTCATGTTTCCCTGATAGCCGTATACACACGAAGGACGAGCGGCTGTTTCCGTACCTGGGGCCTGAGTGCACTGGAAGCCGTCGCCCCTGTAGCCGTGATTGCACTGACAGGAGAAGGTCCCGGGGAGGTTGGTGCACGTGGCATCTGGGTGACACCTGAGCTCCGCACACTCATCCACATCTGTAATGAGACACATAACAGGATTCACATCTCTAGCACCTACAGATGTGGCCGCAACGTGACCCCCCCCCCCCCCCCCCGCATGAGAGGAGAGCAACGGGGGCAGGCCGTGGGAAACACTACAGGGGTGATGATGACACGATCCAGACCCCCGCAATGTGGAAGTAATCAGCGCTGAGGTTATCCAGGGGAATAAGACTAGATCCATGTATCGTATGGAAGACCCCACCATCAGGACGGGTTATCCAGGGGAATAAGACTAGATCCATGTATCGTATGGAAGACCCCACCATCAGGACGGGTTATCCAGGGGAATAAGACTAGATCCATGTATGGTATGGCAGACCCCACCATCAGGACGGGTTATCCAGGGGGATAAGACTAGATCCATGTATGGTATGGCAGACCCCACCATCAGGACGGGTTATCCAGGGGAATAAGACTAGATCCATGTATCGTATGGCAGACCCCACCATCAGGACGGGTTATCCAGGGGGATAAGACTAGATCCATGTATGGTATGGCAGACCCCACCATCAGGATGGGTTATCCAGGGGAATAAGACTAGATCCATGTATTGTATGGCAGACCCCACCATCAGGACGGGTTATCCAGGGGGGATGAGACTAGATCCATGTATGGTATGGCAGACCCCACCATCAGGACGGGTTATCCAGGGGGATAAGACTAGATCTATGTATGGTATGGCAGACCCCACCATCAGGACGGGTTATCCAGGGGGATAAGATAAGATCTATGTATCCCCCACTAACTATAAAGTTATGGTATAGCCCAGGGATGGGGAACCTTTGGCCCTCCAGCTGTTGCAAAACAACAATTCCCATCATACCTGGACAGACGTCACTTTGTTATATGGAAATACCACTTTAAGCCCACCTCTAAACTTAGGACATGGTGTCCATTCACATGTACACAAGTCAGTTTTCTTAGCTTTATGACTATTCCCTATTACACTGTATTTCCCAGAACCCAATGCCTCATTATACCTTGTGGTTAATGTAGTTTATAATCTCCAGGTGCTCTCGGCTCCTAATAACCCTCCCCGCCCCCCCCCCCCCCCACCGTGCAGCTACTATCATCAATGAGACCACTTCTAATACAGAACAAAGGCCGCACCAAATTGCCCCCTAAATGACTGCACTGTCTCTTTAAAGGCTCGCACACATTTGCAGAGTTTCTTTGAAGAGTTTTACAACGTACAATTAGTAAGTCACAGCCGGAGATTAAAGGAAACCTCCAGCACAGGGTCTGGCTTTGTCTCAGCTCTGTACATCACACAGGCCCTCTGGAGCTGGGTCATAGAGAGTGCTCCCCTGCTCTGGCATCTGAGGACAATCAGCACAGCTGTAACATACGGCTGCCCGTCACCACCTGTACACATCCCAGACCCGTTCACTTAAATTTAAAGGAATTTTCTACTTAAAAGCAAATCTGTCCATATTGGAGTTAATTACATGTTAGAGCAGCAGCCAACATTTAGTGTCTCTGCTTCATTTCCTTCCAGAATTATTGGTGTTTTTTGGTATTTAAGTGGCAGCCATTTTGCAAAAGAGACCTTTAAATTAGAGTGGCGGCCATATTGGTTGCCACCTTTTAAAATAGCAAAAAACTGATAAATAGCACAACGTTAACAGATTCCATCATCAAAAGTGACAATTTACAAAGGAGTACAACCAAATATAGAGGCACTTCCTGTTTTATTGATGCCAAAATGGACGCCACCGCGTCAAAACCGAAACAAGACAATATCTCTGTGAGTAAATGAAATACATTTACCAAACTTTGGCTGCCACTCTAACGTCTGATGTACTAGTATATGGTTAGTTTTAAAATTTAGGTTGAAGTTCCCTTTAAGTATATGCAGTATCGGTTGTGAACAGGTCAGATCCAGCCACACTGATGACCAATGAGTTATCTGATTGTTAATGGTAATCATTCTAGTTTATAATTTTTACTTCTTAGCAATATAACCGTTGGGGACAGCTATTGCTCTCTTTTTTCAGGTATTTGGGGATTACTTGATTATTTATGTATCCTTAAAGGTTTTTTACAAGATTAGAAAAAATAAGCTGCATTTTTTTTTCAGAAACAGCGCCACTCTTGTCCTTAGGTTGCGTGTGGTTTTGCTGCTCAGGTCCATAAAGGTGAATGGAGTCAAGTTGCAATACCACACACAACCCGAGGACAGGGGTGGCGCTGCTTTTGGAAGAAGGCGGGTGTGTTTTTCTAGTTCTCGATCTGCTAGAAAATAGGATGTCATTTTTCCCAAGAAACAGCGCCAATCCTGTCCACAGGCCATGCGTGGTAGTGAAACTTTTCTTTGCAAAATATTAGAAGAAATTTACAAGTCAAACAGTCTGTGGCTACAACTACCAGAAAGCTGGGGAGCCACAGGTTGGGGAACACTACCATATGGTGTTCAGAATGTCTTCTAGGATGTCAGGGCATGCTGGGTATTCTAGTGTTACAACAGATGGAGATCCTTAGGTTGGAGACTACAACCTTAAGCCGCACAGTAATAGCGCTCAGCGGCTCGGGCCCTGGCTGTGACTCACAAACCTCTCATTGCTTTTCATTGTAATTGTTTTGTTTTTTTTTCTCCTTTAAAGCCTCGGGGCGACCACTTTAAGGTCGGACGCCCTCATTAACACACAGGAAGCGGAGGACAATGGCCGCTGTGTTGCCGGTTTCTTTGAAATGAACACCTTGCTGCTTGGAGGGATAACAGTCTTTAAGATGTTCTTCCTAAGGGTACTATTACACCAACAGATCTGACGAAAGATTATCTGCCAAAGATTTGAAGCCAAACCCCGGAGTGGATTTGAAAAGAGGAGAAATCTCAGTCTTTCCTTTATGACCTGTTCTCTGTTTATAGTCTGTTCCTGGGTTTGGCCTCAAATCTTTGGCAGATAATCTTTTGTCAGATCTGTTGGTGTAATAGTACCCTTAGGGTATGTTCACACTTACCGGATCCGCAGCAGATTTCATTTAAATAACTGAACACAGCATCAAATCTGCACCATCAAATCTGCTGCGGATCCTGTAGGTGTGAACGCACCCTTAAAGGGTCCTTTATTAGCACAACCAGATACATGAGCAGTGTGTTACTTAGGACTTGCTTTAAGATGATGGGTGATTGTGCTGCTGGGCGGCTCATACACAGTAGGTGAATTACAGCAGAAATGGCAGATTAATGTATATTGGGCTCCTGATGTTCTCCCAATGGCAGATGTTAGGAGAGAGAAGGATCGGGAAGCAAAAGTTTAACATGATGTTTAAGGACCCTATTTCACGATTAACGGCCAAATCAGGCCAATATTGCTCTGTTTAATAAAGACAACGATGAGCCGAAGAACCAATAATTTAAATGTCATTGGCCACCAACCGCGCATCACTACATGGTATAGGTAGCACGGTCATTGGCTGAATATTGTAGTATAAAATAATAAAGCTATCTGTGGGATTCCCCGGTCACTGCAGCTGCAGCTCTCACTTCTGGTCCCATCTTTGAAGTGACAGGCCGCTCGGCCAATCACTGGCCGAGACAGGACAGCACCATGACCAGTGATTGGCTGAGTGGCCTGTTACTTCACAGACAGGAGCAGAAGTGAGAGCTGCAGCTGTGGAGACTTGGGAATCCCACAGACAAGGCCAAATTGAGCCGTCGTGTAATAGGATCTGTGAACCTTGGCCCTTACTGTGGCTGTCCCTGATGACAGGGGCTGACACTGATGACAGACACATTCTCTGGCTGGCATTGATGACTGGCGCACTCTTGGGCTGGCACTACTAATGGGGGTGCTGTGTCTGGCAGTGATGACAGGCACACTCTCCGGCTGGCCCTAATGACAGAGGCACTGGCTGGCTGGCACTGATGACATGCGCACAGTTTGGCTGGCACTGATGACAGGCGCGTTCTCTGGCTGGCATTGATTACTGGCGCACTCTTGGGCTGGCACCATCAATGGGAGTGCTGTGTCTGACACTGAGGACAGGCATACTCTCTGGCAGACATTGATGACAGGCACACTCTCTGGATGGCACTGACGACAGGTGAACTCTCTGACTGACACTCATGACAGGCGCACTCTCTGGCTGACACTGATGACAGGCACAATCTCTGGCTGACACTGATGACTGGCGCACTCTTTGGCTGACACTGATGACAGGCGCACTCTCTGGCTGACACTGATGACAGGCACAATCTCTGGCTGACACTGATGACTGGCGCACTCTCTGGCTGACACTGATGACAGGCGCACTCCCTGGCTGACACTGATGACAGGCACAATCTCTGGCTGATCCTGATGACAGGCACACTCTCTGGATGGCACTGACGTCAGGCGCACTCACTGGCTGACCCTGATGACAGGCGCACTCTCTGGCTGACACTGATGAAAGGGGGGCAGACCACTGACCAGTTTTCATGCCATATCTATATTCTCCCTAAATTCTCACTATTTGGCTGCTCTGGTTCATCCCCCTGATGTTCTGGACTCTGGAGTTTGCACAATAAAGTCACCAGAACAACAAGTCCCAGCAGGTTAATTATTACTAAATAACAAGATAAAAAGGATTAATTATTGCCTGTCCAGCGGCTGATACCATAGAGCAATAGTGTGAGCAAACAATAAGGCCATGCTGTCTGTCCGGACAATGAGAACAGATCACAGAGTCCAGTCTGATGCAGGTGATGCTGATCACATTTTACCTCCTGGCTCTATTATAACTACTGAGTCACCGCCAAAATCCTCATGTTGGAGATAAAGGCGGTTTATGAGTATGAGGTCAGGGTGTAGATGGCGGTGTGACATGTAACATGTATGTGAGGGCTCCACACGTCTAGACAATGCTATAAGCAGCCAGGAATGCTCCGCAGTAATGGCGGACAGGTACATGGTGGACAGGACTGACCATCTATAGGTGCGAGGTCATAGCGTGACCATGAGAGGACGTAGTGTTTTAATAATGGGACAAACCCCCCACCAATACCTGACATAACAACGAGGATCGGGCCACGACACAATGTTAACACCAATACAACTATATTCAGTGTAAATCTGACATATTCTTACCGATACACGTCTGTCCGCTTCTTGAATATCCTGGGAAACATTCACATGTAAAGACGCCATCACCGCGTGGAAGACACTGAGACGTTGTTGTGTCACAACTGTGTGTGCCATCCTCACAGGGGTTACCGAATGAACTCCCCACTAAAATGGAGACAGAGATGTGAGGATGTTATCATATACATGTATTACTGATCCTGTACTGATCCTGAGTTACATCCTGTATTATACTCCAGAGCTGCACTCACTATTCTGCTGGTGGAGTCACTGTGTACATACATTATATTACTTATCCTGTACTGATCCTGAGTTACATCCTGTATTATACTCCAGAGCTGCACTCACTATTCTGCTGGTGGAGTCACTGTGTACATACATTACATTACATTACTTATCCTGTACTGATCCTGAGTTACATCCTGTATTATACTCCAGAGCTGCACTCACTATTCTGCTGGTGGGGTCACTGTGTACATACATTACATTCCTGATCCTGTACTGATCCTGAGTTACATCCTATATTATACTCCAGAGCTGCACTCACTATTCTGCTGGTGGGGTCACTGTATATAAATGACATCACTTATCCTCCATTACACACGTGTATATAATGTGTAGTATTATGGGATGTTGTGGGTGGAGTCTAAAGTGCAGGAATGTCTCTGCTCCTGATCACACATCGCAATATTTGTTCAGTACCAGACACCATTACAATAGCCGTGTACACAATGTTACTTAAAGAGATTAAATTCTGTGACAGAGAGAGGAGGATGGAATATAAAATGAGAACCAGCCAGGATGGTATATTATAGAATTCTGCCATAAACACTAGGGGACGCTGAGTGCATACTGTACTTACAGTGATGGTGGTCAGTATGGCGTAGAGTGGTGCACTCCAATCTGACTTTCTAGCTGTTGCAAAACCACAACTCTCTTTATGCCCTGACATCCGAGAGCCACAGGTTGGGAACCCTGGTAGGTATCACTGATCGCTCTAGAACATTGTATTGTGTCCATGATACTTACACACACAGTTCTGTCCTTCCGGAGAGAACACGTATCCCGGGTGGCACTCGCACTTGTAGCTGCCGGGCAGGTTCAGACATTGGGAGTTGCGGCCACAGTTGGCGAGTCCGGCCTCACATTCGTCAACATCTATTGGGGAAGAGAAAGGGGAGGTCACGCCACGCCATTGTCATCATCAATGAGAGTTCTAGAGCATCGATGCCTGAGGTACCTAGAACGATTACATATGGTAGTGCTTGGGGTACAGGACATAAGGCTAATACCAAGGTTTCTTTTTGAACCCAGGATAATTCCTTTAATCTTTCACCGTCACTGCGGCCATCATTTATTGTGGAATCACGTTTTTAATGTTTCATGGTCACTATGGCCATCACTTATGGGGGAATCATGGTCTCCTGCACTGTTGTGAGGTACTCTGGTAGCCATCCCTGTTATACATGGCATGTCATAATCAATCCGGGGGCACCGCAGCCATCGCATTTATCGGGGACACTGTTCCTATTGTTGTTATGGGGATTGCTGTGGACTTCGCTGTAATGGACATGTTGTGGTGGTGCAGGGATGTTGTGTGGGGGCTGTGAGCCTTGGCAGACATCTTGTGGTGGTCCAGGTTGTTGTATAGGGGCTGTGAGTATGGGACAGACATCTTGTGGTGGTCCAGGGTGTTGTGTGGGGCTGTGAGCACAGGGCTGACATCTTGTGGTGGGTGGGGGCTATTGTGTGGGGACAGTGAGTCTTGGAACAAAACTTGTGTTGGTCCAGGGTGTTGTGTAGAGACTGTGAGCACAGGGTAGACATCTTGTGGTGGTCCAGGGTGTTGTGTAGGGGCTGTGAGCACAGGGTAGACATCTTGTGGTGGTCCAGGGTGTTCTATAGAGACTATGAGCACAGGGTAGACATCTTGTGGAGGTCCAGGGTGTTGTGTGGGGTCTCTCAGCACGGGGCTGACATCTTGTGGTGATCCATGGTGATTTGTAGGGGTTGTGAGCATGGGGCAGACAACTTGTGGGGGATGTTGTTTGGGGCCTGTAAGCACAGGACAGACAGCTTTTGGTGGGCGAGGTATGTTGTGTGGGGGCTGTAAGCCTTGGTAGACATCTTGTGGTGGTCCAGAGATATGTAGGGGCTGTAAGCACGGGGCAGACATCTTGTGGTGGTCCAGGTTGTTGTGTAGGGGCTTTGAGTATGGGGATGACACCTTGTGGTGGTCCAGGGTCATGTGTGTAGGCTGTGAGCTTGGGGCAAACATCTAGTGGTGGTCCTGGGACATTGTGTGGGGGCTGTGAGCACGGGGCAGACATTGTGTGGTGTTTCGGGGACTATGTGTGGGGGCACAGGAGGAGTTTGGTGTCTTACCAGTACAATCTCTGCCATCTCCCTGGTATCCAGAGGCGCAGGTACAGGTGTAGTTCAATCCAGATGTAGGCTGGCACTGGGCACGCGTGTCACATACATGTGTCCCGTCATAGCAGGGGCTGGTCTGTGTCGGCTCCTGAGAAGAATCTGTTGGTAGAATAGGAAACAGTTATCTAGAACTTTCCACCTGTTTCATCCGTCCATTCCTGACAGAGCTGGAATCCAGGCTATAACTGTAACAAATACTCAGGTGTGAGTAGTATTAAACTATGGCACAACTGCCCACTTCTGTGACCTCCGAGTGCACCTGCCTGTAACTTTGCTGCAAGCCACGACATCCCATTCATTTCAGTGGGAGACAGGTAGCAGACTGACTGTCACTTACTACTCCGGCCCCTACATGGCGGCAGCAGACTGACTGTCACTAACTACTCCGGCCCCTACATGGCGACAGCAGACTGACTGTCACTAACTACTCCAGCCCCTACATGGCCGCAGCAGAATGACTGTTACTAACTACTCCAGCCCCTACATGGCGGCAGCAGACTGACTGTCACTAACTACTCCAGCCCCTACATGGCGGCAGCAGACTGACTGTCACTTACTGCCCTGGTCTTTACATGGCGGCAGCACACTGACTATCACTTACTACCCTGGCCCCTGCATGGCGGCAGCAGACTGACTGTCACTTACTGCCCTGGTCTCTACATGGCGGCAGCACACTGACTGTCACTACCCTGGCCCCTACATGGCGGCAGCAGACTGATTGTCACCACGCGCCCCGGACTTCCTCCAGTCATTGTTCTGCTGACATTCTCGGAGGGATCTTTATCTGGCTGCTTAATGGCGGCCGCCACTCTTCAGGAGACTTCATTGAGCACATTAGGTTACTTGACTTCCTGACCCGAAAGCTGCCACCAAATTACTCAGGCGGCAGAGGACAGAAAAGGAGCTTTGTTATAGGAAAGAGAAGCCGATGAGACCCCTCCCTGCCCACCCCGGCGTACAAGGAGGCTGCTGAAAGACTGAGGGAGAGGAGACAACAAACCACAATGTAAACCAGAGGAAAGCCCCCGGAGAACAAGTAGAGGTCGGGGGGAAAACAAAGGGGGTACTAAATAAAGTCTCATGATAGTGAAGGGTTCCATGACTCCATATTGTGCAGCATTTTTCAGCACCGTGAGCAGTTTCCAAGCACCTTAGCCTGATGCATCCTATTAAGTACAGTGGGGAGACTGTCCCCTCAGTAAGTGCTGCCTCGCCCCGTATACAGATATACACTTACCATGAACAGAGCCAATGTGGCTGGTGATGGCAAATCGGAGAACCTTCTCGTCCTTGTTGTAAAGAGCGAACATGCGATCCACGGCGAGCTTCTGGGCGGTGGGGGGCGACCGCTGTGAGTGGCTGCAGTCCTGAAAGGTAACGTTCTGCTTCAGCCGGTACGACAGTCTTTGGACTTCATTATTAGCCGATGTTATTGTGTATTCTCGGAGAGCCGAGGAGGTCACAACTGAGAGGTGAAGACAAAAGCGTCATACACTGTATATCGTACACTGCCCTTATACTCTGCAAATCGTACACCCCCCTCATACACTATGTATCGTGCACCACCAACATACACTATATTGTACAACGCCCTCATACTCTGTATATCATACACCACCTTTATGCTCTGTATATCATACACCGCTCCCTCATAGGCTCTCTTCACACAATGTAAGTTCCGTACTAATCACTGCCGTTGTTGCAACAGCCGTGATTAGCGCGGAACTTACGTTGTGCTGAAGGCTGAGGGAATCCTGGCTGGAGCGGCACGGCGAGAAACTGACATATCATTTTTCTGCGGCCGCTATTCAATGAATAGCAGCCGCAGAAAACCCTATCAGTTCAAACAATGGAACGTGCGCCTCTGGCCGCACGCTCCATTGTGTTCAGCAGGGATTTTGGATGCGGGCACACACGCACTGCAGTACCGCCCAGGATGATATTTTCTAAAACCGGGCGTTCTGTGACCCGGCCAGAACGGCCTGTCTCATACAACGACTGAACATAGCCATACTCTGTATATTATACACGGCCCTCATACACTGGACTTATAATTTGTATATCATTCACCACCAACATACACTGTATATAGTACACGGTCGGCATACTCTGTATATTGCACACCGCCCTCATACTCTGTAATTTATACAGCACCCTAATACACTGTATAAAATACACCACCATCATACACTGTATATCGTATACCGCTGTCATACTCTGTATATCATACACCACCCTCATACGCTGTATATAATATACTGCCCTCATACGTTGTAGATTCTGCCGTAGATTACCTGAACCAGAGTACTGGTAGATTTCATAGTAAGGGTTAATCTGGACAGTCGAGGTCTCTGGGATGAATGGGATTCTCCCTTTAATGGTGGTTCTTAGATGGATGTAGTTATCTGAATCAAAACCATCTGCAACTTGTGTGATGTGAACGACTTCATCCCCCGGGGAAAACACTGCTTCAATGTTGTGAACAAACTTCGCTCCTGTATATAAAAGGAAGAATAAAGCAGAATCAGAGCTGCACTCCTCTCCAAGTACTATAAGTGTAGGACACTGTACAGAAATATTAGAACAGTACTCCTCTCCGAGTACTATAGAGTAGGACCTCTACAGGAATATGAGCCGTGTACTCACCGGTTATACTGAACCCATTCTGATGTCCAGGTTTCTCCAGTGCAAAAAGCCAACCAAACAGTCCTCCAATGGCTGTTAATGGAGTCAGCGACCAGGACGCAGGTTCTGGGACCTGACTTATGGCAGTGTATGCTCTTCCGTCATTCACCACTATATAAGCATGGAGGTCAATGCCATCGAAGTTGACAGGCGTTTGTCCCACAAGCAGATTCCCGCTTACTTTACCATTGACTCTGTGTGGTGCACCTGCAAAAACGAACAAGGTTACAACTGAACTACTGCTTTAAAAAGCTAAGTGGAGGGCACAGGGGGCGATTACACTGCGGCACTGTGGTCACTGCTATGAATAAAAGGTACAGCTGTGCTGAGCATTATGGTAGGTGACATATGAAAGGGAAGCCTTGATTTACCTTTCAAGAACAGTGAGATCATCATCAGCATGAAGACAGACTCACAGACTACATGTACACAGCCTAGAAATGACAAATACTAAGCCCTGCACCCACTTCCTGTGTTTTGTCTTGCTGTGAATTTAACTAGAGACAGAATTCCCCTAACAACAGGTAGTGGACAGCAGATTGCACAGAACAGACACATATAATGGCAAAGACTTTACAGCTGTTTTTCTGGGGTAAGGAGTTATTTTTAAATATATTTGAAATGACAGTGATCTTTAAAGGCCAAATTCATCACTTTTGGCAGGACTGGCTGACCATCATGTGTATGGTGTCCACTTACTCTCCAACAAATGATGCTGGGGAAGAGAAGGATTGGGCATGCTGAATTTCAATTGTCTGATCGTTTTATTCTAGAGGTGATAAGCTGCTGTTGAAGGAGGCCATCAGTGTCCCCCCCCCCTCTTTCAGAATGCGTGTATGCGTTCAGTTGTATAGAGGGTTCAGTCAAGATGTTCTATGGTTGTATTTACTATACAAATCTCTGTTTCGATACTAATGAGCAGGACTACAAGAAACATTATAAGACTTGCCGGCCACCAGATCCATGAGCATACATTATATTGGAGATCTTATACACCGAGACAGGTCATTACCTTTGGGTAAGCAGTGCACTCCGTTGCCATAATAGTTATCATGGCAGTGACAGCAGAATCCTGTAGCGTAGTCTGTGCAGAAGGCGTATTGTGAGCAGTAACCGGGCTTCCTCTCACAAGTCTCTCTACTCACCGGGTTAAATGTAAGCACTAGAGACAAGGAACAGCCAAATGTCAAATTATTTCCGACAAAATAATTGAAAAGAAGTCAGAAGTGTACATAGGTTTTGTCATTGTATGGACTTATTGCCTACTGTATGTCATCACCTGTAGGCAAGATGACCACCTCTACATTCTAGACAGTCACCCATAATGGCTCCATGGGCATGAACAAGCTATAGTATTAAAGTCACCAATTTTTAAGACTGTCTTGGCACACATTCTCTATATTGTACATTCTGGTGAGCAGCAAATCAAAAAGAAAAGACCTCGCTTCTAGCTGGATGAGGAACCAACACATAGTATAAAGCAGAAGATGACTTTTACCATCTGTGTCGAATCCTCCCTCCTCATCATATCCATAGATATGACCTCCCCTGTAAACAACATCAGAATTTTCACGATCGACTGGTGGACTAGGTGTAACCTCAGCAATGTCCTCGGTGGCTGTCTCTGGTTCACTGCCAAGATTTCTATAAACTGAAGGATAGATGTGAGGTTCATCCACTGGGTTATTTCTACCATGGGGCGTCCAGCTGGGCTCTTCCGGAGATGGTGGTAAAGGGTTGTTGGACGGATCGTAGGGTAAAGACTCTTGTTCAACCTCTTCACCGTTAACAAGTGTGGTGGGATCATTGAAGTCTAGGAATCCACCATTCACATTTGTGCTATCTGTCGTAGGCGGCTCCGTGGTCTGGCCAGGAGAGTAATCCCCATCAACATCATCGTCATAATTCTCATCATAGTTGTTGTCCACGTTGTCTTGTTCTTGATTTTCAGGAAAGTCATTGTGGGAGTTAATCAGTGGAATTAACCTTTCTTGGGTGTGGATGGTCACCACTTTAGCTGGTACCACATTGTCTAATTCTGAAATGCTACCAATGTGGAAGACCCAAACTCCCGGGACACCAACGTTACTCATTCTAAAAGAAGGAAAAAATTTGAATTTAGATGAAGAAAATGAAGGTCAACGTATTCTGCAAGCAATCAACAGCCCGGCACCAACAAGACTAGATTCAGTGGTTTCTTGTAGGCCACATTTACAATATGTCACACTTACTGATATAGGTTCTTCACAGATTGTTCACTGTTGGTGACACTATAGAAAGGAGCTTCTCTTTTCATGATTTCAGACTCTCCTCTGCTAAATCCCACTCTGGCTGGAAGCTCAAGTTGGACATTGTAGGACTCCTTAGGCCTGGTCCCAAAAAACTGCAGTCCATGTTCTGGGTATAGGAATATGGCATAGGTGTCAGACTCATCGTATGCCAGCACTGCCTGGAATGTGTTAACCTGTAGGGATAAAAGAGGTTTTAGTCAGAAAATTCAACATATACAAGGTAACCATGGCTTTACTGGTGCCCGTCCTTGAATACATCTTTTACTTCTAGACAGTAAACTAAAAAAAGGGCAAATCCTTCTGTACCCATTATGTCTGCAGAGACCTCCAGCTGAGGTCGGAAATTAGACATTCAGCCAACCCAGAACCTCCTCCAAAAGGAAGAATCTTGTTGGGATTGTTTTCCCTTATCATCACGGAGCAGGGTACAGGACGGCTGGGTGACCTACCGGTACCTTTCGCTATTGTGGTCATGACGCCTGACAGAAAATCTTTGATAGAAGAAGTATGAGATGGTAAAAGTAGTGTGACCAAGACAACTAACGCTATAGGTTGATAGTACCCAATGTGTCACCTTCTGGTGGAGACTCCCATATTGGTCAAATCACTCTGAAACTTGAAATTGTTGTCACTCTAAAACAATCTTTTAACCTAGTGTGGATTGGGAACATTCCCGGAGGATCCAGGGGGTCTATTCACAATTTGCACCAACCTTAAAAAACATATATAGGAAAAAGTCAGTCATGACATTTAGCACTAAACAAATACCCATTGCTCCATCCCTCTAGCTGGCAGCTCCGGGGACGATGATTCTAGGCCAGGCTGTGCCAGCTGCCAAAATACTTCTTGGAAATGTTCATTTTAATCAAACAGAAGGGAGCGGGCGGCCGGGCTCCTCATTAGTGTGTAGTTCACTATTCTAAGCTGCAGAGCGGCCGGCGCTGCACAGCCCCTCAAACAATGGATCAAAGAGCGCTCGCAGGGAGAGTTCCGCTAGTAAGGACACTAGCCTGAAACACAGGGAGCTGGAAGGAGCTTAAGTGCCAAAAACTCAGTAAATAGGACGTTTCACAGAGACTGAGGCCATAACTACACTGAACATCCTTCCTGCTCCACTGTGGACTGGTAAAATCATCTGGATTGTACAGCAGAGCTTATGGTTGGATTTTTGCAGCCTGTCTACTCAAAAATAAAATTAAAAATTAAAAAAGGTGGGGGGGGGAGGTCCCTCTACCATATCAGCCAACAAATAGTCCATGGTGGGTGGAGGCTTGTGAAAGGTTTGCATATAGATCCAAGAGCTGCAGGTTACACCACTGACCTCATTCTACTGCCTCGTCTAAAAGATTTCCAGGACAAGTAGAGGAGACAGCTATGACTAGGACCCAACAATTGGAAGTTAACAATGTGATAGAGGACAATTATCTAGGTTACAAGTGAGGATCGTATAGGAAACCTGCAATGGACCAACTGTAGTCGAGAGTCTTATATTTAGATAAAATTCCTCAAGGATTCTCGGTGGTTAACCTTAGGTCAACTTCCTAAACATCAGGATCTTATACGTTTGACCCTTCCCAAGAACCACATAGTTTTCTTTACCACCAATGTTTTCCATGTTCGTTCCCTTAACGACTGAATGAATCAAGGTCTCCTTTTCTGGACACAATTCAGCTGCATCCTTTATTACCACAATATCCGGCATCTTAGGGATATGATCCAGAAGGATACTACGGTGGCCCACTCCGTCCAAAGACCTCATATATAAAGGATTAAAAATGCTGTGCACTCTCACCAGCCAATCAGGGTCAGTTTTAGGCTATATCACCACTTCAGTAAAGAAGTCTATGGGAATACAGGGAACAGTGACAGTATATGGAAAGATCAGGGGGTCATTGAGTACAGGATAACATTATATCATGGGTAAACCCTAAACGTCTTATGGAAAACATAAATTTCATTTAATCAAATATCCAAACAAATGCCCAATCTAAAGTGTTTGTCCAGGACTAGAAAAACATGGCTACTTTTTTTAGAAACAGCGCCATACCTGTATAGCAGGTTGTGTCTGGTACTATAGATGAGCTCCACAGAAGAGAAAAGAGGTAAGTTGCAGTACCAAATATAACCTCTGCACAGGTGTGGCGCTATTTCTGGAAGAAATCAAGACATATTTTTGTAGTTCTACAGCCTCATTAAGGGTTGCCAGAATGCAATTTAGCTCCATTTTATGGTTTTATGTCCAAATCCATGATCAAAAATCAGCGTCGAGAAATCCAAAAGGTATACAGATAGGCGCAACATGTTCCAACTAAAAAAAGATCAGTGTCCACTCTATATGATCCCTTTATGTCAGACTGGAACTCCAATAATTAGTGCCCTGTCTCTGGGACCTTTAGTGATTGGCTATAATCTGTGGGAAAAACTGGTCATTTTACCTGCAGTGCCTCCACAGGTGAAATACAGAATTACACATTAGGGACCTCCCTCTATTAATAGAGAGTTTGCAAGTTTTTTTTTCAATTCCTATATGCTCAGCACCAAGCACTATGACCCCCCCCCCCCCCCATCCACATTCCAGTAACAGGGATCTGTGGCAGTAATTTGGAAGAGCCGCCATTAGCTACGCTCATCAAGTCATGTGGGAGAATGTCTTCCATATGTTGGATGAGAGGCGAGGATCTTCCCGTCCCTGCATGGTGTGCGCAGCTGTGTCACCATCTCACATTAACGGCATCTCCAGCTAAACATGTTCTTACCATAAACCCCGCTTTACAAGGCCTCTCTCTCTTTTTCCAGCTTAAACAACTGTCCTCGCATCGGCATTTTCTATAAAAACACAGAAAACTTTCCTCCGGCTACAAAGACCCTTTTTTAATTAGTTTAGGAAAATGTCTTGTGCAAATAAACTGAATTTGATCCCAAAATTTACCCCCTCGGGAGGTTCCGCACTTGATCCCGGCAGGGGGGATACTGTAATGACTCTCTCAGTAACACATGCAGCCGAGGATGGAGATGGCCGTGTAAATAGTCACTGCGGGCTATCTCAGGGGGACCGGCAATCTTAAGCCGTGCAAATGGAAACAAGATGGAATCTGTCAATGAAAGCATGCTGGGAAATTTGCATACGATGGCATGCACGAGTTGAACAGTAGTCATGCACTTCATGTTTGTCCATGGGATTTGGGGATGAGGACATTGCACACTTAAGATAGGAAACCAGATCTGTGGCTTCAATGGGGACACTTACAGCTGAGTCAACAAGAGCTTATAACAGTCTGTAAGGGGTCACGTAAGAGGAAGGGTCAAATTCCCAGAGGTAGTGAGGAACCTCAGATGCCGGCAATAGAAGAAAGAAAACCCTAAATTAGTTTAGCCAATATCAGAGTCTTCTTCCTTCTGGACAATTAATTTGCATACACTTTTCCCAAGGGTCATTGCTTGAAAACAAGTCTCCATACACCAAATCACTTCAACGAGAACCAGTACCCCCAACTGTCTACTCTGATCACACCACGGTTTGGTCCTCTGTTACTTCATACTCCCGAATGTAGTCAGCTTGTGTTGTATATGTGCAACAGAAGGCCAAACTGTGATATGAACAAGCCCCAAGCCATTTCTGTGGCCAACCAGAGTAGGGACAAGAACCACAGAATATAACAGTCTACAGATACGCAACTCTTACGCAGGAAGAGACTAATGTGAGTTTCTTCCATGCTGGAGGAGATTGAATTGGCCTCCCTAAGTCAAGCCTAATGGTTAGTAGATAATCATACGCTAAGAATGGGTTGGGTTTTAGGTGGCCACACACTGCCCATGGTGTCAATCAAGTCCATACTTCTTTCCCAGAAGAACTAAAGATAATATTTCTGAGAAACTGGACACTTACCTTATTGGAAGACTCAGAATGTCTAGTCACCTCCTCGTAGGGCCCAACGTTTTCCCAGGTCACCAAGACAACATTGATGGGAGAGAAGGCTGCCTCCGGGAACCCTCTC